>NC_056057.1:21752176-22059398 GCF_016772045.2 Ovis aries | reverse complement strand
CTTTAAAGAAGGAGCCCACAGAGGAGTCTCATTTACAATTGCTGCCTGGGCCTGGGGACAACAGTGGCACTCCAGGCAACAGAGGGGGGCTGGTCTCTCAAACGCTTCTCAGCAGGTGGCCCACAGCCGTCACCTCATCCGTCTGCAAATTAATAGCATTGCAGCAATGCTCCACTTACAGCACAGTCTGACTTCTTTTACCCAATTCCCATGAAAACGGTGACTATTATCAGAATGACAATGGAGAAGGTCACCAGAAGGGTAATTACAAACAGAGTCAAAAAAGGCAGAGCCCTATAACAAAAATAAGGCCATCAAATAAAATACCGCTTGATATTTCCAAGTGTGTTTCTTTATAGTCGGGGCTATTTTTAGCCTGCCTTCTATTTTTTAACTGTAGCTATATATTTTAATAATTAAACTGAAGCTCATTCATTTGGGAACACAGCGTAAATCAGCATGCATGCCTTCATTGTTTAGAGACTGAAAGAGTTCAAGTCAAGCATGAAGGCAGCCAGGAGACAATGTGTCCTTAAGAAGAGTGTCACTTGGCTAAGGAAAGATACATCTAAAAAACCTTCCAGCAATGTGTGCCTCAAAGCCCTCTTACAATTGTTCAGTCCATGCACCAGGGAACTGGTTTTTATCATGCAAAATTTTTCCCAGCCTCTCTGGAATGATGCTCGCCTTTCTTTTCATAGTACCTGCCCCCCACCCCACCCCAGTGCTGTCCCTTTAGCAAGGCAGCTCTAAACCTGTGAATAAATGAAAGGACTCTGAGCCTGTTCTCAGCAGACATCTGTATTTGCAGAATCACTTAGCTCCTGCCCCTTTCTGATTGATATATGGTTAAATCCAGTTGTCAAAGATGGTAACATATGGTTATGCATAGTGGATATTGATTTTCCACTGCTAATTCAAAGTTGTTGCATGCATGCTCAGTCACTCAGTAACGTCTGACTCTGCACAGCCACCAGGCTCCTCTGTCCATGGGATTTCCCAGACAAGAATACTGGAGTGGGTTGCCATTTCCTTCTCCAGGGGATCTTCCCAACCCATGGATCAAACCCGGGTCCTCTGCATTGGCAAGCAGATTCTTTATGACTGAATCACCTGGGAAGCCCTTAAATCAAAGTTATCAAGGAAAAAAAAAGTGAGTTTTGACCCTAAAATCATCCCGGGCATATGTGAGGAGTCAGTATATAAAATCTCTGGTACGTTCCTTGTGTGTTAGTCACTCAGTTGTGTCCAACTCTTTGCAGCCCCGTAGACTATAGCCCGCCAGGCTCCTTTGTCCCTGGAATTATTCAAGAAAGAATTCTGGAGTGGGTAGCCATTCCCTTTTCCAGGGGATCTTCCTGACCCAGGGATTGAACCCAGCTCTCCTATATGGCAGGCAGATTCTTTACCATATTAGCCACCTTGCTGCCACAACTCCACATCCTGGAATTGTTCTCAGAACTGTTTATGAAGAAAGAAAGTGAAGTCGCTCAGTCATGTCCGACTCTTTGTGACCCCTTGGACTGTAGCCCACCAGGCTCTTCCATCCATGGGATTTTCCAGGCAAGAATATTGGAGTGGGTTGCCATTTCCTTCTCCAGGAGATCTTCCCAACCGAGGGATTGAACCCAGGTCTCCCGCATTATAGGCAAATGCTTTACCGTCTGAGCCATGACTCATTTATCCACCAAGCTTGGCTCCAAATATCTGGATTTTTTTCAAATTGAATTCTTGTTTAAAATATGAAGATTTTCATTTACCACCTCATTGTAGACAAATTTGTAAATGCCACTGGCAAATTCCCAAGGAAGAGCTCAAAAATAATTGACAACAAAGGCAACATCTTTTGGCCAATAAATATCAATGTCCCCAAAAGACATCAATTTGAAGTTAGCTCACTCATCAGGATGTATGTTTTGCCATGATACTTTGAATGTAATACTGAGGCAGGAGTAGATGGAACTCAGGCTGAAGAGTTTCTCCCCTGTGGACCAAAACTCCATTAAAGCAGGAGGATGGAGGGGGCTGGACTCTGCCCAGATAGAGATAAAATACCCCATATTTCTTATTCTTGGAGTTAAGGGGAACTCCCTAATCACACATTTGCAGAAAAGTGCCTTGGAGGTCAAAAAGGGAGGAGGTACTACATCAAAATAAGTGATGTCAACTACCCGTAGGCTTTTTGGCTAGATTTTACCTTGGCTTCCCTTGTAGCTCAGTCGGTAAAGAATTTGCCTGCAGTGCAGCAGACCCGGGTTCGATCCCTGGATTGGGAAGATCCCCTGGAGAAGGAAATGGCAACCCACTCCAGTATCCTTGCCTGGAAAATCTCATGGTCAGAGGAACCTGGTGGGTTGCAGTCCATGGGGTCGCAAAGAGTCGGGCACGACTGAGCGACTAACACAACACACACCACCTTGGCTAAGACATGCACACACACACAGGGAAGGACCCTGATACACCAAACACAGACTCAGACAAAACAAGATGACTGGCCAAAGGAAACCCAGAAGAGATGGCCCATAGAAGTGATTCAAACTACCACGAGGGTGCAACTCTGTCTCTGAGCCCACCCACATGTCAAGCCACATATACTGTACTATTTTGCCTCCTGGTAAACATTTTACTTACATCATGACTTTCTGGCTCTATGTGGAAATTCATTGCTATACAGCTTATGGGCCAGGGTCTTGTCACTGGCCACTGGTCCTCGGTGGTCTAGTGGCAAGGATTCAGTGTTCTCACTGCAGCTGTCTAACCTCAATCTCTGGTGGGGAATGGAAATCCTACTTCAAGTTACTGCAGGTCAAGGCTGCTTGAGATAAGTATCCTGACTTTGCTAAGCATACTTTTATTTTAGCAGAAAGGAGTTCATTTGCTGTTGAACATTAAGATGATATTATAGGTTAGTAATAACACACATGGTAGAAGTTTCATAAAAGATAATACATATGCAGTTTACCAAATCTAATATGGAATATAGCAACAATCCTGTTGCCAAATGCAAGTTCATGCGCTTTTAGTTTCAAGCTCACAAATTTTGGAATATACTTGCATGCATCTGTGCTTCAGTCATGTCCGACTTTTTGCAACTCCATGGACTGTAGCCCACCACGTTCCTCTGTCCATGGAATTCTCCAGGTAAGAATACTGCAGTGGGTTGCCATTTCTTCCTCCAGGGGATCTTCCTGGCCCAGGGATCAAACACATGTCTCTTATGTCTCCTGCACTGGTGAGCAGGTTCTATACCACTAGCACCAACTGGGAATATACACCTACAGCTAATAATACTCTTCAATGTTATATCCCAGCTGACTTATTCTGGGTTCAGTTCAGTCGCTCAGTCATGTCAGATTCTTTGTGACCCCATGAATCGCAGCACACCAGGCCTCCCTGTCCATCACCAACTCCCGGAGTCTACCCAAACCCATGTCCATCGAGTCGGTGATGCCATCCAGCCAGCTCATCCTCTGTCGTCCTCTTCTCCTACTGCCCCCAATCCTTCCCAGCATTAGGGTCTTTTACAGTGAGTCAGCTCTTCTCCTCAGGTGGCCAAAGTATTGGAGTTTCAGCTTCAGCATCAGTCCTTCCAAAGAAATCCCAAGACTGATGTCTTTTAGGATCAACCGGTTGAATCTTCTTGCAGTCCAAGGGACTCTCAAGAGTCTTCTCCAACACCACAGTTCAAAAGCATCAATTCTTCGGCGTTCAGCTTTCTTCACAGTCCAACTCTCACATTCATACACGACTACTGGAAAAACTACAGCCTTGACTAGATGGACCTTTGTGGGCAAAGTAATGTCTCTGCTTTTAAATATGCTATATATGTTAGTCATAACTTTCCTTCCCAGGAGTAATCGTCTTTTAATTTCATGGCTGCAGTCACCATCTGCAGTGATTTTGCTACTGGTTCAAAATTACTTACGTGCAGAAAAGTATATCATTCATTTATACCATACCACATTGGTTATTTTTGATAATTACACTCAAGTTACAGAAAAAAGCTACATAACTTAGAGAAACAATATAACTTACAAAAAGTTGGTAAGCTATTTAAACATAAGCAGTCTGACTCATCAGGGATGCTAAAGTGGCTGATAGCTGGATGGTTACAACATCCTTTGTTTACTGATATGGCAGATGACATTTTTTGTCCACACACCAGTATTCAGAAAATAGTCCTAATGAGCTCTTATTATGATTTTATAAAGCAGAAAGATGTAGTTTCCAAATACTTTTCATGTCTTCCACCAGTGAAGCCTAACTAGATTCACTTGCTGTAAATTCTATGTTCTGGGGAAGGAATACACTTCAGGTAAGCAGCACATGCATGAGTTTGATATCTTGAGCTCAACTTGAGCTCAGCCCTGAGTTCAAGTTTAGATTCTACTACTAAATATATTTAGACAAATTACTTGCCTCCACGTTCCCATCTTAATATGACTCTAATAGCACCTCATTGTAATGTTATTGTGCAGAGTAAATTAAGTTAGTATAAACAGCCAGCATCACATGCTTCCTCTGAAATGAATAGTTCCCTATGCTCTAGTGGCTGGGAGTGGAGGAGTGTTGTGGGGGGAGTCCCTGTGTTTCTCTTTTCCAGTAAAAAAACTCAGGCTGGGAATTATAGTCCAAGGAAAATATACTTTCCTTCCTGTTATCCTCTGTACTGTGTCTTTCCTATGCCTTTGTAGTCTACATTGCCTCCCATGAGATTAATTTAATGCACTTTTAAACAACTCTTCCATATCAATAACAAAAACATTAAACACAACCAGATGTAATAGCATCTCCCCAAGATGTCCTGGCAGCCCTGGTAAATAGCTCCCTTGCTCCATCTCCTGTTTCCAAACCCAGGATAATTTCCGATAATATGCATCACATGTAGGGATCAAAAATCAAAGTTATTTGGTGGATCTAGACATTAAAAACAAAGGAAAAAATTGTTCAAAGACATCCTCAGGCTGGCCTCAGCAGATTCTGTGTTAGAACACGTCCCAGTTCATCACTGTTTCACAATGCCTTAGGGAAGCCATGTTTAAAATGAAATATTTTGGAACCACCAGTGGTCTCGTTATATAACAGTCTGAACAGACAATGATATTAGAAGCCAAGAACTTAAACTTTCTCTGATTACATGATATACTTCAGTTTCATGATGAACTCCCATTATGATTAAAAATTAATAAACAAAAACATTTATTCTTTACACAGTTAAGTTAAGCATTACGTTTAGGCATTAGTTGAACTATATTATTGGTTCAGAACATAAAGAAAAAGAAACTGAGTTTATTCTCTCTTATTCTTTAAAAAAAAAAATGAACTTCAAATATGAAACTGTTTCAGAAATGTCTTAACAATTTCCAGGAAGCATAAGCAAATGAAAAGCTGAAATATCCAAATCATAACTTACACTGGCTTCAAGGAATGGTATTATTACATCACTTTTATTTTCAAACTGGTTTTGCAATATACCTGAGGTTAAACTCAGCGCAATATTCAATTGTAAAAGCAAACCAAAGGATTTTTAGTATTAACACAGAGGTAGATTTTCTTCTCGAATGCTATAATCATACCTTAACTAAATTTAAAATATTCATAAATTTTATTTTATAAATTCTGACTTAGAATGATATCTTTTTTACAAATGCTGCTGAAAATGTATCCAGAAATGTCAGTCCATTAATACTCCAGTTTACTAGATCCCCAATGGGAATATTCATTCAGGCCCAATTCATTAAGTTGATAAAGAATCTAGTCATTAAGAAAACAAGGGACAATGGTTTTTCTGGTACAAATGTGAAGTTATATAATGTTGGATGTTCATGAGGAGATAAATTCTTGATAATAATTTAGGAAGGATATAGGAGATAAACATTACAAGTAGCACAAAGAAATACATTTTAATAACTGTGGTATTTGAGCAATAATTGAAATGAATGTTGATCTTATACTGCCCAAAACTAGTTTTAGAGACAGATGCAGTTAACCTTACAGTTTCATTTTGGAAGATAGTAAGTAAATCCAATATCATTTTCAAATACTATGATATGAAGCATTACAGGGCTCCTACCAAAATATACTTGAATGTCTCAGATGAAAGTAAGATAAAACAATGATTCTTTGGTAGTGTTTTAAAGAGGCTAACAAAGAAAGGATGAATTTTTTCCCACCAATATTTTATTATCAGAGGATATGTAGTCCATACACCTATACAAAAGTTCAATGTTTATCCTATATTTTTATTTTCCTTATGTCAGTATTGTATCAAGTTTATGTTACAGTTCAGTTCAGTCACTCAGTCGTGTCCAACTCTTTGCGACCCCATGGATTGCAGCACGCCAGGCTTCCCTGTCCATCACCAACTCCCAGAGCTTACTCAAACTCGTGTCCATCACGATGGAGTCAGTGATGCCATCCAACCATCCCATCATCTGTCGCCCCCTTCTCCTCCCACCTTCAATCTTGCCCAGCATCAGGATCTTTTCCAGTGAGTCAGTTCTTCACATCAGGTGGCCAAAGTATTGGAGTTTCAGATTCAGCGTCAGTCCTTCCAATGAATATTCAGGACTGATTTCCTTTAGGATGGACTGATTGGATCTCCTTGCAGTCCAAGGGACTCCCAAGAGTCTTCTACAACACCACAGTTCAAAAGCATTGATTCTTTGGCGCTCAGCTTTCTTTATAATCCAATGCTTATATCCATACATGACTACTGGAAAAACCAGAGTTTTGCCTAGACAGGCCTTTGTTGGCAAAGTAATGTCTCTGCTTTTTAATATGCTATCCAGGTTGGTCACAGCTTTTCTTCCAAGGAGCAGGTGTCTTTTAATTTTATGGCTGCAGTCACCATCTGCAGTGATTTGGGAGCCTCACAAATTAAGTCTCTCACTGTTTCCATTGTTTCTCCATCTATTTGTCATGAAGTGATGGGACCAGATGCCATAATCTTAGTGTTCTGAATGTTGAGTTTTAAGCCAACTTTTTCACTCTCCTCTTTCACTTTCATCAAGAGGCTCTCTAGTTTCCCTTCTTTTTCTGCCATAAGGGTGGTGTCATCTGCATATCTGAGGTTATTGATATTTCTCCCACAATCTTGATTCTAGCTTGTGCTTCATCCAGCCTGGCATTTCTCATGATGTACTCTGCATAAAAGTTAAATATGCAGGGTGATAATATACAGCCTTGACATACTCCTTTCCTGATTTGGAACCAGTCTGATGTGCCATGTCCAGCTCTAACTGTCACTTCTTGACCTGCATACAGGTTTCTCAGGAGGCAGGTCAGACGGTCTGGTATTCCCATCTCTTTAAGAATTTTCCAGTTTGTTGTGTTCTACACAGTCAAAGGCTTTGGCATAGTCAATAAAGCAAAAGTAGATGTTTTTTCTGGAACTCTGTTGCTTTTTTGATGATCCAACAGATGTTGGCAATTTGATCAAGCTAATTGCTAAGAGGAGACCATGTTATTTAAACTGATGCAAAAAAAAAAAAGTAGCATGCTGTATATTAAACAATGTCAACACAAAATAGGTGCTTTCCTGTTACTTTGGTTCCATTTAAAGGTAGAATCAACAGAAATTAAAATAAGGACTGTTTCAAAGCATTTCCAAACAAAGCTCTCGCTGAGTTATCAATATTAGGCAAATGGCTATGCGTGTTGCATGAGGACTATTTTGGAGTGGGTAAACAAAGATCTATATACTTGGTGTACATTCTGCTAATTTGATGCATACCTTCCCCAACAAATGGAAAATGTGAAAAAATATATTTGGATACATGTTCATGTCTGTATATATTTAAATTGTACCTATGCTTGGAAGAAAAGTTATGACCAACCTAGATAGCATATTCAAAAGCAGAGATGTTACTTTGCCGACTAAGGTCTGTCAAGTCAAGGCTATGGTTTTTCCTGTGGTCATGTATGGATGTGAGCGTTGGACTGTGAAGAAGGCTGAGCACTGAAGAATTGATGCTTTTGAACTGTGGTGTTGGAGAAGACTCTTGAGAGTCCCTTGGACTGCAAGGAGATCCAAGCAGTCCATTCTGAAGGAGATCAGCCCTAGGATTTCTTTGGAAGGAATGATGCTAAAGCTGAAACTCCAGTACTTTGGCCACCTCATGCGAAGAGTTGACTCATTGGAAAAGACTCTGATGCTGGGAGCAATTGCGGGCAGGAGGAGAAGGACATGACCGAGGATGAGATGGCCGGATGGCATCATTGACTCGATGGACGTGAGTCTGAGTGAACTCAGGAGTTGGTGATGGACAGGGAGGCTTGGTGTGCTGCGATTCATGGGGTCGCAAAGAGTCGGACACAACTGAGCAACTGAACTGAACTGAACGGATGCCCATAAAACTATGTGTACCTAATTTTATGCATATGAAATGCATATATATATATTTATGAACACAGAAGTATAATAAACTATATAGCACTTACAAAATGCACATTTTTTTCTGGAAATTTTTATTTACTCAGTGATTTACATTTCTATTTAAATCTTTCAACAACATTTTAAGGTACTACTTAATGTTATCTGTTTTCATCATACAAAGAAATTTAGACTCAGGGAAGTTATTTTACTTTGACATCATAACACAAATAAGTGGTCGAGTCATTTTATACATATACACATATATATATATGAATGAGTATCGTCTTGAATCTATTGCGTGTTCCTTTATGTGGTTAGTAAGAATAGTCTATGACTTAACTCTACTCACGCTGAACTACGCAAGGATGAATGTACAGTTTGGCTACGGTTTCAAAGTCCATTACAAAAAAACTTGACCCTCAATACCATGGCCAACTCATATTTTTCTCACATTCAGCCATATTTAAATGCTAAACTGATTAGCATTTAGAGGGTATATATTAATGATAATATTGTTAGGCATCATTTGATACCCAAGGCCTAATACTGTTTATCCACTGGTGTGAGATTTTGTGGTTGAACAAGAATATGGCCTATCCTTCCATTTATATTGACCATTGTAACAATTTTCAGTTGTAGTTAAAGTTCATATAACCTTAAACATCATGATAAAATACTGATAATCAAGGACTAACAGACATGATCTTCAGAGATATGAATAATTATTTATACTTTATGTACATTTTAAACTATTTTTATAGACTATGACCCCAGCCAGATAGGTTTTCGTTCCTTAGTCTGTTGTGTAAAGAATCACTTTTGGAGGTTTATTGAATATTGTTTGTCATCTTGTGATCATTTGACATCGAGAATTTCAACCAAATTCATAAACAAGGAAGTGAGCATAGAAGAAATACAATGATTGCTTTGGTTCTTTTCCCAAAACCATCTGGGCAAAGAGACTTTCACACCGCAAAGCTCCACATCTGCAATTGCGAAATAATTAATTCGTTGCCAAGCCATTGTGCGTATTCCAGGACACCAGCCAAGATCTAATACTGGCATCATTAAGTGAAAAATATTGTAATGTTAAATACTGTATTTCCCTGCTTCATGTTGCCAGTCAATGATGTCAGTAGTATCCTGTTCTTTAGGAAACTTAATTAAATTCTTTCATTCAGATAATCAACATTTGTGCTTCCAACCACTCTTTAAATAGAGTCATTCTTTGTCTGGCAGCTGTGAGAACTTCTTACCCCATCCCCTAACAGAAACAAATGGAGAGAAAAAAAAAAAAAAAACTTCATTTAACACTTAGATAATGAAATCCTGTTTAAGATACCATTCACTGGTATGTTGCAGTTATAACAGTAAAGCTTAATCTTGGGGTTTATTCAAGCTAAGTGGATATATGTGTCAATGAAGTCTGGTAAAAATGAATTAAATGCCTTAACTCACCGTATCAAAATGTCATTTCTCTATTTCATGCCTTATCAGAAAATGCACATACTGTGAATGTCACAGCTTCACTAAAATTTGAAGATGTATCAAACCAAAATCATAGGTTTCTGATGACGGTCCATATAAAAGGAAGAATTTTAACTATGAACAGACCTTCACACTAATCAGAAATAAACATTCATTAATTGTACAGCAATTTCATAAAGAGAAATCCTTGAAAGGGAGTATGTATGCCATCAAGGCAGGATCTTTTTATTTTAAAATAAATAAAATTTTATTTTAAAATTTTTGGTTATCATATCCTTACTGTTCCAAATAATCATTAGCATAAATTTATCAATAAATAGTTTTTTCTCTCTTTCTTTCATATATACACACTTGTGCTTATGCATTATACAGATATATTTTATTTAGGCCATGAAAAAACAAATATATATTACCTGGGTCATTACATGCATATTTTTCATGTATCATTTTGTGTATCTCTAAATACAAATAATGTATTTGGAGACTGAGGATTAAATTGTTACTTAGACTTTCAAAAAAAGACATTTGCAAATATTTTAAATGTTTATGAAAATCCTGATCTCCAAATCTGGAACACCTTTGAGAATTAGTTTATATTTTAAAGCCACAAATTTTTGGCTGTTATTCTCTTCCCTCATATATAAGCCTTAAAATACAAGAGCTGAGTGCTAGAAAAATAATTCATTCTCACCATCTTCTTAGCCTGCCACCAAACTCCAGTAGCAAAGTTTATAACCATTTATCCTATATGTATTTCACACTTATAATAGTATAACCATATAATAAAAATATTGCTGAATTGACAAATTTAATTAGATAACATCTAAAACTGATGTTAGGACATGCCCTCAAATAGTTTTGATTTATTTTAGTTTATATTAACACAACCTAAGCTAACTGAAACTCTCCATTTTTTGTTTGTTTCATAAGCAAAAAAGACTTTTCACTTTAACTTGGTTTGAGAAAGTCTCTTCGAGAAACAACTAGACCTCTTTTGACTCCAGCTGTGTTTGATGTCCCCCTGCTAACCTCCCCAAACCAAATAATGGCCCAACACCTGCTTAGTTACCTGTAACAACAAACTTTTAGCACTAAGTATATTTGGCATTAATTAGGAAAAAGGGAATCTATACCTCAGCTTATAAGAAGACAATAGAATAGTCTTCGTAATACATAAGAAATATGGATATATTAATCAAGTTTGCTTGATACCCTAACAGGACACATGAAGCAATGAAATAATAAATGTATTGGTTATTAAAAGCAAAATTCCAAATACTATGATTTAAATAATTAGCATTCAGCACACATACCTTTTTGGATAAATTCAAGGTAATGCAAAAGCCTTATTCTGAGAGAACAAACCTACTCTGAATGAATAGAGCAATATTTTTCTCAAGCAATGGAATCAAAGTGCTTTTATTTCTTAATGGGTTTTCTATTTTTACACTAAAAGTATGCTGTATTATGTTCTCCATCACGTGCAGGAGAAAAACATAGTTTTCCAGTGCACCTGCTGAAAATGAAAGATTTCTCTTCACTTCGGAGTTTGCCTCCCTCTCTGGCCACGTGCTTGTTTCTCAGATCACTGCTGAACTCACGTTCCATTTGCATGTGAGCAATGTTTGAGCTCCTACATTAGAATTCCTTTCCTAGGGTAATTATCCCAGTCACTAAAAGTATCTATTTTTACCATACCTCAGAAATCTTATGGATGTTTCCAACTTACTGAAGATATATGCAGCCCACACATAATGAATTTCAAAATGCTTGAACAGATTGTGCGCCGTGTAAATAGGACATAATGCCCTTTGCTGAGAATGAACAGGCGTATGTGAGTCTTTAGCCACAGCCGGCCACCAGCATTCCTTTTTCACAATAATGACTTTTAAAAAAGAATGCCCCTCATCTGAAGAGGAACATGATATGCTTTGCCGTGATACCTTTACAATTTATCACATTGTAAACACTGCATGTGAGTCAAAAATTCAATAGGCTTTTTCTTAGAATCATAATTTATGTATGATAATGTATGTATAATTATTTATACATATGATAAATAAATAATTGCTTCCTGTGGTTTTCACCAACAAGTGATCTCTTCTGATGACTTAATAGTGATTGTAGAAAGATGGACTGTAGGTGTTAAGATTAGCCATACCAGCCACACTTGTTTGGAATTCATTTTCATCCTCTTGTAGTAATTATAGATGGTTAAATACATAAAAGAGAACAAAATCTTCTGGGAAACTTCTCCCTGGTTACTAGACCAAAGCATAATGAGCCATTAAAAGAAGATCCTTCTGGAAAACTCAAAATCACTCCAAGCATGTTTATGTTTTCAGCTTGGCTTAGAAGTACAATTATTTTAGTTAAAACAAGAAAGTGTTATTTTTCATCCTTCACACTGGCAAATCAGTTTTAAAACAATAATACAAAGTTAGCCAGAGCAAAGGAAACAGATGCTCATATACGGCTGGTGAGAGAGTAAACTGGTGCCATCACTGTGGGTCTCACTCAGGCTTGTGGCTTTAAATATGATGGATGTGCCAATGACAGAATGAGTTCTTGTCATCAAGCGAACTCTTCTCTATATCCACAGCCTCTGTCATGTGACTTTGTCCTTTCTCCCACAAGAAATAGAATGAAACTCCCCACTTCCTGACTTTGGGGTTGGCCTTGTGATTTAGTTTAGCCAATGAGATGATATTAGAGCAGTGGGGGCTATCCTTGTATGCCTCTGCTTTCAATATAAGAACTGCTGTCCCTTAAGCCTGAGCCCCAGAATGAATACACATAGCAAAGATCAAAGCACAACCCGAAGTGAGGGACAAAGTCCAGTGTGAACCTTAGCTTAGGCAGAAACCCAGACAAACTCACCTTTGATGAACCAATACTGAGTCAACTTGCAGACATGTGAGAAATAAAAATTCTATTGCTCTTTCTCTACTCAGAGTCTCTGGTTATTTCTTACATGGCAGTAACTGACCGATAGATGCTAATGATTTCCAAAATGCATTTCTCTTTGCCTAACTGTTCTCTTAAGTCCCACTGCCATTGGCTACTCAAGATTTCTCATATTTCAAACTTGGCATGTCCAACACTGAGATCCTGACATTCCTCCTCAACCCTACACTTCGCTGTCTTCCTTGTCTAATTATTGGCACATCATATTTCCTATTGCTCAATACAAAAACGCTTTGAGTCATCTTTGATGATTTTCTTTCCCTCACTCCTACTTTTAATCTTTTAATAAATCCTGAAGACTCTATATTCAGGACGTGAACACTTGCTTTCATTTTCATTACTTTAATGTTAGCAGCAACCTTTGTATTACTTTAAAAACTAAAATCAATAAATAGCTTTTAAATTCTTTAAAAGGGGGAAAATAGAGTTCTAAAACCCAATCCTTTAAAAAGGATGGTTCACTTTCTGAGGGCAAGAGAAATGAACCCCTGCTGAAGTTGCTGCTTGGTATGCTCCTTACACTGTAAGCAGGCAAGGTTTTCCTTTCAATTCACAGGATCTCTATTTCTCCAGGGTCTTTACAGCTACCAGTGACACGAACTACACAAAGTGGGGGTGGTGGGGGGGTTGGGGGGAACATGGAGATGAGAAGGTAGCAACTGCTCTACAAATTACTCAGGATGCCCTAGAGCACGTTATTTCACCTTGGGTAGAAAAAAGAACAAAAGAGAAAAAGAGGTGGGTTGGGGGAGAGAGAGGTTATGTAGATATAGTAAATTAACTGTTTTCCCATTGGTGGGGGAGAGAAGACATGAAGAAGACGCTGATTTTATTTGGGATAATAAATATTGTCTTGTGCGACTAGATGTATAGGTGTGTTCCTTTGTCTGCCAACTGGTTTAAAGCATGTGGGTGTCTGAACATTTGACTTAGAGCTGAAAATGCCACACTGAGGTTTGTCTTTGCTCTGTAGGAATCTCTCAAATTGGCAGAAGCAAACAAACACCATATTAAATGGAGTTCCTGCTCCTCTGTAAAACTTAAAACAAATAGGCTGGAACCCGACAGTTGTGGGTGACTCAGACTCACAAAACTTCAAAAACAGCCTCTCTGTTCTCCTTTTCACTCTATCAGTAGCAAATTGATTAGACTGCTTTCCCATTATCCCAAGCATTCCATACTTTAATAGTCTTTGCGTGCTGGAGAAGGCTGGGGTCCTCACACGGAGAGAGGTCACCCTGGACTGATGATTCTAGATACTGAAAACAATCATTAAAATCACAGGGAAAAAAATTCATGTAAATTAAACTAGGTAATCTATGCAATTATTACTAACTGATCCATTGTCATCAGTCTAGTCCTTTAATACCTGACATACATATATTCAAAATGAATCACGTGAAGTTACAAAGTTTAGTGAGAAACAGTCTGAGAATAAAATGGCAAAGATCAATGACTCAACTTGCAATGCTTTGCTAACCAGGACTTTCAAATTAAACAATGATTAAGGCATAACTATATCACGCCTTTAATTTTATTCTGAACCATTTTGCCAATCACCTAGCATAATGCTAAGTTGCTTCAGTCCTGTCTGACTCTTTGCGACCCCATGGACTGTAGCCCGCCAGGCTCCTCTGTCCATGGAATTCTCCAGACAAGAATACTGGAGTGGGTTGCCAGGCCCTCCTCCAGGGGATCTTCCCAGCCCAGGGATTGAACCCATGTCTCTTATATCTCCTACACTGGCAGGTGGATTCTTTACCACTAGTGCCACCTGGGAAGGCCTAACATTATGGAGCGGTCAGAATTTAGCAGAATTAAGACTATTTTTCAAATTCTATAGGTTAATGTCAGTATGGTGACCTCTGTCAGATTCTTAAACATTAGGATGTAAGATTTTCTGTGCTTAGAGGTATGTATGTTGTAAATTATGAAACTTTTAATTTCTTTAGGGTACAAAGATTTCATCATTATAACAATCCATGTGCAATTGGGAATACTCTCTGTTCTGTAGCTGTGATCTCTGAATTGTCATCTACATTCTAGAGGATGAATGATGTTCTGGTTTCTTGAAGCTGAGCTACGAAATCTCAACAAAAACTGACATTCTCAGCACTGCCTATTTTGAGCAGCATGGTGAGTCTACATAGAAACCAGATTTATCAAATGTTCCGTGAATTACATCTTAAAGAAAAGAGGAAAAGAGATATCTCTCTATGTGGCTAAGCTAGCCATTTATCGCAATTAAAAAAAAAATTCAGACATGGAATAAAAAGGATATCCAACCTATGCATTGATGAAACCATAGATGAAACACCAGATGTGCCTGAGATCTAAACTCTGTGCTTGAAGAGGGCTGCCTTTGTACCTGACATGAAATGCAGATTCTGTTACAGTTCCACAACCATCTTCTCCCCTTCTATTCATAAGTTTTCTATTACCTGCTGGACTGTTGTGTTACTAGTTGTAACATACAGGACTTTGTACAGAAAGACCATCCACAAAATAAGCAGCTCTTTATCCAGCCATTGCAAAACCAGCTTTCAGAAACTAAATGCACTGCTTCCCAAAATGGAACAGTTTTATCCAGTTAGTAATGGGAAAAATGAAATATAGGGAGAAAAAAACTTCCTATTCTTTTGAGCCTTCACATTCTTTGAATATCAATAGGTTTTTGGTTTTTCCAATGCTGTCGAGGCATATTTTCCTTTAACCATTTTAAATTCTAAAAATTGTGGGCAACAAACTTGGAAGAAACTGGGAAATCAAAGATATGCAATCTGTCAGTTTATTAATAGATTTTAGGGAAAAATATAAAGTGATCCATTAGACTCCTAAGCACTCTGACTCCTCCATAATCTATGAAGTTAATCATAATTAAAATTATAATATTAGATCTTTGGTTGGTATAAGATAAATAAACTCAATCTTTATAATGATAACACTATTAAAGCATAAGGGAGATTTTCTGTTGTGAAGCAAAATGTATTTCTTAGTGTTTTTCATTCTTTGGGATCATAACTTGGGACCACTTGGTTGACATTTCATCAGTAATTCGTACAGTAACATAAGTCATCATGTCTGCTAGGTTCATTCTCTTCCAAGGTGTTGTTTGAATCCAGTAAGTCAGTGGTTCTGATGGCTAGTGTTACCCAACTGAAAAGATAACTTTTTCAGATAATCTATGTTAAAAAGAAATATATACAATAAAATGGTGAAATAAAAGAGTAGTTTGAAGAGAATGGTTACTTTATTCACCAGCATTGCAGCTTTCTAAGTTTAAAACTGTACTGTGCAGGAAAACATAAAAATTAGAATGAGAAAGAGTGTCTTTTGCTGCCAGAGTCTGAAAACATAACTAAATAAACAATGAATCTTCCTATATGTAGCTACACGAAGTTCACTTAAACCAGAATAATGCCTCAAACTGTGTTCATTTTGCTAAAACTGGGTCATACTTTAATATAGATTTTTAAAGAGTAGCTCTCAATTACAAGGGCAGATTTTTAAAATAAATGTCATCCCACTCAAATGCAAGCATTTTTCAATTTTACAGTAATGGAGAATATTGAGTTACCACTTCCAGTCTTAGAAAAGGGGTTCTCAAAATGCAGTCCAGAGACTTCTATGAGTGACTGTTGGATGCTCAGTCGTGTCCGACTTTGCGATCGATCCCATGGACTGTAGCCCACCAGGTTTCTCTGTCCATGGAATTCTCCAGGCAAAAATGCTGGAGCGGGTTGCCAGTTCCCTTCTCCAGGGAATATTCCCAAACCAAGAATCAAACCCAGGTCTCCTGCACTGCAGGCGGATTCTTTACCATGTGAGCAGTGGATCATTTCAGGGGATCTATTAGCTCACAATTATTTCATAATAATACTAAGAGATTATTTTGTTATCCATTCATTTCTCATGGATGTAGAGTGAAATATTCCAGTGTTTCAGGATGTGCTATTACAATAGAAATAGATACGAGATTCCAGCTATCTTTTCTAAATTAGACATTATCGAGATTTGTGAAAATGCCAAACAAGGCAACTCTCCCCATTAGTTATTTTTGTTTTAGGAAACATTTCTAACAAAAATACGCTGTTTATGTCAATATTCAATTGCTTATTGTTGCTATTTTAAGTTTTAAAAATTTAGTGCCTCAATTTTAATTTTTAATTTTTAATATTGATAGGTATAGATCACATTTTTAAAAATTTGGGGGGCCTCAGTCATTTTTATGTGTGTTTAAGAAACTCTGCCTTAAAACATTCTTGACCTTTAAGACATTTTTCTTCCAGAAATCTTATAAATTAATAAGAATACTAAATGCAGGTATCAGTCCAGAAATTTCCTTTGCATCTGCTTTTCTTACCTAAAACAATGTGCCCCTGAATAGGAGTTCAGGAAATACAAATTGATAAGACAACGTTTTAATTGTGGAAAAGAGTAAAACCAATACAGGTTTCTAGGAGTTTGGAAACTGCAAGTACCTCCCTTGCCTGCAGTTTTATTAAAATTGTATCATTTCCTCCAATATTTTTCCTCAAAGTGTAGCAAACTGTTTATAAAAATAATATTCTATGCACTGCTCAAGATAGTGAGTCTGCCTTGCCTAAAAGTTGTGATAGATGATGTCTGAGTAAGAACTTGCATTTTTATTTATTCAGTGAGTCCTCTGCCCTTTCCCCAGCAATGCCAAAATATGGCTAGTATAAAGCTGCCTTGGTTATGTTTAATATTATCCTACTCAATATATGAAGACTAGGGCTCTTCCCAAAATAGAAGCCAGAAATTAAAAATCAGTTTAAACCTCTTCTAAAAAATGCTGTCATACTTGTTCTAATCTAACATATTCTCATTTGAATTAAAACCAAGGACTTATAAACTGAGATTGTTCAGTATATCTAACATTTTCTCAGGCAGAGCCTCACAAGATGATAAATATTCAACACTGAATTTTGCTCCCAGACTTGGGTGTAGGTTTGATTCTTTTCATTACTTATATTTAGATAGTGTTAGCCTTTTACTACCAAGTTAGTTTCAGATATCATCTTGATATTCTAAATCTAATCTATATATATATATATATATATATATATATATATATATATATTCTGAGGAGTAACCTTATATTCTGAAGAGTAACTTCAAGCAAAGCAATATTTTGGTTTTTTTGGACTGGTCAATAATTCTGCCATTCTGTTCACTACTGCTCTACAAGGAAAGAAATTTCTAACTAGTTGGGAATAACCAAATCTAGTTTGCCAGACTACAGTCGCCTTAGATAAATTCAGTCATTAAGTGATCCAGCTGTAGGATAACATTCTCTCTTAACAATGTGACTTCAACTGGAATCTTCAGGTTGATCTTTTAACAACTAAAGGATGGTATGATGAGTAGAAACCACATAGTTCAGTTTAGTTCAGTCACTCAGTAGTGTCTGACACTTTGCAACCCCATGGACTGCAACACACCAGAATTCCCTGTCCGTCAGGAAATCCCAGAGTTTACTTAAACTCATGTCCATCAAATCGGTGATGCCATCCAACCATCTCATACTCTCTTGTCCCCTTCTCTTCCTCCCTTCAATCTTTCCCAGCATCAGGGCCTTTTCCAGTGAGTTCTTTGCATCAGAAGGCCAAGTATTGGAGATTCAACTTCAGCATCAGTCCTACCAATGAATATTCAGGACTAATTTCCCTTAGGATTTGACTGGTTGGATCTCCTTGCAGTCTAAGGGACTCTCAAGAGTCTTCTCCAACACCACAGTCCAAAGGCATCAATTCTTCAGTGCTCAGTTTTCTTTATAGTCCAACTCTCACATCCGTACATGACTACTGGAAAAACCATAGCTTTGACTAGATGGACCTTTGTTGGCAAAGTAATGTCTCTGCTGACTAATATGCTGTCTAGGTTGGTCATATCCTTTCTTCCAAGGACAAGTGTCTTTTAATTTCATGGCTGAAGTCACAGTCTGTCGTGATTTGGGAGCCCAAAAAAATAAAGTCTGTCACTGTTTCCACTGTTTCCCCATCTATTTGCCATGAAGTGCTGGGACCAGATGTCATTATCTTAGTTTTCTTAATGTTGAGTTTTAAGTCAACTTTTTCACTCTCATCTTTCACTTTCATCAAGAAGCTCTTTAGTTCTTTACTTTCTGTGAAAAGGGTCATGTCATCTGCATATCTGAGGTTATTGATATATCTCCTGGCAGTCTTGATTCCAGCTTGTACTTCATCCAGCCCAGCATTTCACATGCTGTCTTCTGCATATAAGTTAAATAAGCAGAGTGACAATATACAGCCTTGATGTACCCCTTTCCCAATTTGGAATCAGTCTGTTGTTCCATGTCCAGTTGTAACTGTTGCTTCTTGACCTGCATACAGATTTCTCAGGAGGCAGGTCAGGTGGGCAGAAGTAGATGTTTTTCTGGAACTCTCTTTCTTTCTTGATGATCCAACAGATGTTGGCAATTTGATCTCTGGTTCCTCTGCCTTTTCTAAATCCAGTGTGAACATTTGGAAGTTTACAGTTCACATACTGTTGAAGCCTAGCTTGCTGAATTTTGAGCATTACTTTGCTAGCATGTGAGATGGGTGAAATTGTACGATAATTTGAGCATTCTTTGGCATTGCCTTTCTTTGGGATTGGAATGAAAACTGACCTTTTCCAGTCCTGTGGCCACTGCTGAGTTTTCCAAATTTGCTGGCATATTGAGTGTAGCACTTTCACAGCATCATCTTTTAATATTTGAAATAACTCAACTGGAATTCCATCACCTCCACTAGTTTTGTTCATAGCGATACTTTCTAAGGCCCACTTGACTTCACATTCCAGGATGTCTGGCTCTAGGTGAGTGATCACACCATCATGGTTATCTGGGTCATGAAGATCTTTTTTGTATAGTTCTTCTGTGTATTATTCCCACCTCTTCTTAATATCTTCTGCTTCTGTTAGGTCCATGACATTTCTATCCTTTATTGTGCCCATCATTGCATGAAAATTTCCCTTGTTATCTCTAATTTTCTTGAAGAGATCTCTAGTCTTTCCCATTCTGTTGTTTTCCTCTATTTCTCTCCTTGCTATTCTTTGGAACTCTGCATTCAAATGGGTATATCTTTCTTTTCTCCTTTGTGTTTTGCTCCTCTTCTTTTCTCAGCTATTTGTAAGCCCTCCTCAGACAACCATTTTGCTTTTGTATGCATTTCTCTTTCTTCGGGATGGCATTGATCACTGCCTCCTGTACAATGTCACAAACCTCTGTCCATAATTCTTCATGCACTATTTGAAACTTCCACTGTATAATCTTAAGGGATTTGATTTAGGTCATACCTGAATGGTCTAGTGGTTTTCCCTACTTTCTTCAATTTCAGTCTGAATTTGGCAATAAGAGCTCATGATCTGAGCCACAGTCAGCTCCCGGTCTTGGTTTTGCTGACTGTATAGAGCTTCTCCATCTTTGGCTGCAAAGAATATAATCAATCTGATTTCGGTGTTGACCATCTGGTGATGTCCATGTGTAGAGTCTTCTCTTGTGTTATTGCAAGAGGTTGTTAGCTATGACCAATGTGTTCACTTGGCAAAACTCTATTAGTCTTTGCCTTGCTTCATTTTGTACTCCAAGGCCAAATTTGCCTGTTACTCCAGGTATTTCTTGACTTCCTACTTTTGCATTCCAGTCCCCTATAATGAAAAGGATATCTTTTGTGGGTGTTAGTTCTAGAGGTCTTGTAGGTTTTCTTAGAACAGTTCAACTTCAGCTTCTTCAGCATTACTGCTTGGGGCATAGACTTAGATTACTGTGATACTGAATGTTTTAAATGAACAGAGATCATTCTGTCATTTTTGAGATTGCATCCAAGTACTGCATTTTGGATTCTTTTGTTGACTATGAGGGCTACTCCAATTCCTCTAAGGGATTCTTGCCCACAGTTGTAGATATAATGGTCACCTGAGTTAAATTTCAGTCCATTTTAGTTCACTGATTCCTAAAATGTTGATGTTCACTCTGCCATCTCCTGTTTGACCATTTCCAATTTACCTTGATTCATGGACCTAACATTCCAGGTCCCTATGCAATATTGCTCTTTACAGCCATGGAGTATGCTTCCATCACCAGTCACATACACAACTAAGTGTTGTCTTTGCTTTGGCTCCATCTGTTCATTCTTTCTGGAGTTATTTCTCCACTGTTCTCCAATAGCATATTGGGCACCTACAGACAGGGAGATCATCTTTCAGTGTCCTATCTTTTTGCCTTTTCATACTGTTCACAGGGTTCTCAAGGCAAGAATACTGAAGGAGTTTGTCATTTCCTTCTCCAGTGGACTGCTTTTTGTCAGAACTCCCCACCATTACCCGTCTTTCTTGGGTGGCCCTATATGGCAAGGTTCATAGTTTTGTTGAGTTAGACAGGACTGTGGTCCACGTGGTCAGTTTGATTCATTTTCTGTGATTATGGTTTTCATTCTGTCTGGTCTCTGAGCCATAAGGATAAGAGGCTTATAGAAGCTTCCTGATGAGATAGACTGACAGAGGGGGAAACTGGGTCTTGTTCTGATGGGTGGGCCTATGCTCTGTACCTCTTTAATCCAAATTTCTGTTGATGGGGCTTGGTTGTGTTCCCTCCCTGTTGCCTGACCTGAGGCCAAACTGTGGTGGAGGTAATAAAGATAATGGTGACCTCCTTCAAACGTCCCATGTATGCACTGCCACACTCAGTGCCCCTGACCCTGCAGCAGGCCACTGTCAATCCATGCCTCCACCAGAGATTCCTGGACTCTCACAGGCAAGCCTGGGTCAGTCTCTTGTGGGGTCATTGCTCCTTTCTCTTGGGTCCTGGTGGACACAAGGTTTTGTTTATTGCTTCCAAGTTCTGTTTCTCCAGTCCTGTGTAAGTTCTGGTGTCTCTAGGTGGAGTTAGTTGTGACCTCCTCCAAGAGGGCTTATGCCATACCCAGTTCTGCTGCACCCAGAGCCCCTGCCCCTGCAGCAGGCCTCTACTGACTCAGTGTACCTCTGCAGGAGGCACTCAAACACTCAAAGGCAGGTCTGATTCAGTCTCTGTGGGGTCTCCTGGTGTACACAAGGTTTTGTTTGAGCCCTCTGAGCATTCTGGCGGGTATGGAGTTTGATTCTAAATGTGATTTTGTCCCTCCTACCATCTTGCTGGGGCTTCTTCTTTGCCCTTGGACATGGGGTATCTTTTTTTTTTTTAATGGGAGCCGACATTCTCCTGTTGCTGGCTGTCCAGCAGCCAGTTGTAATTTTGGAGTTCTCACAGGAGATGAGAGCACAATCTTCTACTCTGCCAACACTCAAGCTAGATAGATATAAAAACCTCTATTTCCTTCAAGCTTTGATATTTACTGGCTTATATATTACCAAGTTAATTTTAACCATAATGAGTCCCAGTTTTCTTTATGTAATATGGAGATAACAATGTCTATCTGGATGGACAGTTAGGAGGCTATATGGAAAATCCCAGCACATTGATGGGCACATGGTAGACAGTTAAAAATTTCAATTATTACATAGCTAATAAGGTGTTTTTTCTGTAATTTACTTAAGAGTGTCTGTTAATCTGCAGAGCTTAAAGAAAGCTGGAAGGGATGAAGCAAATTTGCCTAAGCAGTCTGAAAACCTGATGGAATGAATAGGATCAAGAACTCCATCAGCTTTTTCAAGGTAAAAGTTTCTGAATTTGTTCATATAGACTAGGATGACAGGACCATGCATGTTAAATAATTCGATATATATTTGGACTATCTAGATTTGGATGATTATGGCAGTAATCATAATCATGATATAAAAATATCTTGAGGAAAACAATATCCAGTAGCAGTCAAGGAATCATTCAGAATTAGGGAGAAATGTCTGAGTTTGTCTCAAACTACTAAGTAAAAGCAAACACAAAAGCAGTTAACTACTGTCTTAAGTGAGACATTACTTGGCTGAAAGGCCAGGATGGGACAGGCAGGGAAAACACTGGGTCTGATGTTTATTTAAATAGATGACTTTGGAGTACTGTAATTTGGTACCCTATTGGGTACCTCAGTTAGAAAAAAAAAAAAAAAATCTAATCAACAAGCAGAGAAGCACACACAAGACACTTTAACTTTTGTTCGGTAACCCAGCCAGCTTTACCAAGGGCCACTTTAGTAATCTTAGATTAGAATCAGTGCTATCTGATCACCTGCTTTTTGCACAATTTGAGGTGATTGTGTAGGGATGCAGCCAGAAAATGGAAATATACTTGATGCTAGGAAAGCTACTTACTAATAGTGCGACCATAAAGAGAATGTAGACACCCTAATTATTAGAGCAGTCCTTATGTGACTCTATGATGTTTACATAGACAGTCAAATGAGGTTTCATTGCAGCTTATTCAAAACATGAAAATTATTTTGCCAGCCTATCTCTAAAACTGTGGTATTTTTAAAAATCTAATTTCTTAAGAGGTATATCAAGGTCAGTTTATTAAATAGCTTTCTCAAGCTTGATCTTTAACTAGAGCAATTTCCATAGATTGACTTCAAAACTAGAACTCATTCATCCCCTTACTTGTGACCATTACTATCAAAAGTTCAAACAGTTCTCAGAACGTGCTACTTATCAACAGAACATTAAAAGCCTAGTTACCACATTATGTGAGCCCAGATGCCTAGCTCCAGGTGGTCTTGCTAAAATATTAAATCCCCCTGGAGAAGGGAATGGCAACCCACTCCAGTATTCTTGCCTGGAAAATCCCACAGATAGAGCAACCTGGAAGGCTACATCCCATGGGGTTGAAAAAGAGTTGGACATAACTTAGCAACTGAAAAACAACCAAGAACAAATCAATCATGTTGATGTTTGGGAGAAATCAACACAATACTATAAAGCAATTATCCTTCAATTAAAAATAAATAAATTAAAAAAAATTAAATCCAACATGCCCTTATAACATTAGATCCTTCCTCGTGGAGTCTTATATTCACCCCTTCCCCAGGCTAACACAATCAAAATACATTTCTACATTGTTCCCCAAGATCCTGTCATTGCATATTAAATGGTTACTGCAATTCCTTTGAAGTCTAGGCTATTTTTTACTAGCAAAAAGTTTATAACCTCCCTGTCCAGGATGTTCTAAGATTTGCATTATGTTCTATGCCTAGGAGCAATGAACGCTTGCGGTAATGTATCTTGTGGAAATCAGGCACCATCTTAGGAGGTATAAACTTACCAAAAAACATTTTTTTCTGGCAGTGAGGAGAGAACATTTTTGGTCAGACAGAAAGTTCTGGGAGATTGAGTTAGGGTTCAAGACGCTCAAACTGGCCCAGCAAAGTGTCACTGTACATGTTTCATAATTTTACCCCTTCTCCATTCGAACCTTTTCTTTGACAGAAGATCTATCGGGGCTAGGAATTTAACCCCTGTTTCTGTATATAATCAAATCCTAGGCCTGAAGTTTAGCAAGTGTGTCCTATGGCTGCAGGAAATAAAAATCTCTTTTACAGCTGCCATAGAGGCCCTCTGGCTTTAGAACATGACCTCTACTTTCACAATTAACTGCAGCATACCTATCATTTTCCTTTCGAAGTCTCCTGCGTCATTAAAAGTAATTAACCTACTTTATTAGCCTTAAAATTATCACTGTCCCATAATAATCTAGGGCCACAGGTACTTGATGTCTAAAGTCTTTCCTCCTAACTACTCTTCTTCCCAATTAATCACAAGTTAAAGTTTGATGTAATTATGATGTCACTGCATGCCAGAAGTTGACGTCCCACCACTCTCACCAGGAAAGGGGTCCTTATGTGTTTTACACAGATGCGCAGGCCTCCTCCTAGCTTATCCTAAGAGTTTTCTTCCTAGAACCTCTCTGGTTTCCTAGAAAACAGATTCTGAGGCAAGGATTAACTACCAGTAATTTATCTGGAGGTGGAATTCTAAGAAAACAAAGCAGAGAATAAGGAAATGAAACAATGTGCTGTGTGAATGCACAGAGTTCATGAGAATTCTATCAAGTGCACATGCCTATCTATGTAAGAAATCTATGAAAAAGGGTAAATGGAGATATCCTGCCTTGAAAAATTCCATTAAAGGGAGAAGACTAATCTATCCACCCAGTTTCCTTTTATCTCCTGTCTTCAAATGGTCAAAATTTCCCCCAGTTGGATTTAATTCCCTCATAGTTTTGGACCACATCATCCAGCCCCTTTGGCATTCAGGTGGAAGACAAGACCATGCTCTTCCACAATATATTGTTACCCAAGTCCAGAATTGATAAGAGAAACTAAATACTCAAGATGACATTGGTCTCAGAGGACAAGAACCCTTTGGTTAATGAGTTGTTGGTCATCTGCAGTCATTGCTGGGGTGGACTATTACAGCTCAGATTCCAGGGGATAGTTGAGCCAAGAAGCTCTGAAAAATTACAAAACATATATATAGGCTGGTAAAATGTGCTCAAGATGCATTTAAAAAGCACAAAACAGGACATAAGAGGGAAATCTCTCACACTTAGTTTTTGAGACTGTTTATAATCTCAAGGTGAATGACAGTCATGAAATGCTCCAGTAGGCAACAAGGAAAGGTGAGAAGCAGAGGGCTGTGTAGGTAAACCTCCTTGACCACTTTGCAGATGACTGGGAAAAAGAAGTTGGCTCATATTCAAGACTAAAGGCCATATTATAAAGGAGTAAAGAAGGCTTCTTAGTTTGAATGAAGCCATTCAAGATCTGGATGTTCAAGCACGGACACTCCCTCCTAGCATCTTCTGGCTACTAAAAGGTGGGGAAGAGAAGGAAGAACTTGCTCAGAGCAAAAGGAGAGGAGAAAACAGTAGAAAGGGTGATAAACACCACTAGCAAAAGGCACACCACAGCAGTGCTTCTCAAACTTTAATGTGCATACACATAATCCAAGAATCTTATTAAAATACAGATTCTGACTCAGTGGTCCTGGATTAGGATCTGAGATCTTACCTATAAATATTTCAGAGTTAATGCTGATACTAATGATCTGAAGATCACATTTGTAATATTACAAGATACTATGTAGTACTAAGGGCTTCCCTGGTGGCTAAGATGGTAAAGCATCTGCCTGCAGTGTGGGAGACCTGGGTTCGATCCCTGGGTTGGGAAGATCCTCTGGAGAAGGAAATGGCAACCCATTCCAGTACACTTGCCTGGAAAATTCCATGGACTGAGGAGCCTGGTGGGTTAATACTACCAGAGAAATCCTGAGAGATCTTCACTTGTTTCCAAAAAAATATGATTAAGAGTTTTTCTTTCTTTTATTTTTTTAATTAATCTGGTGAACAGCTGGCTTCTGAGATCACATCACAAAATATACAAACCCAATCTATTACCTATGCATGAGAAGCATAGGCAAATGTTCTGAAAATTTGCAAATGAAAATAAAAACTGTACTATTACAAAAACTGAAAGGATTTAGGGAAAGTTGGGGAATAGTAAAGGAGCTTGAGGAATGAGCTGCTCTTGGCACCAACACAGCAGTCTTATGCCAAATGGGATTGCAGCCTCTATGTCCAATGATGTATGAAGTGGAGGGAAGAAGTGGTGATGGAGATGGAAGGAACTGTGGTCTTGGTATTTGTGGATATTGGTTGCAAGTGGTTTCTAAATCATTTAAATGGAGAAATCTAATCCTGACCTCCACGAAAATCAAAGAGGTTGGAACAATGTAGATTGAGTACAGTATATCTCATTTTATTGTGCTTTACTTTATTGCACTTTGCAGACACTGCGTTTTTAGCTTTTGATAATTGGAGTTTTGCGGCAACCCTGAGTGGAGCAAGACTGTGCGTGTCGTGTTTCCAATAGCACTTGCTCACTCCATGTCGCTGTGTCATATTCTGGAAATCCTCACAATATTTCAGGTTTTTTTCATTATTATTAATTGTAGAGATCTGTGATGTTTGAGAATCCCAGGGACGGCAGAGCCTGGTGGGCTGCTGTCTATGGGGTCTCACAGAGTCAGACACGACTGAAATGACGTAGCAGCAGCAGTGATCCTTGATGTAACAGTTCTAATTGTCTGGATGTGCCACAAACCACACTAATATAAAATGGCAAACTTCACCAATAAATACCATACCATGGGTGTTCTGACTTCTTCATCAACCAAGTATTCCTCCACCTATATCCCTCTCCTCTGGTCTCCCTGTTCGCTGAACTATACTGAAATTAGATCAACTAATAACCCTACAATGACCTCGAAGTATTCAAGTGAAAGGAAGAGTCTTAAGTCTCTCACTTTAAGTTAAAAGCTTGAAATGATTAAATTTAGTGGGGAAGGCATGTTAAAAGCCAAAATAGGCCAAAAGCTGGCCTCTAGCACCAAGTTGTGAATGCAAAGAAAGATCTTGAAGGAAATTAAAAGTGCTGGTCCAGTGAGCACATGAATGATAAGCAAGTGAAACAGCCTTATCTCTGATATGGAGAAAAATTTAATAGTCTGGATAGATAATCAAGCCAGTTACAAAATTCTCTTAAGCCAAAGACAAATCTAGACCAGGATCCTACTTCTCCTTCAATTCTAAGAAGCCCGAGAGAGGAAAGGAAACTAGAAAAAAGGACACTAGCAGAGGTTTGTTCCTGAGTTTTAAAGAAGGAAGCCATCTCCATAACACTGAAATACAAAGTGAAGCAGCAAATGCTGTTGTAGAAACCGCAGCAAGTTATCTAGAAGATCTAGTTAAGACAGTGCAATGAAAGTAACTACACTGAGTGAGAGATTTCCAATATAGATGAAACAATCTTATATTGGAAGAAGATGCCATTTAGGACTATCATGCTAGAGAGGAGAAGTCAATGCTTGGCTTTATAACTTCAAAGAACAGGCTGACTCTCTCATTAGAGGCTAATGCAGTTGAATTTAATGCTTCTGAAAACCCCAGGGCCCTTAAAAATTATGCTATATCTACTCTGCTTATGATCTATGAATGGAAGGCTTGGATGAAAACAAAATCTGGATGATAGCACATTTATTTATAACACAATTTACTGAATATTTTAAGCCCACTGTGGAGATCCACTACCCAGAGAAAAAAAATAATTCTTTCAAAGTGTTACTTGTTCATTGACAGTGCAGCTTGTCACCCAAGAGCTCTCATGCAGATGTGCATATGATTCATGTTGTTTTCACACCTGCGAACACAACATCCATTTTGCAACCCAGAGATCAAAGAATAATTTTGACTTTCAAGACCTACTCTTTTAGAAATACATTTCAGAAGACTATAGCTGCCGTAAATAGTGATTCCTCTGGTGGATTTTGGCAAAGTCAATTGAAAACCTTCTGGAAGTCCCCATGCTAGATGCCATTAAGAATATGAATGAGTCAAGAGAAGAGGTCAAAATAGCAACATCAACAGGAATTTACAAAGCATTGATTCCAGCCCTAATGGATTGAACTTGAGATGTTCAAGACTTCAGTGCAGGAAGTAATTGTAGCTTTGTGGTACAAAGAGCGAAAGAACTAGAACTAGAAGATGTGACTGGATTGGTAAAATCTCATGATAAACTAAAACAGATAAGGAATGGCTTCTTATGGATGAGCAAAGAAAGTGTTTTCTTGATATGGAATGTATTCCTGGTGAAGATCCTAAGATTGTTGAAGTGACAACAAAGAATTTAGAATGTTATACAAACTTAATAAAGCGGTGAGAGGGTTTGAGGAAATTGACTCATTCTGCGGCAAACTTCCTTGTCTTATTTTAAGAATTTGTCTCAGCCATAACAACCTTTAGCAACCACCACCTTGACCCATCAGCAGCCATCAATATCAAAGCAAGACCCTCCACCAGCAAAAAGATTACTACTCTGAAGGCTCAGATGATCATTAGCTTTCTTTCAAGCAATAAAGCATTTTCGATTAAGGTCTATACATTGTTTTTTTAGACACAATGCTATTGCACACTTAACAGACTACAGTATATTGTAAACTTAACTTCTATACGCATTGACAAATGAAAATGTCATGTGACTCACTTTATTGTGATATTCACTGATTGCCATGGCCTGAATCCAAACCCTCAATGTCTCTGAGGTACACTTGTACAATAATCATATGTCTCTCAATTGTTTCCTTGTGTCGCTAGAATTCCCTGGCAGACAAAAGATTTTAAAAGAAGAGAAAAAAAACTGTTCAAAATTTTGAACCCAGATCCAAGAAACTCTGTGTGTGTGGAGCGGTGTGGTAGAGGCTGGAGCTCTATTTGTCAAGATTGACTTTGAGGACTTCCCTGATGGTCCAGTGGCTAAGATTCTGCACTTCCGACACAGGACACCTAGTTCAATCCCTCATCAGGGAACTAGATCCCATATGCAGCAACAAATCCCAGCACAGCCAAACAAATAAAAAGATAAGTAAATAAATATTTTTATTAAGAAAAGATTAACTTTGACCCCCTTTAAACGTTTGCCTAGTGTTTTGCATAGCAGACTTGAGCAGAAGCTTACATGAAAATAGGAGTAGAAAAGATACAATTCCTTTATTATCCATTTGCTCTTCAGAGAGAAATACAACTGGATCCTGTAACTTAAATTCAGAAAAGTCTGTTCCTAGGGATTTCTCAATACTTAAAAGGTGAAAGGGAGGGGGGGGAAAAAAAGAAAGAAAAAACTGAGAAGCTATCAACTGAGAAAAAGGATTTTCTCCTCTATATAGACAAGGTGTGGTCTAAGTGGATCTTCATGGCTGACAATATCCAGACACTTGGAACTGATCTGTGTGTGAAAGTTGCTCAGTTGTGTCTGACTCTTTGTGAATATTGGAGTGGGTAGCCATTCTAGAAAGAGTAAAAACTTTAATGCATGCTTTGTTAGTTAGTTAAGTCGCTCAGTCTTGTCCGACTCTTTGCGACCCCATGGACTGTAGCCCACCAGGCTCCTCCATCCATGGGATTCTCCAGGCAAGAATACTGGAGTGGGTTGCCTTTTCCTTCTCCAGAGGATCTTCCTGACCCAGGGATCAAACCCAGGTATCCCGCATTAGAGGCAGATGCTTTAACCTCTGAGCCACCAGGGAAGCCAAGATCCTGCTAAAACTTTCTTGATAAAATCATCATGCTGAGTGCCTAACTTCATTTGTTTCTCCCACTGTGCAGAAATAGGACTAGAGTTCCTCAGAATTTCTAGAACAATTATACAAAGAACCCCATGAATGGAATTGATGAAACTCAAATACTGAATAACAGTTTTCTGGATTTAATAACTTATGAAATAAAAATATAAAAATCTATATTTCAAAACCAGATGCTATCTTTTGATCTTCAAACTGCACTTAATAATGTATCTTCTCCTTGATGTTCTATGGGTACCTCAAACTCAACACATGTAAAATTATACTCATTATTCCCTACCACCAAAACTTGTGCTGTTTTTTTTTTTCTTTTTTCTTTCTTACTACATTTTGTCCAATGTCAACATCATATATTCAAAAAATCATAATCAGAAGTCAAGGACTTGCCTTAGCTTCCTCCTTGTCATCTCCTACATCCAAATCTTAAGTGACTCTAAAAACAGAAAAAACACTCTACTGCATATAAAATTTCCATTATTTAAGATCTCATTTATCTTCCAATGAGACTATTGCAGCAACCTTCTAACTAATTCCCCTATCTCTAACCTCACTGTCCCCCTCTCCAAAATATCTCAATACTGCTACCAATCTATAGCATAAGTCTGATCATGTCTTCCACCTGGAGCTAAGATTTGTACTGATTCCTTAATCTTCCAGCTGGTCTAGAATTAAACTGACATGAAAGAGACTAATAGGAGAAAATCAAATAAATGTTTAATAATATGTATACAACGGAGAGACCCAGCAAAATTGAGTAGCTCACCAAATTACAGAAACTCTCACTTTGAATACTGTCTTCAGCTAAAGACAAAAGCCTATGTTAGGGGTAGTGGTTTGGGATGCCAAAGAGGAGGAAGGCAATTCACATGAGTGTGGGAATTTTGGTAAACAAATATTTTGTAAACAAATGTTTGCTGGGTCAGCAGAGACAATAGGACAGAGAGGAATTTTAACAAACAGACTTGCTAGTTTCCTCCCTGTCTACACACCTAGTTCATACGGTAGTTTCCTATGGTGAGGGAGACACTGTTCCAGGTCTACATCTACATTTTTAAAGCAGTTAAGGGGAAAGATCAAAGTTTCTCCTGAATCTCTTAGCCCTTGATTTTTTTTTCAGCTTGAATTATTAATAATCCACATGCCAAAGAGATATTTTGAGGGTGATAAATTTTTCTCCCCTGTAGCAAATCCCTTTAAGATTCCAAATTCTTTGAGATGAAATGTTCAGCTTGATGTGATTTTTTTACCTAACTAGACATCTCCCACTGCTCCAACAACTAACTTTTGGTTCTGCCCTAGCAAACCGACTATAGATCAGCAAACACATCCTGCTCTATTCCTCTCCTTGTGCTGTGGTCTGTTCCTGGAATGACCTTTCTACCCAGCTTTCCACAATACCTGGAAATTCATGCTCATTTTCAAAACTCAGCATAACCATTATTGCCTAAGAGAAACCCCATACCCTACTCACTACCCCTGAAAACACAGTTAACCACTTCTCTTCTAAGCTACTTGTATATTTTATAAATAGTTCTTTCATTATACTTGCTATATTCTATGGCAGTTTGTCCACATATCTATGCTTATTACTTGAACATGACACTAAAGGAAAGTATATTGACTATTCTTACTCACTTGTGTAAGCACTATAAACTGACACACTTAATAAATCTGTAATGTGTAAGTGCACACATATGTGAGTACTTGCATGTAAAAATGAATGAATGAATTAATGCTTCTGAAGTCCTTTACAGTTTCAAGCTGTCCAACTTTTTCTGGGTTTCTCTCTGTATCTAGCAATCATGTTAATCCTCTGATGGCATGCTCCTATTCTTAATACAGTAACCAATCCTTACATGTAATAACAATAGCAACGCAATTTAGAAACCTCAAAAACACTTGCCAAATTGAATGCATTTTCTGAGTGTTTTTTTCTCAACTACAAATGAAATATAAATGTGACTAAATCAATTATGGCCTCCCTGGTGACTCAGTGATAAAGAATCTACCTGCCAAAGCAGGAGATGTAGAGTCAATCCCTGAGTCAGGAAGAGCACAAAACACAGGCCCAACTGAGTCTGTACCTTTGTGGAGTACCTGAGAACCTGAACCTGAATGGCTTAGACCTGGGATGTGCACGCAACCCAGGGCCTGCTTTAAACAGTCCCCCTGCAGAGCAACCTGAAGCCTCAGCAGTGTAGACTGGGAAAGCACACACACCATGAGCAGGGGCAAACCTAATGTGGCCCCGACCCTGGGAGAACTCCCCACACAAGCTAGAGATATTAGTTTGCAATGTTCCTCCCTCCCCACGGCACAATTGAACAAGTGAGCCTAAATTAATGACCACTTTCACTCTCTTATGCCAAGGCAGAAATTAAATGCTGAAGAGACTTGCAAACAGAGGAAGCTAAAATAAACAAAGAAGAGGGAACCGCTTTGGAAGTGACAAGTGCAACAAATTAAAACCCTGTAGTTAGCATTGACTACATTGGAAGGGGCCTATAGACCTTGAGAAGAAGTATAAGCTGGAACAAGGAAATATCTGAAACTGAACTGACCCCACACTGCCCTCAACAGCTTCAGAGAAATTCCTAGATATATTTTACTATTATCATTCTTTTATTTTTTATTTTTAAGTTCTTTATTACTCCTTTAATTTTCATTTTTAAAATTTGCTATTATCTTCCAAAAAAAGACCCTATTTTAAAGCAAATTTCAAATATATATTTTTTATAATTTTTGCGATTTTGTTATGTTTTGTTTTAATATTGTATTTTTGAGAGTCTAACCTCTACTCTAGATTTTTAATCTTTGCTTTTTGGTATTGGTTATCAATTTTGTACTGTTAAGAATCCAATCTTCAGTACCCATTTTTACCTAGGAATGTGATTACTGGCTTGATTGCTCTCTCCCCTTTTGACTCTCCATTTTTCTCCCCCAGGTCTCTTCCCTCTATCTCCTCCCTCCCCCTTCTCTTCTCTACTTAACTCTTTGAATCTCTTTGGGTATTCCAGGCTGTGGAGAACACTTAGGGAACTGATTACTGTATAGACTGGTCTGTCTCCTTCTGACTCCCCCCTCTTCTCCTCCTGGTCATCTCTATGTCCTTCCTCCCTCTTCTCTTCTTGTAACTTTGTGAACCTCTCTGGGTGTCGCTCACAGTGGAGAATCTTTTCACCATTAACCTAGATGTTTAATCATTGGTGCTGCATGGTTGGAAAAGTCTTGAGGCTACTGTGAGAATAAGACTGAAAGTCAGAGGCAGGAGGCTTAAATACAAAACTTGAGAACAACAGAAAACTCCTGACTCTAGTGTACATTAATTGACAAGAGCTCATTCAAAACCCTCCATACGTACACTGAAACCAAGCTCCACTCAAGAGCCAACATGTTTCAGAGAAAGACATACCAAGCTAATTTTCCAACAATGCAGGAACATAACCCTGAGCATTAAAATACAGGTGGCAAAAAGTCATACCAAACCCATATACACCTCAAAATTCACTACTGGACACGTCATTGCACTCCAGAGAGAAAAGATCCAGCTCCATCCGCCAGAACACCAGTGCAAGCTTCCCTAATGAGGAAACCTTGACAAGCTACTTGTCCAACTCCACCCACAGGGAAGAACCTCCACAATAAAGAGGAACCACAAACTTTCAGCATACAGAAAGGCCACCCCAAATACAGGAACCTAAATAAGATGAAAAGGCAGAGAAATAATCAGCAGGTAAAGGAACATGATAAAAGCCCACCAAACCAAACAAAAGAAGAGATAGGGAGTCTACCTGAAAAAGAATTCAGAATAATGATAGTAAAAACGGTTGAAAATCTTGAAAACAAAGTTGAGTTACAGATAAAGAGTCTGGAGACAAGGATTGAAAAGATGCAAGAAAAGTTTAACAAAGACCTAGAAGAAATAAAAAAGAGTCAATCAATAATGAGCAATTCAATAACTGAGATCAAAAGCACTCTGGAGGGAACCAACAGTAGAACAAATGAGGCAGAAAATAGGATAAGTGAGGTAGAAGATAGAATGGTGGCAATAAATGAAGCAGAGAGGAAAAAAGAATTAAAAGAAATGAGGACAGCCTCAGAGACCTCTGGGACAATGTTAAATGCCCCAACATTTGAATCATAGGAGTCCCAGAAGAGGAAGACAAAAAGAAAGACCATGAGAAAATATTTGAGGAGATAATAGTTGAAAACTTCCCTAAAATGGGGAAGGAAATAATCACCCAAGTCCAAGAAACCTAGAGAGTCCCCAACAGGATAAACCCAAGGTGAAACACCCCAAGACATATCTTAATTAAATTAACAAAGATCAAACACAAAGAACAAATATTAAAAGCAGCAAGGGAAAAAACAACAAACATACAAGGGGATTCCCATAAGAATAACAGCTGATCTTTCAATAGAGACTCTCCAGGCCAGAAGGGAATGGCAGGACATACTTAAAGTGATGAAAGAAAATAACCTACAGCCCAGATTACTGTACCCAGCAAGGATCTCATTCAAATATGAAGGAGAGATCAAAAGCTTTACAGACAAGCGAAAGCTGAGAATTCAGCACCACCAAACCAGGTCTTCAACAAATGCTACAGGATCTTCTCTAGACAAGAAACACAGAAAAGGTTTATAAACTGGAACCCAAAACAACAAAGTAAAAGACAATGGGATCATATTTATCAATAATTACCTTAAATGTAAATGAGTTGAATGTCCCAACCAAAAGACAAAGACCGGCTGAATGGATACAAAAACAAGACCCCAATATATGTTGTCTACAAGAAACCCCCCTCAAAACAAGGGACACATACAGATTGAGAGTGAAGGGCTGGAAAAAGATATTTCACAGAAATGGAGACCAAAAGAAAGCCGGAGTAGCAATACTCATATCAGATAAAATAGACTTTGAAATAAAGGCCATGAAAAGAGACAAAGAAGGACATTACATAATGTTCAAAGGATCAATTCAAGAAGAAGAATTAACAATTATAAATACATATGCACCCAACATAGGAGCACTGCAATATGTAAGGCAAATGCTAATGAGTATGAAAGGGGAAATTAACAATAACACAATAATAGTGGGAGACTTTAATACCCCACTCACACCTATGGATAGATCAACTAAGCAGAATATTAGCAAGGAAATACAAACTTTAAATGATACAATGGACCAGTTAGACCTAACTGATATCTATAGGACATTTTACCCCAAAACAATGAAATTCACCTTTTTCTCAAGGGCACACGGAACCTTCTCCAGGATAGATCACATCCTGGGCCATAAATCTAGCCTTGGTAAACTCAAAAAAATTGAAATTATCTCAAGCATCTTTTCTGATCACAATGTGGTAAGATTAGATGTCAACTACAGGAAAAAAAATTATTAAAAATACAAACATATGGAGACTAAACAACACACTTATGAATAACCAATATATCACAGAATAAATCAAAATATGCATAGAAATGAAAGAAAATGAAAACATAACAACCTCAAACCTATGGGATTCAGTAAAAGCAGTGCTAAGAAGAAGTTTCATGGGAATACAAGCCTATCTCAAGAAACAGGAGAAAAATCAAATAAATCACTTAACTCTACACCTAAAGCAACTAGAAAAAGAAGAAATGAAGAACCACATGGTTAGCAGAAGGAAAGAAATCATAAAAATTAGGGCAGAAATAAATGAAAAAGAAAGGAGACCATAGTAAAAATCAACAAAGCTAAAAGCTGGTTCTTTGAAAGGATAAATAAAACAGTCAAACCATTGGCCAGATTCATCAAGAAAAAAAGGGAGAAGAATCAAATCAACAAAACTAGAAATGAAAATGGAGAGATCACAACAGACAACACAGAAATACAAAGGAACATAAAAGACTACTATCAGCAACTATATGCGAATAAAATGGACAACTTGGAAGAAATGGACAAATTCTTCGAAAAGTATAACTTTCCAAAACTGAACCAGGAAGAAATAGAAAATCTTAACAGACCCATCACAAGCACAGAAATTGAAACTGTAATCAGAAATCTTCCAACAAACAAAAGCCCAGGACTAGATGGCTTCATAGATGAATTCTACCAAAAATTTAGAGAAGAGCTAACACCTATCCTCCTCAAACTCTTCAGAAAATTGCAGAGGAAGGTAAACGTCCAAACTTATTCTATGAGGCCACCACCACCCTAATACCAAAACCTGACAAAGATGCCACATACAAAAAAAGAAAACTACAGGCCAATATCACTGATAAACATGCAAAAATCCTTAACAAAATTCTAACAGTCAGAATCCAACAACATATTAAAAAGATCATACATCATGACCAAGTAGGCTTTATTCCACGGATGCAAGGATTCTTCAATATTTGCAAATCAATCAATGTGATACTCACATTAACAAATTGAAAGAAAAAAAATATGATTATCTCAATAGATGCAGAGAAAGCCTTTGAGAAAATTCAACATCCATCTATGATTTAAAAAAAAAAAAACTCCAGAAAGCAGGAATAGAAGGAACATACCTCAACATAATAAAAGCTATATATGACAAACCCACAGCAAACATTATCCTCATGGTGAAAAATTGAAAGCATTTCCCCTAAAGTCAGGAACAAGAAAAGGGTGCCCACTCTCACCACTACTATTCAACATAGTTTTGGAAGTTTTGGCCAGAGCAATCAGAGCAGAAAAATAAATAAAAGGAATCCAGATTGGAAAAGAAGAAGTAAAACTCTCACTGTTTGCAGATGACATGATCCTCTGCATAGAAAATCCTAAAGACTCCACCATAAAATTACCAGAGCTAATCAATGAATATACTAAAGTTGCAGGATATAAAATTAACACACAGAAACCCCTTGCATTCCTATACACTAACAATGAGAAAACAGAAAGAGAAATTAAGGAAACAATTCCATTCACCATTGCAACAGAAAGAATAAAACACTTAGGAATAAAGCTACCTAAGAAACAAAAGACCTATATATAGAAAACTGTAAAACACTGATGAAAGAAATCAAAGATGAGACAAATAGATGAAGAAATATACCATGTTCGTGGATTGGAAGAATCAATACAGTGAACATGAGTATACTACCCAAAGCAATTTACAGATTCAATGCAATCCCTATCAAACTACCAACGGTATTTTTCAGAGAACTGGAACAAATAATTTCACAATTTGTATGGAAATATAAAAAGCCTCAAATAGCAAAAGCAATCTTGAGAAAGAAGAATGGAACTGGAGGAATCAACCTGCCTGACCTCAGGTTATACTACAAAGCTACAGTCATCAAGACAGTATGGTACCGGCACAAAGACAGAAACAGAGATCAATGGAACAAAATAGAAAGCCCAGAGATAAATCCACACCTATGGACACCTTATCTTTGACAAAGGAGGCAAGAATATACAATGGAGAAAAGACAATCTCTAACAAGTGGTGCTGGGATAACTGGTCAACCACTTGTAAAAGAATGAAACTAGAACACTTTCTAACAACCATACACAAAAATAAACTCAAAGTGGATTAAAGATCTAAATGTAAGACTAGAAACTATAAACCTTCTAGTGGAAACATAGGGAAAACACTCTCTGACGTAAATCATAGCAGGATCCTCTATGACCCACCTCCCAGAGTAATGGAAATAAAAGCAAAAATAAACAAATGGGGCCTAATTAAACTTAAAAGCTTTGGCACAACAAAGGAAACTATAAGCAAGGTGAAAAGACGGCCTTCAGAATGGGAGAAAATAATAGCAAATGAAGCAACTGACAAACAACTAATCTCAAAAATATACAAGCAACTCCTGCAGCTCAATTCCAGAAAAAAAAGTGACCCAATCAAAAAATGGGCCAAAGAAAAACAGACGTTTCTCCAAAGAAGACACACAGATGGCTAACAAACACATGAAAAGATGCTCAAGATCACTTATTATCAGAGAAATATAAATCAAAACCACGATGAGGTACCATCTCATGCTAGAAAGAACGGCTGCTATCAAGAAGTCTACAAACAATAAATGCTGGAGAGGGTGTGGAGAAAAGGGAACCTTCTTACACTGTTGGTGGGAATGCAAACTAGTACAGCCACTATGGAGAACAGTCTGGAGATTCCTTTAAAAACTGGAAATAGAATTGCCATACGACCCAGCAATCCAACTGCTGGGCATACACACTGAGGAAGACAGAATTGAAAGAGACACGTGTACCCCAATGTTCATCACAGCACTGTTACAATAGCCAGGACATGGAAGCAATCAAATGTCCATCAGCAGATGAATGGTAAGAAAGCTGTGGTACATATACACAATGGAATATTACTCAGCCATTAAAATGAATGCATTTGAATCAGTTCTAATGAGATGGATGAAACTGGAGCCTATTATACAGAGCAAAGTAAGTCAGAAAGAAAACACACCAGTACAGTATATTAACGCATATATATGAAATTTAGAAAGATGGTAATGACCTGAAATGCGAGACAGCAAAAGAGACACAGACATAAAGAACAGACTTTTAGACTCTGTGGGAGAAGGTGAGGGTGGGATGATTTGAGTGAATAGCATTGAAACATGTATATTATCATATGTGAAACAGTTCACCAGTCCAAGTTCAATACATGAGGCAGGGTGCTCAGGGCTGGTGCACTGGGATGACACTGAGGGATGGGATTGGGAGGGAGGTGGGATGGAGGGTCAGGATGGGGAACACATGTACACCCATGGCTGATTCATGTGAATGTATGGCAAAAACCACCACAATATTATAAAGTAATTAGAGTCCAATTAATATATATAAATTAAAAGAAAAAATTTCAATGCCTTTTCTAGATGTTTGTGTCTTCTATCCTCTATCTCTGTGAGTTTCTCACTATTTATTCCTTTTATAATGATCAACTGGGTAAGCCAGCCAGGTGGAGAAATATAAAACCTATCTTTTCTGGCATGTTTTCTCCTGACAGTTGGTAGATGATAACTTAGTTCTAAATTGAAAAAACAGAAGTTGTAAATCACCCACTCATGTGCAGTACTTCCCAGATGCTACCCAAATAGAATCATATTGGAATGGACAAGAAATACAATTAATCTAAATTATCTATTATCTAGGAGTACAAGAATTCTTGAGCATGAAAGGACAATAGATCATTTCAACACACACACACACACACACACACATATATATATCATTCTCAAACTCTTCCAAATTTTTTCCACCTTCATCTATAGGGGAAGTCATTAATAAACCACAAACTAACTTGTCTGTAATTCTGTCTCCTTTCTCTGCTCTTATGCACAGCAGGAAAACAAAGCTAGAAAAATAAAAAAGACTAGCATAATATACAGTCTTAAAAAAATCCTTACCTCTGAAATGATGGATACATATCATTAAACATTTGTCCAAACCTGTAGAATGTATAACAGCAAGAGTAAGCCCTAATGGTAACTATGGACTTTGGGTGATTACAATGCATTAATTTATTTTCATCATTTATAACAAATGTACCATGAAGGTGCGATGGTGATGATAGGGAAGGCTATGCATGCGTAGGGGCAAAAAGTCTATGAGATATCCCTGTACATTCCTTTCAATTCTTCTGTTAACATAAAATTACTCTTAAAAATAGTCAGTAAAAAAAAATTCCCCTCTCAAATGCTAGTGCAACCATGATAGAGGGATGAGGTATTGAGGGTGAGAGAAAAGGTATAAGGGACAATGGAGATGGATGAAAATGAGAACCAAATGTCAGAGAAAAGCTCATTTAAAAACTCATGTAAAGTTCTTTTAGTTAATAAATTCAACCCATTTTAAATAAAATAAATAAATCTCATAGGAAGAACTTTTACAAATGGAAGATGATAAAAGTTCTAAAAATACATACTCTTGATACTTTTATGCTTCAGTATCAGTGATTCTTAACCAATCTTAAATTTTTGCAAAGATAGAGAAAGAGAAGGAGGGGCAGGGAGAGATATCCAAAAAGTCTTAAATCTGGGAAGAATTTACAGATTTAGTGATAATTTATAAGTTACGAGCAATTAAGTTTGCACATATTTTGAGAAGAAGGAAAAGAGGAAAAGAATTTTAAGGGGTAAACTATTTTTCAAAACTGTTTTGTATTAAAATATTTTAATAGATGAACAAATCTATGTAAATTATATCTCCAAATGACTATGATTATTTAGCCTATTTCAATCTTTTATTCAACGCATATTTTTAAGCAGGTACAGTATGACCGATATTATTCCAGGTGTTGGAGATGCAGTGGGGAACAAGGCAGATAAAGTTCCTTTCCTCATGAGGTTTGCATTCTGGGAATAAAAGTCGACAAGTAAATAATAGTAAACAGCAAATTTCAAATAGTAAATAGTGATACATGTTATGGAAACATTTTTAATAAATAACACTTGATACTTTTACTGGTGGTAGAGAATAAGTTTGGTATTTCCAGGTTAAAAAATTATAGATATACAGAGACATTGTACTAGTTTCTAGCCAGAAACATACTGAGTGCTGAATCAATTATGGTTTATGATATATTTTCTATTTCTTGTAAGCACTTAATTCCTAGTTCCTGGGATGCATTTATTTTTGCTCCAAGCAAATACATACTCAAACACATACAGTCAAAGAATACCATAGGTTCTCTTGTAGGGACAGCACAGTTTTACAGCATAATTCATTATATAGAAACCACATATATACATGCACACACACAGGTATCTCTGGGGAAAGGTTGATTTGTATTGCTCATGGTCTTCACAGAAATTTCTCCTAAGAGATAAGCTTTTAAAGTCACTCATTGGTCATAAGAAATTAAGATTTTGGTACAGTAAATATGATTTTCCTAATCTGAATTATGAATAGGAAAGGATCCCACTGCTAGGGAAACAGTGACTGAAACTGCCCACCCTGGCCAGGCAGCATAGTAACCATTTGCATCAGTTATTTTACAGGAAGTCCTGGTAAGGAGCAAAGAACTAACAAGCCACCACCAACTGGAAGAATTCGGAAAAGGTCGAAAGGAGACGCCGCATGTCCTAGCACCTCCCAGACTCCTCCTTGCTGGCATCCATCTTGGCTGAGCGATGCGTGAACCATCAGGAAGGACCCTGAGTCTGAATAATAGGCCAGAGATAATCCTGAAACCAATGCCATTACCATAAAACCTGAGGCTGCAAGCCACATGACAGAGCAGTTCTCCTGGGTTCCCTTACCCTCCTACTCTCCACCCCCTTCCCAATAAAGTCTCTTGCTTTGTCAGCAGTATGTGTCTTGACACAATCCATTTCTGAGTGTTAGACAAGGACCCACTCTCAGGCCCTGGAAGGTCCCCTTTCCTGCAACACAACTTGTCATTTTCAAAATATAATGTCCATGTGATTGTTAATGAAAACTCAAATTTTAAAAACATTGGAGTTTTTTGTTTTTTTTAAAAAACTTAAGCAGCGTTGCATCTTATATGAAGCTTTGTGTGCTATGTAATGCTGGGAGGAGAGACGAGGAGAACATGTTAGTAGCATAAAGAAGGCCCCATAAAGATATGATTATTTATTTCCTCAGGGTGAGCTTTGGAAATGCTTGTGCATTTTCAGAAGGATTAAGGGAACAATTTAGTTATTATGAAGGATTTAATTTCAATCTCTCTTTTTTTCAAACATCGTAAAAATAAAGATGAAAGAAACATCTTCAGAACTCACAAATTTCCACAACTGCCTCTAGTCTCTTAAAAAAAAAGACTCATTTTGAAACATCCATGATTTACAGAAATGGGAAACATCCCAACAACAGCTGGTTCAGAAATGGTTTATCATTAAATTACTTTGTACAGCTTAGGTTTGCACAGTAAAACCTAAGCTTTGATATTTAACAGTCAAAAAAGAAAAAAAGGAGTGTTGTATATTTTGCTTCAGTTTTGAGAAGTAAAGCTCACCACATAGCAAAGGAATGAAACATGGAAAGATTAGTGGAACAACATGGAAGACAATGACGGTTAAAGGGAACCAGCACTCCAAATGACAGAGTAATTGAAATGTAAGCCTAGAGGGATGGCATGATTTTAACTACAGAGCTGTACCCCATAGAATTTGCTGGAACATGAAAATCTCAGCAAACATATTAGAAACATGAGATGTAGTGAAATACTTTCTGTTTATCCTTTTCCATAGGGAAACTGTGCAGGTACGTGGGGCATGGAACAGTTAAAAAGAGAAAATTTTGAGTGCTAATCCCAGGGTGGCCACAAGATTGTTCCGCAACCTTGGCCTGCTGATCAAACATCTGTAAAATTGTGTTGCTTCTCCCTCTCAACAGAATCAATCCTTGAGCCCACAAGCAAGAGGAATACTAGTGGGCATTTCATAAACAGTGGTGCTGATAATGGTTGTCATGGGAGATAACTAACGATTATAAGAAGGACAATTTAAATGCAAATTGATACATAAATGCTGAGCACTATAATAGAGTCTACTCTGAAAAGAGAGTAAACAGCATATTTTAAGGAAGCTATACACTAAGGGAATAACGGTATTACAGCTAGCATGTAGCCAACCAAAGAAACCAGAAAGATTGGGATGTTCCTAATTATCTCTTTCCTGACCACCACGAATATAGAGCTAGACTATTTTTTTTAAATACAAAAGAGTTAATTGAGTAGACGCTATATTGAAAATATCCATTAGTAAAAATATAATTCAATTTACCTATGCTGTTTATTATAGTACCGATAATAGAAATAATTACTTTCATCTACTAAAAAAATTGAGACATGAGTTTCAAGGTACAAAAAGGACAAGATACATATAAGAAAATAAGAAAGAGAAGTACACTTTAAACAGATGTATGCCTTCATGTATCACTGCTTTTTAAAAAACAGATCTATAATTCTCCTGTTTAATGTATAAAATTAAACGATGCTTCCCTGGTGGCTCAGTGGTAAAGAATCCAACTGCCAAGCAGGAGACACGGATTCAATCCCCACATTGAGAAGACTCCCTGGAGAAGGGAATGGCAATCCACTGCAGTATTCTTGCCAGGAAAATCCCAAGGACAGAGGAGCCTGGTGGGCTGCAGTCCATGAGGTCGCAGAGTCGGACACGACTGAGCGACCAGAAACAAACATACATCACTATGTACTCGTAGTGATGCCAAGCGGGCCCCTGTGGGATTCCTGGGCATAGAGGTTTCTTTGTCCACCATTTATTATAGGCAAGACTCAGCCTTCATGACCTTCTCTCAGTTCCAAATGGCAGAACAGTTGCTAATCAAAGGAATGTTGGTGGTTTAGTCGCTAAGTCGTGTTCCACTCTTGTGGGAAACAGCAGCAAAACCACCCGAGACAAGATTAAAGGACCAGGGAGTTTCATTCAGTTTGGGAGACTGGATCACCTAAGACCCTGAAAGTAAAAGCATCAGTCACTCAGTCCTATCTGACTCTTTGTGATTCCATGGACTGTACATCACCAGGCTCCCCTGATGATAGGATTCTCCAGGTAAGAATACTGGAGTGGGTTGCCATTTCCTTCCCCAGGGGATCTTCTCAACCTGGTGATTGAACCTGGGTCTCCTGCATTGCAGGCAGATTCTTTGCCATCTGAGCCACCAGGGAAGCCCCACTTAAGGCCCTGTATACAGTCTAATTTTGTCAGCAACCACACCTTTTTGAACTCTGCAGAAGGAAGAATGCTGCTGCTGCTGCTGCTAAGTTGCTTCAGTCGTGTCCGACTCTGTGCGACCCCATAGACGGCCTCAATCCCTATCACATACTCTTGCCTGACTGTATAATTTTCCCTACTCACCAGTGAGGGGGGAACAGTTCTTGAGGCACTAGCCTACTGTGTTCCCCTTTTGCCTGGCAAAGTAATAAAGCTGTTCTTTCCTTCTTGTTCATAATTTTGTCTCTGTATTTCTGTTTGGCACCAGCGCACAGAGAGCCAAGATTTTGGCAACAGTCGGGCTGTACTATCACCACCACAATCTGATTTTAGATCTCTTCCCCTCTAAGAAAACCTCTTCTCCTTAATAATCACTCTGCATTTGTCACGCCTAGCACTAAGCAATAACTAATCTAAATTCTGTCTTTATGAAGTTGTGGTTCTAGACATATATCGTATCTATGAAATTAAATAATACACATTTTCATTTCAATCCCAAAGAAAGGCAATGCCAAAGAATGCTCAAACTATAGCACAACTGCACTCATCTCACATGCTAGCAAATTAATGCTCAAAATTCTCCAAGCCAGGCTTCAACAGATGTGAACTGTGAACTTCCAAATGTTCAAGATGGATTTAGAAATGGCAGAGGAACCAGAGATCAAATTGCTAACATCCACTGGCTCATTGAAAAAGCCAGAGTTCCACAAAAATATCTACTTCTCCTCTATTGACTATGCCAAAGCCTTTGACTGTGTAGATCACAACAAACTGCGGAAAATTCTTCAAGAGATGGAAATACCAGACCACCTGACCTGCCTCCTGAGAAATCTATATGCAGGTCAAGAAGCAACAGTTAGAACTGGACATGGAACAACAGACTGATTTCAAATCAGGAAAAGAGTACGTCAAGGCTATATATTGTCACCTGCTTATTTACCTTATATGCAGAGTACATCATGTGAAATGCTTGGCTGGATGAAGCACAAGCTGGAATCAAGATTGCTGGGAGAAATATCAATAACCTCAGATATGCAGATGACACCTTATGGTAGAAAGCAAAGAAGAACTAAAGAGCCTCTTGATGAAAGTGAAAGAGGAGAGTGAAAATGTTGCTTAAAACTTCAACATTCAGAAAACTAAGATAATGGCATCTGGTCCCATTACTTCATGGCTAATAGATGGGGAGACAATGGAAACAGTGAGAGAATTTATTTTCTTGGGCTCCAAAATCACTGCAGATGGTGACTGCGGCCATGAAATTAAAAGACGCTTATTCCTTGGAAAAAACATTATGACCAATCTAGACAGCATATTAAAAAGCAGAGACATTACTTTGCAACAAATATCCATCTAGTCAAAGCTATGGTTTTTCCAGTAGTCATGTATGGATGTGAGAGTTGGGCTATAAAGAAAGCTGAATGAAAAAGAATTGATGCTTTTGGACTGTGGTGTTGGAGAAGACTCTTAAGAGTCCCTTGGACTGCAAGGAGATCCAACCTGTCAACCCTGAAGGAAATCAGTCCTGAATATTCATTGGAAGGACTGATGCTGAAGCTGAAACTCCAATATTTTGGCCACCTGATGCAAAGAACTGACTCATTTGAAAAGACCTTGATGCTGGGATTGACTGAAGGTGGGAGGAGAAGGGGACGACAGAGGATGAGATGGTTGGATGGCATCACTGACTCAATGGACATGAGTTTGAGTAGGCTCCGGGAGTTGCTGATGGGCAGGGAAGTCCATGGAAGTGCTGCAGTCCATGGAATTGCAAAGAATCACACGCAACTTAGCCACTGAACACAAATTCTTTAGGCAGCTCGGGTGACGGTCAAATTTCTTTCAGCGTGTTTTAGGCCTTCATTGTCTTCAGCTGAAAATAATATGCACGCCAGAGACACTTTTGGGTGGCAAATTTTGTTCCCCTATACCATGATAGTAAGAGTTTATTTCTAGTCTCTCATATATCCTTCGGAGAAGGCAATGGCACCCCACTCCAGTACTTTTGCCTGGAAAATCCCATGGACAGAGGAGCCTGGTAGGCTACAGTCCACAGGGTCACTAAGAGTCGGACACGACTGAGCGACTTCACTTTCACTTTTCACTTTCACTTTTCACTTTCACACATTGGAGAAGGAAATGGCAACCCACTCCAGTGTTCTTGCCTGGAGAATCCCAGGGACGGGGGAGCCTGGTGGGCTGCCATCTATGGGGTCACACAGAGTAGGACACGACTGAAGCGACTTAGCAGCAGCAGCAGCATATATCCTTAAGCCAGTTACTATAATGTCTTGTTTACTGCAGTTCTACAATAACTTGTTAGGCAATCTGAGTCCTCAAAATTCATTTTTCTACAAACAACTATTTTGACCATTTTAGGCATCTTGTACTTTCATATGAATTTTGGAAAAGGTATGCCAATTTCTAAAAGAAAAGTCATTTGGAAATTTAATAGATTGTATAATTCAATTTGAGAGTATTAACCTCTTAGCAATATTAAGCACTCCAATTAGCAAACTTGGTAACTATAAATTTCTCTCTAAGCATGGTTGTATCTGATTTCATGAATTTTAGTATGTTGTGGGGGTTTTTTTCCAAACTTTTCTAATTCTAATTTCTTCTTTTATTGTTTATTAGGAATGTGTTTCTAAATTTCCAAATATTTGAATTTTCCAATTTTGCTTGCTATTAATTCCTAATTCTATTTCATTTAGAAAACAAATTTGTATATTTCAATCCCTTTAGATTTATTGAGATTGTTTAATAGCCTACCATATGGTCTACCTTGAAGGATGTTCCACGTGCAATTAAGAATGTGCTTTTGTTGGGTGAAGAGTTTGTAGATGTCTTTAACATTTAGTTGGGTTAGAATTATTTTTAAGTCTCCTTTTTACTAGTTGATCTTCTGCCTAGTGGTTCTTTCCATTATGAAAGTTGTTCTATTTATTATTATTTATCTTCCTTTTTTATTTCTGAATTGTCTGTTTCTCTCTTCCATCCTATTATGTGTTGCTTTGTGGTTTAGGGTTTCTGTTAGATACAAATATGTTTATAATTATTGTGCGTTCCTTTCTAATTGATTCCATTTATCAATATAAAATTTCCTTTGTCTCTAGTACGAATTTTTCTCTTAAAGTCTATTTTAACATTATTATAGTTATTCCAGCTCTCCTTTTGATATTGTTTTTCTACCCTTTTACTTACACTCTATTTGCATTTTTTAATCTATAATGTATTTTCTATAAATATAAAGAGTTCAATTAGGTTTCTTTTACCCATATAGCAATCTCTGTCTTCTGATTAGATTTTTAATCCATTCATATATATTATTGATATTGCTGGATGAACATTTCCCCTTTAATTTTTTGTTTTCTTTTTTTTTTCATTTTTTGTTTTCTATGCATCTCATTTCTTGTCTGTTCTTCTGTTCCACCTTTATCATCTTACTTTAATGGTTTTTTAATTATAGTTTTGTCAGACTCTACTTCAGATTTATAATAACTTAGTTCCAAAGAAATGGAAAATTTATTCATCTATAAGCCAGTTTCCTCTTTGCCATCATGTTTGTGCTATAAGTGGCATACATACCTGTATAAGCTTGTTAAATTACCGAGACATTGTTAAATTACTACTTTTTATGTGTCTTTTTATTTCATTTATTTTATTTTATTTTTTATATGTGTCTTTTTAGATAAGCTGAGAGAAGAAAGGACAGCCAGTATATTTTTGTAAAGTTTGCAATTTTAACCTTTCTTTCTTTTCTTCTTCTTCTTTTTTTTTTTTTTTTAACCATTTCTGGTTCCTTTTCAAAAACTTCATTTTTTATTTTTTGTAAGTCCAGTGTTCCAGCATCCTAATCACTCAGTTTTTCTTTATCTGGAAGTATGATTTCACCTTATTATTGAAAGATAGTTTTATAAATTTAAGATTTTTGACAGCTTTTTTTTAAAAATACTTTTAGCACTTTGCTTATGTCTTCCCACTGCCTTTGGATCTCTATTTGTTTCTAAGAAGTTAATTGTTTCTGTTGCTGAAGTTCCCATGTACAGGTTGAGGTGTTTTTTCACTTTCTGCTCTCAAGATTTACCTTCATCTTTGAACATTTTTACTATAATATATTTCATAATGGGTCTTTTTCCATTTGTCCTCTTTGAAGTTTTTCAACTTCTTGGATATGTAGATTTGCACTTTTCTTCATATATGCAAAGTTTCCAGACATCATTTATTTGATTCATCTCCTGTCTTTTTCCCTCTTCCTATTTCCTCTAGTATATCCATTACATAATCTTGTGTGTTTAATTGTGTCCCAAATTTCTCTGAGATTTTATTCTTTATTTTTTCATTGTTTCTTTCTCTTTTCTTCAGATTGCTTATTCTCTATTCACCTGTCTTCAGTTTGCTGATTCTTTCTTCTGACAGATGAAGTCTACTATTGAGCCTCTCTACTGAATTTTTGTTTGGAATATCTTACTTTTCATCTTCAGAATTTCCTTTTTTTTTTCTTTTTAGTAATTTCATCCCTTTATTTTTATTCTCTGTTTCATGAGGCATTATCATATCTGCAATTCTTTAAGCATCATTTCTTTTAGTTTTTAAACATATTTATAATATTAAAGCTGTTTTGATTTCTGTCTGCTAGCTTCCCATGTGGGCCTCCTTCAAAGTAGTTTTTATTGCTTGCTATATTATTATGCATACGGATTATACTTTACTCTTTCCTTGCATATCTCAATTTTATTGAAAGCTATACATTTCAGGTATATTTTAGCAAATCTAGATACTGATAATACTCTGAGTGTTTCTCTTGTTTACCAAGTCACTTGTTTACAGTTGACCGTTGAACAACATAGATTTGACAGGTGGACAACAGGTCCCCTTATACACAGATTTTTTTCAATAAATATGTCCTACAGTACTACATGGTCCATGGTTGGTTGAATCTGAAGATGAGAGGCCACAGATACAGAGGGCCAACTAAAATATCTACAGACTTTCCACTATACAAAAGTGGCATTCCTAATCCTCACGCTGTTCAAGGGTCAAATGTTTTTGTTCAATGAACTAATTCTGAAAATTCTAATTCCTTCCCCATGTGCAGGTCTAATTTTGCTACTCAGATTTCATCCCATTGTTTTCATCTCTTGGTCTGACTCCCTAGGAGCTACGCTTGGTTGGCACAAGCCACTTACTGGTTAAAACTTATGTGGCTTGGAGGATGCTATCACACTTGACTTTGTTTTGCCCTGTGTTCAGTCAGGGACAAGCAGCTAAGAGAACCCCATTCTGATCTCTCCCAAGACAAAGTAGCCTTGGATATGCACTGTTTCCTAGTCTATTGGTGATTTCTGTGATTTTATTTTTACACCTAGCTTCCTAGGAGCAGCCCCAAGTAAGAGGAGCTTATTGTTCAATATATATTTGATCAGAGTTTATGATTAAGGCCCTTATTGTAGTAAGGGTCCTGCCCTGTATTGATGAATCTTCTGTAGCTTAGGGAAATACCTGCTCCGATTGCTACTGAATGGATATAGCCCAAGAGCATGTTGCAACATTCCTGACTTCCAGAACTGACTAAGGCCCCAGTCGGGCTCTTCTTTTTCTCTCATTCCATTAAACTTCTGGTTGCTCTTTCTTAGTTGCCCTCAACAAGAGGTCCACATTTTAAAATCACCCTTAGATACAGACTTCTCCATGCTGTGTTCTAAATAAAGCCAGTTTCCTTAGGCAGAACTGCAGAGCTCATTGTCTTTACGGGCTGCGTTTCTTCCTGGGCTGAAACTTTGTACCATTTCAGCAGAGCTTTGTGTAAGGACCTACTTTTCCAAGACTGACAACTTGGTGTATGAGTGGCCACAAGGGGGAAGGCAGGGTGGCTTCCTTTTATTTTCTTGGGTTGCTCCTCCTGACATGGACCCTGCCTTATAAAACTGGGGTCCTAACCTACTGCATTTGGGGTTGAATTCCTGTTTTATGACCAAGGATTGGATAGGGAAAGGGAGACCTGTTTCTCTCAGCCACATCTGCAGTGGGTAGGCATTCTACAACACTGGGCTGGGACAAGGGTGAGAAATGGAACTGTAGCCACAGACTGGAAGCTCAGGCAAGAGGGCACCCATCTCTTCTGACTGCAGTAAACAGGGAAGAGCACCTGGAATAGAGCTTCTGTAACATGGAGCTAGGGGTAGGATTAAGGGAGCAGGTTATGACTCAACTGCCACAAATTCAAACTATTCCTACTGAGATTTAGTACTTTTTTTTTTTTTTTTTGGAATGGACATTTCTTCATTCACTCTCTGCCCTTAGGACAATATCCAGAGACTTAAAATTATTTTTACTTACAATTTTTGTCAGTTAAAATGGTGTTTTGTTGGGAAGAGGGTTTATCAAGTACCTTATTCTGCCATCTATAAGTACCACCTGCCTCACATTCTATCAGTTCAGTTCAGTTGCTCAGTCATGTTCGACTCTTTGAGACCCATGAATCACAGCACGCCAGGCCTCCCTGTCCATCACCAACTCCCAGAGTTCACCCAAACTCACGTGCATCAAGTCAGTGATGCCATCCAGCCATCTCATCCTCTGTCGTCCCCTTCTCTTCCTGCCCCCAATCCCTCCCAGCATCAGTCTTTTCCAATGAGTCAGCTCTTCACATGAGGTAGCCAAAGTACTGGAGTTTCAACTTCAGCACTAGTCCTTCCGATGAACACTCAGAACTGGTCTCCTTTAGGATGGACAGGTTGGATCTCCTTGCAGTCCAAGGGACTCTCAAGAGTCTTCTCCAACACCACAGTTCAAAAGCATCAATTCTTTGGTGCTCAGCTTTCTTCACAATCCAACTCTCACATCCATACATGACCACTGGAAAACCATAGCCTTGACTAGACAGACCTTTGTTGGCAAAGTAATGTCTCTGCTTTTGAATATGCTATCTAGGTTGGTCATAACTTTGCTTCCAAGGAGTAAGCGTCTTTTAATTTCATGGCTGCAATCATGATCTGCACTGATTTTGGAGCCCCAAAAAATAAAGTCTGACACTGTTTCCACTGTTTCCCCATCTATTTCCCATGAAGTGTTGGGACCAGATGCCATGATCTTCGTTTTCTGAATGTTGAGTTTTAAGCCAACTTTTTCACTCTCCTCTTTCACTTTCATCAAGAAGCCTTTTAGTTACTGAATGTTATATCAAACATTACCCTAAATATATAAAAATAATTACACTTAAACAATATGGTTATCTAGAACTACTTCTAACCAACAAAGACAGGTTGGTATTTGTCATTACTTATTCTACCAAATATTTTCCCCTAGATTCCTGCGAAAATTGATATTCACTGGCAACACTTATATTTCCCACTTTATCTAATTACATCATGTCTCATCAGTTGTGGTTGATAAGGCTTTACTTCCAATAGCGACTTTTTCATGTATTCCTCTATGATTTTAATTACTTTGAAATGAATTTTGTGCTTCAAAAACTGCTATTAGTATGCTAATAATGACTGTATATGGTAGTAAAGTATGTTTTTTCCATTTTCTAAGTTTACATAGAAATATTCTGTAATGTATGAATATTTACTGGCACATATAAGCACAAGTAACCAGTAATACTAACAGCAAAATATCAAATATTTATTAACTGCATACTAAAAAATAAAATACACTTTGCAAACATCCCTTAGAAATGAGAAGAATTATAATGAAGTTTCTCTGGTTTGCTTAAATGAGACTTTAATTCACTTCTTGGCACACTTTCTAAATCAGCACTGTTCAGTGGAAATTTAATGCAAGCTATATGAATAAATTCTAATTGTCTGGTAGCCACATCAAAGAAGGCTTTTACAAAAGTAAAATTAGTCATTGTCTTTTGCATTCTTTCAAACCATCAAGAGTTTTTATACAAAAATCCATCATTTATGAGATCAGATCCTGTTACAAGTCATTTAAAGCTTGTTATGCACTGGATTTTTCATTTCAGCTGATGTGTTTTGTTTATTTATTTTTAAATTTTGACTTCACACTGCTAATGTGATTGATTTTTTATCAAAAGTAAATATCAAATTTACCATCAATTTGTTGAAATCATCCATTTTATTTTTTTTAAATTTTATACAACAATGAAATATCTTTTTGGTTCTGCTCTGTCCTATGATGTACAATTGCTGTTCACCATGCAATTTATGACCTTTTTGTTGTTTTTTTTTTTTTTTTGCTTTACTAGTTTTAACATCTCCACTCAATGCTACATCCACAGTAAGCCTTCATTTCAAATTTGAAAATGACTCCATACTTATTTTTAGGTAAAATAACAATTACAATTAAAATAATAATTAGTATTTCCTGTTAATTACCAATTATTAATTACATAGGTATAAGGGAATGGTAACCCACTCCAGTGTTCTTGCCTGGAGAATCCCAGGGATGGGGGAGCCTGGTGGGCTGCTGTCTATGGGGTCACACAGAGTCAAACACGACTGAAGCGATTTAGCAGCAGCAGCAATGTATAACATCTCAAGTAAACATGTCACAACTTTACATGGTTGTACAGAAAGAAGTCATATCAAATTGAGTCAATCCATGGACAGTAACTACATGCACACACCCAATCTGCACACAATAAATAGCAACTGATTCAATGCAACAGTTAAAGTGAAATGTCGTTCTACCAAGACAACGAAGTTGTATTTCATAGAAAAGTATTCTACACTACTTTGGTTCTGAATTTTAAACTTCAGTAACTTAATAAATTTAAAATTTAGTTCCTCATCACAGTGGTTAATAGTTGCTATCTAAATATTCACCAGATCTTACTTGTTAAAAACAGTTAAATACTAGACTGATATATTCCTAGTATTCCTTAGGTTATCACTTTCCACTAGTTCTCCGGGATTTTGTCTATCCGCAGAGGGCTTGCTATTAGATCTAGCAACTGCTAAAGTCCTGGGGCAAGCAGACAGATTTGGGAGCTTGCAGGAGAATTTGGGAAACAATGCATATTAAGGTACTTACTGATGTGGGACCACGTAATGTGCTCAGGACCAGGAGTCAGGAAGGTGAACAAGCGACACTGAGGAAAAGCTGGAACATGCCACCACATCTATGTTTCTGACCACACCTCCCACCAGCTATCATAAAACAACAGCCACTATTGGACCTTCATCTTCCATACACCTTTCTCTCTGGTTGATTCTAAACCAAGGCCACAGAAGGAAGGGGGTTTGGAGAAAATTAATTCCAGCTTAACCAAGTGTACCCAGTATAAACTACCATAGACTCTGAGTTCAAGAGTCTTCCCTAAAATATAGAAAACACTATGGTATTTTTTCTGCTTCATTGTTGGAAAAGACAAAATTGTAGTATCAACCATGGTGTCAACAGAAGTATAGCTAAGGGTTTAATTCATGGTCTCTTACTTGAAAAAGACTAAAACTTAATGCTTCTTCCCAGTTAAAAAATAATTTTAGTCATAATTTGCCCACCTTCAAGAATATTCTGCCTAAAGGACAGATAAATCAGGGAAGAAATCTAAAATCGCCCCTAGGTCGGGTTACTACTGTTGAAAGAAGAGCAAGGTTGCCTGTCATGGACAATAACTCCTAATCACTTTAACACAAATATTAGCTTCTCTAGGACAAATACAAGTCATTTATCTAAGTAGTACAAAAATGCTAATGTAGGTCTAAAAAAGCTATGTAAACATGGTCTCTAAAATGAGATTATCTGTAACAAACAGTACATACTTCTCCAGAGATGCATCTGATCTATAATTGACACCCTTCTCAGAACAAGATAAGTACATTATTAAAGGCCAGACTTATTAACAATTATTTGATAAAATAACCAGGTCAAACCAGTCAGTCCTTAAGGAAATCCATCCTGAATATTCACTGGAAGGACTGATGCTGAAGCTGAAGCTGCAATACTTTGGCCACCTGATACAAAGACTCACTGGAAAAAGAGTTGGTGGGAAAGATTAAGGGCAAAAGGAGGAGGCGAGAGGATGAGATGGTTAGACAGCATCACCAACTCAGCGGACATGAATTTGAGCAAACTTTGGAAGATAGTGAAGGACAAGGAAGCCTCACATGCTGCAGTTCATGGGTCGCAAAGAGTTGGACACAACTTAAAAGCGACTGAAGAACAATTAGCATGTGTTTTTGTTTGTTTGTTTGTTTGTTTGTTTTTTGCAGGAATGCTATTTCAGGGAAATAAAGCTGAAAGCTACCTTCACCCTCAGAAAGAATGATACCCCAGGCTATTTTGGTTTTCTACCTTCAGAGATTTGTATTTAACCCCAAGGTTAAAGATTTGAAAGCTGCTGTGAATCTTTTAAACATAAACGGTCAGGAATTAGAAAAGCTAATGCGTGCTTTCAGAGGAGTAAAATCTTTGTCTCTATTTTGTTCTTTGGTTGGGGGGACAGTAAATACATAAAAGATTCTTTGGACTATGCATGCCAGTTAGGTAAAAAAATCATCTTTGGGTGAAAATTCTTCTGCCCAAAATATATTCCTATTCATGAACTAACATAATATGTCTAAATGGGAAAGAAGGACTTTTGCTACTTTGTGGTTGGGTTTTTTTTTACTTTAATCTTATTAATTCAGTGTGAGGAAAATAATGACTCCCACCAGAAAGACTTCTCCAAAGGGCCAGTGTCAAGGAAGGGGGAAGGGAAGTGTGGACAGATTGAGAGGTGCATGATCATCTCACACCACCTAGATTTCTTCACCTCTATCTACTGTTCATCTCTCCATGCCCTCTGCCATAATGATCATCACAGTGGACATGCTGGTATTCCAAGAGCAGCTCTGGGAAGACCATAAAGAAGATTCCACTTGGGAGCAGAAGCTACTAGGACTTTTCACAGGTGAAACACTGAGAATTGTCATTCTTTGACATAGAAAGTCTCAGTGGAAAGATAAATCATATTCTCAACCTTCTTGGGAAGCAAGTAGGAATGAGAAACCAATCAGCAGCAAGCATGAGCCATTAATTATGGAGAAGGAAAGATGACTCAGAGAATGAAGCTAAGAGTGCAGAGGAAAAAATCCATCTCCAAGGAAGTAGAATTGAACTCTAGCTGAAAGTGTTAATACATGCCTAACTAGATTTCAATTAGATTTCAGAATTTCTCAGCACAAGTGACTGCCATGTGCCTCTCACCACCTTCCCCACACCATTTTGGAAAGGAATGTCTTTTGTGGTTATTCTATCCCACCACTGGATGTTGGGTATTTTAAAGAACAATTAATTTGTCTCTTTAGTTCACAGGACTTCAGATTGAAAGGAACCACACTTGCCTCATCCTGATTTAAATATCAAGATTCTGACCTCAAGCCTGAGTCTAAACGAATAATGGGGTGAAACTTTGGGGATTTGGGGGAAGGAGGAAGTTTATTTCCTAGTTGATGTTAATTCAACAAGACCATTAGACTGAGGTGACTCTAATCCCTTGGGGAACCTACATAAGCAAACCAAAACCTCAGCCTATAAACCCCACAAGGTTAAGTCATGGAAACCAAGGACAACCAATCATCAACAGACAACTAGTCTTTTCCAAATAAGAGAAACACTTAAACTACAGTCCCTCAAATAATGTCCTTGGTTTGTTTTTTCACCTTTTATATAAAAGCCTTTTCCCTAAATTCTGCCAGTGAGCACTTCAACTACTTTCTGTTTGGCACTGCCCAATTAAAATAGATTTTTGCTCAGATAAACCCTTCAGGTTTTTAATATGTTTCAGTTTATCTTTTAATATTGGTGAGATTACAGTTATTATGGGTTTACTATGGTTATATTGGATGAAGAGAAGGCAATTAGAAGATTGCTGCACCTCTAGTAAGTATTTTTAAAATATATATTATTCTCTATATTAGGAAATGTCATTTGAATTAGAAATGGATAGAGTCAAAAGATACATAGGAGAAAAAAAATTTTAAGTTTTGAAGACTGCTTGGAGGTAAGTGTTGAAAGAAAACCAGTATTTTAGGATGACTCTATCTTGAAGCCTATACCTTGCAAAAACTAAGTGGATAGTGATGCCATTCACTGAGATAAGGAGGGAAGAAGAAACTTGTGGTGAAACATGCAAGTTCAATTTTAGATATTGAGTTTAAGGTGCTTATGAAACATCCAAGTGAAAATATTCAGGACATGATTACATATTGTTGGAATACAAGGCACAGCATCAAGATAGAGTTACTTATGCTAAGCTCTCATCACCAAACCAAGACTGACTTACAGTTTTGGCTTTCCTAGAAATGGAATCTCAAATAAAACAATCAACTAGGAGTCTCCCCATCAGAACTAGTGAGGTAGTCTCCGTAATAATCCTCTACAATCCCCTAAAGGAAACTAACCGCACAAGAACCAATCCATTTTTGTCTAGAACCAGCTTTATTGTTCCCTCTCCACTTTGCCTATAAAAGTCTTTCATTTTGTACACTTTCTCAGAATTCCTTTGCTAGGTAGGATGCTGCCTGATTCTAATCAATTTTCACTCAGACTTTTTAAAGTTTTAATATACTTCACCTTATCTTTTAATACATTGGATAAAGCTCAGGAGAGATGTGGGCTACAGATCAGTTCAGTTCAGTTCAGTCGCTCAGCCAGGCTTCCCTGTCTATCACCAACTCCCGGAGCTTACACAAATTCATGTCCATCAAGTTGGTGATGTCATCCAACCATCTCATCCTCTGTATCCTCTTCTCATCCTGCCTTCAATCTTTCTCAGCATCAGGGTCTTTTCCAATGAGTCAGTTCTTCACATCAGGTGGCCAAAGTATTGGAGTTTCAGCTTCAGTCCTTCCAATGACTATTTAGGACTGATTTCCTTTAGGATGTACTGGTTGGATCTCTGTTGCAGTCCAAGGGACTCTTAAGAGTCTTCTCCAACACCACAGTTCAAAAGCATCAATTCTTCAGTGGTTAGCTTTCTTTATAGTTCAACTTTCACTTCCATACATGACTACTGCAAAAACCATAGCTTTGACTAGATGGACCTTCATTAGCAAAGTAATGTTTCCACTTTTTAATATGTTGTCTAGGTTGGTAACAGCTTTTCTTCCAAGGAATAAGCGTCTTTTAATTTCATGGCTGCAGTCACCATCTGCAGTGACTTTGGAGCCCAAGAAAACAAATTCTCTCACTGTTACCATTACTTCCCCATTTATTAGCCATGAAGTGATGGGACCAGATGCCATGATCTTCGTTTTCTGAATGTTGAGTTTTAAGCCAACTTTTTCACTCTCTTCTTTCACTTTCTTCAAGAGGCTCTTTAGTTCTTCTTCACTTTCTGCCATAAGGGTGGTGTCATCTGCATATCTGAGGTTATTGATATTTTTCTCGGCAATCTTGATTCCAGCTTGTGCTTCATCCAGCCCTGCATTTCACATATGTACTCTGCATATAAGTTAAATAAGCAGGGTGACAATATACAGCCTTGATGTACTCTTTCCCAATTTGGAACCAGTCTGTTGTTCCATGTCCAGTTCTAACTGTTGCTTATTGACCTGCATACAGATTTCTCAGGAGGCAGGTCAGGTGGTCTGGTATTTGTCTTTCAGAATTTTCCACAGTTTGTTGTAATCCACACAGTCAAAGGATTTGGTATAGTCAATAAAACAGTAGTAGATATTTTTCTGGAACTCTTTTGCTTTTTCAGTGATCCAGTGGATGTTGGCAATTTGATCTCTGGTTCCTCTTCCTTTTGTAGATCCAGCTTGAATATCTGGAATTTCACAGATCACATACTGCTGAAGCCTGATTTGGAGAATTTGAGCATTACTTTGCTAGCATGTGAGATGAGTGCAATTTTGTGGTAGTTTGCACATACTTTGGCATTGCCTTTTTTTGGAACTAAAATGAAAATTACCTTTTCCATTCCTGTGGCCACTGCTGAGTTTTCAAAATTTGCTGGCATATTGAGTACTTATTGGGCTACAGATATAGATTTTTCATTTTAATTGAAGTCCTATGTATAAGGTCTATAATCATTATAATTATTCATAAAGCCTAGGGGAGCGTGCAGCATAAGTGATTCAAGCCTAAAGTGAACACTATTTAATATGAAAACTTAAGAGTAAGGAAGAGAAAGAAAAGAAAGCATAAACAAGGAGTCAAAGAAGAGGAAAATCATAGTACTCTGACATCATGGAAGACAAAAATGTTTTATGAAAGTGAAAGGCCTAGGTAAAAGGGAAGACACAGAATCAAAGCGATGGCAGAGGGAACAACATTAAATAGGAGAATAAGTTATCCATGGAAATAAGAGAATAGAAAGGGAGAGGTGCAGAAATTTACCTACCAGTTTCTACTTTCTCTCTGATGCAAAAGTCAGTGTTGTGTTTTGACAATGAAAAGAATGGGCAAGGGCAGAGATGAGGAAAGAAGAGATAATTTGACAGAGAGAACTAGAAATAGGCAACCAATCAGAAAACAGAAAAGGCTAGTCTGAGAGCATTTGAGAGTCAAGTCTGGAGGCCATAAATATACAGTTTCACCCTTCCACTGTGGAGCGTAAGAAGTGCTGATTACAGTTAGTAATAGGCAGGTCACTGTAAACTTGCAGGGGCCATTTCTGTAGATCAATGAGAGCAGATCCCATGCTTACAAGAATGTGCTCCAGAAACTACATTTCAGGCTTCATAATCCAGTTCTAAACTGTCCACTTTTGTGACCTCAAGCAAGAATTTTCAACCTAATGTTCCTTTAGTTTCTTCATACATATGATGAAGATAAAACAACATCCACTATGGAGCTGTCAGGATTAAAGTAATAAGTACATGTAAAGAAATTCAAATAGGGTTGGGCATCCATCAAGGATTAAAAAATGTTGACTATTTATAGCAGTATTGTTATTCCATTTAATATTAGTTTCAGTTTGGAATCGGTATTATTAATATAGTCTGTGTGAAAAGAGAGTATTTAATAAGCTATGAAATCCAACCTCAGAAAGATGGGAGGTTACCAGGACAAGCAGCTGATGCTTTGAGGCAAAGGAGAGGTTTGGTGCACAGGGGGGACAATCCTGAATCTCAAAATTACATTAGGTTTGAATAACTGGCTAAATAACTAAGCTTGATGAAAGACAGAAGTTACAGACAGAGAGCTACTTATTCAAATTAATTATTTTTAAAATAAAGAATTTCCAAGTGTTGATATGTCCAAGGTATGGTCTTGGGAGTGAGTTGCTGAAGGGAAGGATATTAGAAGTAAAGATGTAAGAAGTACTGGATGCAATATCTACAGGAATCTGTGGTCACCAAACAGTATATTGGGACTGTATACATAAACAATTGCAGGAGAGGATGCAAACTCTGAGTCTTGAAAAACAAAAATTTTTTTAACAAAATATCAATGCCAAAATTTATTATGAATTTAATAATTAACACAATAGCACACTTGGGTTAATGTGCTTTGCCGCAAGAGGTGTTTCATAAATATTTGATGGCTTCTAAATTTTTAATTAATCTACTCCTCTACTCAGCCTACTGTGAGTGCTTTTAAATCTTTTAGAGTTGAATCTCTAGCCTTACCTAATAATTTACTGTAATATTTTGCTTTCACAGTAAGGAATTTCTTCTGTGAACTTTTATTTATTCAACACATATTTATTGCATGCTTATCATGTGCCAACATTATTCCAGATGCTAGGTATATATATCAGAGAACAAACCAGACAGATTTTCTCTTGGTTCTTAGGTTTCAGTGGGAGAGATAGAACCATGAAGACAGTAAGTGTCTGACCCTTTAGAAAGTGATACATGCCATGAAAAAAGAACAGCCATCATGGTCAAAAAAAGAGTCCGAAACGCAGTACTTGGATGCAGTCTCAAAAAAAGACAGAATCATCTCTGTTCATCTCCAAGGCAAACCATTCAATATAACAGTTATCCAAGTCTATGCTCCAACCAGTAACACTGAAGAAGCTGAAGTTGAATGGTTCTATGAAGACCTACAAGACCTTTTAGAACTAACACCCCCAAAAGATGTCTTTTTCACTATAGGGGGCTGGAATGCAAAAGTAGGAAGTCAAGAAACACCTGGAGTAACAGGCAAATTTGCCCTTGGAATGCGGAATGAAGCAGGGCAAAGACTAATAGAGTTTTGCCAAAAAAATGCACTGGTCATAGCAAACACCCACTTCCAACAACACAAGAGAAGACTCTACACATGGACGTCACCAGATGGTCAACACCAAAATCAGATTGATTATATTCTTTGCAGTCAAAGATGGAGAAGCTCTATACAGTCAACAAAAACAAGACCAGGAGCTGACTGTGGCTCAGATCATGAACTCCTTATTACCAAATTCAGACTCAAATTGAAGAAAGTAGGGAAAACCTCTAGACCATTCAGAGATGATTTAAATTAAATCCCTAATGATGATACAGTGGAAGTGAGAAATAGATTTAAGGGACTAGATCTGAGAGATAGAGTGCCTGATGAACTATGGAATGAGGTTCTTGTACAGGAGACAGGGATCAAGACCATCCCCTTGGAAAAGAAATACAAAAAAGCAAAATGGCTGTCTGGGGAGGCCTTACAAATAGCTGCAAAAAGAAGAGAGGTGAAAAGCCAAGGAGAAAGGGAAAGATATAAGCATCTGAATGCAGAGTTCCAAAGAATAGCAAGGAGAGATAAGAAAGCCTTCTTCAGCAATCAATGCAAAGAAATAGAGGAAAACAACAGAATGGGAAAGACTAGAGATCTCTTCAAGAAAATTAGAGATACCAAGGGAACATTTCATGCAAAGATGGGCTTGATAAAGGACAGACATGGTATGGACCTGACAGAAGCAGAAGATATTAAAAAGCAGTGGCAAGAATACATGAAAGAACTGTACAAAAAAGATCTTCACGACCCAGATAATCATGATGGTGTGATCTCTAATCTAGAGCCAGACATCCTGGAATGTGAAGTCAAGTGGGCCTTAGAAAGCATCACTACGAACAAAGCTAGTGGAGGTGATGGAATTCCAGTTGAGCTATTTCAAATCCTGAAAGATGATGCTGTGAAAGTGCTGCACTCAACATGCCAGCAAATTTGGAAAACTCAGCAGTGGCCACAGGACTGGAAAAGGTCAGTTTTCATTCCAATCCCAAAGAAAGGCAATGCCAAAGAATGCTCAAACTACTGCACAATTGCACTCATCTCACTTGCTAGTAAAGTAATGCTCAAAATTCTCCAAGCCAGGCTTCAGCAGTATGTGAACTGTGAACTTCCTGATGTTCAAGCTGGTTTTAGAAAAGGCAAAGGAACCAGAGATCAAATTGCCAACATCCACTGGATCATGGAAAAAGCAGGAGAGTTCCAGAAAAACATCTATTTCTGTATTATTGACTATGCCAAAGCCTTTGACTGTGTGGATCACAATAAACTGTGGAAAATTCTTCAAGAGATGGGAATACCAGACCACCTGACCTGCCTCTTGAGAAATCTGTATGCAGGTCAATAAGCAACAGTTAGAACTGGACATGGAACAACAGACTGGTTCCAAATAGGAAAAGGAGTATGTCAAGGCTGTATATTGTCACCCTGCCTATTTAACTTATATGCAGAGTACATCATGAGAAACACTGGACTGGAAGAAACACAAGCTGGAATCAAGATTGCTGGGAGAAATATCAATAACCTCAGATATGCATATGACACCACCCTTATGGCAGAAAGTGAAGAGGAACTAAAAAGCCTCTTGATGAAAGTGAAAGTGGAGAGTGAAAAAGTTGGCTTAAAGCTCAACATTCAGAAAATGAAGATCATGGCATCTGGTCCCATCAATTCATGAGAAATAGATGGGGAAGGGTGGAAACAGTGTCAGACTTCATTTTGGGGGGCTCCAAAATTACTGCAGATGGTGATTGTAGCCATGAAATTAAAAGACACTTACTCCTTGGATGAAAAGTTATGACCAACCTAGATAGTATATTCAAAAGCAGAGACATTACTTTGCTGATTAAGGTCCATCTAGTCAAGGCTATGGTTTACTTGCGGTCATGTATGGATGTGAGAGTTCAACTGTGAAGAATGCTGAGCGCTGAAGAATTGATGCTTTTGAACTGTGGTGTTGGAGAAGACTCCTGAGAGTCCCTTGGACTGCCAGGAGATCCAACCAGTCCATTCTGAAGGAGATCAGCCCTGGGATTTCTTTGGAAGGAATGATGCTGAAGCTGAAAGTCCAGTACTTTGGCCACCTCATGCGAAGAGTTGACTCATTGGAAAAGACTCTGATGCTGTAAGGGATTGGGGGCAGGAGGAGAAGGGGACGACCAAGGATGAGATAGCTGGTTGGCATCACCGACTCGATGGACATGAGTTTGAGTGAACTCCAGGAGTTGGTGATGGACAGGGAGGCCTGGCGTGCTGCGATTCATGGGGTCGCAAAGAGTTGGACACGACTGAGCGACTGAACTGAACTGAACTATCATGTGCCAACATTATTCCAGATGCTAGGTATATGTGTCAGAGAACAAACCAGACAAATTTTCTCTTGGTTCTTAGGTTTCAGCAGGAGAGATAGAACCATAAATACAGTAAGTGTCTGACCCTTTAGAAAGTGATAAATGCCATGAAAAGAGAACATGAAACAAAGTAAGACTCCAGATGATGGTGGATGGGTGGGTCTAATTTTAGAATGGGATGGCCCAGGTGAGCTTCACTGAGAAGATAGATACTTGGAGGTCCAGCAGCATTCTAAAAATGCCCCAACAGATTAGATTGTCCTATATTTTATTAATGTATTTCTTATTCCTTTCTTTCTTCATTTTCCTTTTGATAACTGTGATACAATTTATAGATGAAAATAAAGAATGTTGATGAAATGTCTATCAGTTAGAAATAGCATAGATAGACAAATTTGCTTGTGGGATAACTCAAATTCTCATTTTTTTTTTTTTTCTGATTTGCCCTTCTACTGAAATCTGGAAGAAAATGATTCCTGACCGTATAAACAGCATTCTCAATCTTTTGCTGTAAAGTTTAATTAAAATAATATTGCCTTAAAGATGAATTTTATAAAATCAAAATCTAGATTCCTTGCTTGTTTTGCTGATGAGAGAATTGCTAATTTCATAACAGCTTCATTTGTTTTAAAATATCAAACCTGGAATATGCCATGGAAACCAAACACTTTTGCTCCTTGTGTCTTTAGGGTTTACTATTTGACTTGGTCTCAGTTACATATGTTTACCAGACACTATTTAGAAACTGAAAACCACCATGCTGCACACTGAAAGGACTGTAGAGTTTCTAACAAGAAGGAAAGAAAGAATAGAATAAAAAACACTTAAAATTTGATGAACACACATTCTTATTAGCTTAAGTAATGTTGCTGTGAAATATTAATTGCTTACTTCCTGGTTTTGAATCTAATTTTAGCTGATTTAGAAAGATCACTAGAAACAAATCTAGATATCTTTGAAGTCTACCCAATAGCATTATTTATTTCCGTTTTCTTTTTATTTATAGCTCTTCTTCCTTTTGGTTCAGTCCCCTTTTGAGTTCAAATTATACATGCATGAACAGCCTTTTTCCTGTAAAAGTAAGATCATGGCATTCACAATGCTCTGCAGCTTGCTCTCGTCACTTTCATTTCAGACAAACTTCCTTAACTATCTTAGAAATTATTTGGTTAATAACATGCAAAGGTTGAAAAAAGTTCATACTGTGCAGTTTCATGTACCTTAAAAGATATCTCATCACTTTGCAAACCCAATATCTATCCAAAGAACACATTGCAATAATGTATTCTGTCTAACTCTTTGCAACCCTTTGGACTGTAGCCCACAAGGCTTCTCTGTCCATGGGATTTTCCCAGCAAGAATACTGGTGTGGGTTGCCATTTCTTTCTCTGGAGGATCTTCCTGACCCAGGAATCGAACCCATGTCTTCTGTGTCTCCTACATTGACAGGCGGATTCTTTACCCACTGAGCCATCAGAGAAACTCATTAATTAATATATTATACATTAAAAACTCCAAAAGATCCATCTGAGTATGTGCTGTGTAGTACTTAGTCACTCAATCATGTCTGGCTCTTTTCGACCCCGTGGACTATAGCCCACCAGGCTCCTCTGTCCATGGGACTTCCCAAGTAAGAATACTGGAATGGGTTGCCATTTCCTCCTCTAGGGCATCTTTCCAACCCAGGGATGGAACTGGGGTCTCCCACATTGCAAGAGGATTCTTACCATCTGAGCTACCAGGGAAGCCCACATATGAGGAGATCACTTTTCCAACTGTAAGCATGTCACCTTTTTGTATTTTAATCAAGAGATTTCACTTATTCATTTATGAAAGGGTGTTCACTTTAGCATTGCTTGTAATATGGAAACAACTTAATGCCTAGCCACCAAGTCCATTTAAATAATGATTCAGTCACACAATAGAACAATATAAAGTTATTAAACTAAAGCAGATATGTGTGTGCTAGATCTCAAAGCTTTGTTATGTATCGTTAAGTAAAATCTATTCACCAATGTTCATTATTACTAGGTTTATTATGGCTTCATTTTTCTTTTTAATTTTGGGTACATGTGGAAATATAACTGTTCTTCCCCTAAAGAACCAGAATTTGGTCCAATGCCACATAATGATAATTATTTGAAGTCTCACTTTATTATTGTGAAATTCTCATTGACATTGATCCTATTTCTTATTATATTCTGTTTCATTTATCCAAGAAAAATCTTACAAAGCTTTCAGTACTGTAACCTTTCCAAATGAATTTCAAAATCAGTTTGTCAAATTTTAATAAGAATGCCATTTTTTAAATTTTGAACATCTTAAAATTTATAAATTTAGAGAGATTTGACACATTTATAGGGAGCCTTTCAATCCAAAAGCAAGCAATGTATTTCTATTTAGCCAAGCCTTCTTTCATAGTTGTTGTTTTTTTGTAATTTATATTCATTACAGTCTGTCTTAAATTTATTTCTTTCTACTTTCAATTTATTATTTTCCATGAGGTATCTTCTCATATTCTTTAATGCATTGTTTTGTTTATATGAATGTTCTTGATTTTTATATCAGCTTTGGAACAATAAGCTGCAGTGAAACATCTATTTTCCATATCATTTCTCATTTAAAAATCAATTCTTTGGATTTTTCAGGTAAATATTACATCAACTGCAAATAATAAATTTGCAACTTCCTTTCCAATACTTTGAGTTTCTCTAATCTTACTGATTAGAATTTATAGAGTGATATTATATAGAGATAAGAGTGAATGGCAATTTTTTCCCTAGACTTTAATAGAAATGAATTCATCATTTTGTCACTGAGAATGACAGTAGTTTTGGGTTTAAAATAAGTTTTTATTGTGTAAGTATGTGTTTTTTAAAAAAGAATGAATATAAATTTTATCAATGGTTGTTTTAGGATCTTCAGAGATGAATATGATTTTCTTCTTAACTTGAATGGTAAATTATAGATTTATTAATAATGAATTGCCATTACTTTCTTTCTATGAATTTTACTTGGACATAATACCTTTTTGCTTTAATATGACTATTTTGTTATTTAGGATTCTGCAATGACTTTTTAAAGGAGTCTGTTTTCTAATTTTCCTTTATTGTGTTTGTCATATTTTTATACAAATGTTATGCTGCCTATAAAAAAGAACGCACATTTTTCTTCATTGTCTGTGCTTTGAAACACCCTAAAAACATCCGAGATAATTCAAAAAATGTTTGATAAAGCTGAACAAGTCATCTGGGTCTGGAAACAAAGTAACTGACAATTTTACATCTATGTTAATCATTCTGCTAAGCTTTTATATCTCCCTTGTGTAAGCTTCAGTAACTTACAGAGTTCTATGGATTTATTTATTATAGGTTTTTAAAATTTAATTTGCCTAGAGTTAATCTAACCCACCTCTTTGATTTGGCAAAAATATTTTGTAACTATGGACATTGCACAGTACTCTGTTAATAGAAATTCCTGTTTATAGGAGCTATGCAAAATAAGACATGGTTCCTATATATATACATATACATATATACATACATACATACATATATATATATATATATATATATAACATGTAACAGCAGGGAAGAGTGAGGAAGGACTATACAGAGAAATTTTCCGTTCTCACTTTTTACTTTGTACAATTGTGCTTTTTTTTCCTTTTCTTGATTACATTGCTTGTTATCCAAAGAATGAGACTCTATATTACATATTATTTAAGCTACTTTCATTTTTATTATTTCATTTCAGTTCAGTTCAGTCACTCAGTCGTGTCCGACTTTTTGCGACCCCATGAACTGCAGCATGCCAGGCCTCCCGGTCCATCACCAACTCCGGAATTTACCCAAATTCATGTCCATTGAGTCAGTGATGCCATCCAACCATCTCATCCTCTGTTGCCTCCTTCTCCTCCTGCCCTCAATATTTCCCAGCATCAGGGTCTTTTCCAATGAGTCAGCTCTTCGCTTCAGGTGTCCAAAGTATTGGAGTTTTAGCCTCAACATCAGTCCTTCCAATGAACACCCAGGACTGATCTGCTTTAGGATGGACTGGTTGGATCTCCTTGCAGTCCAAGGGACTCTCAAGAGTCTTCTCCAACACCACAGTTCAAAAGCATCAATTCTTTGGTTCTCAGTTTTCTTTATAGTCCAACTCTCACATCCATACATGACCACTGGAAAAACCATAGCCTTATATCCTTTTATTTTTATCTTTTCTATTTCTTCCTTCTGTTCATTTTTAACCTTAATGTTTAATTAATTTTGCTTCATTCTTTCTTCTTTAAGAATTATTTAATACTAGAAGTTTTCCCCATGTGTTACACTATTACACTGATTTTTAACATTCAGGGTTTTTATTATTACTATGTACCTGTTCTTCTGCAGATTCAGATTAAATTCCACTTTGATCCAAAACTGTTGACTTCTCTTGTATGTGGATACTCCTCCTGTCTGATGCTTCAATCTCATACACATCTACTGGTGCTCTGCAAGCACATCTACAAGGGTTACCATTATTATTATTACTACTTCTACTGTTATTAATTATTTCAACCTAACACATAGCAAAGAAGTGTGGAATGTCATATCTGAAAATCTCAGTTCAAAGTAAGGCACTGTTTGATACTACCCACGTGTATAAAATACTCTCAGAGGACCTACATTACATTGTGACCTCTGGTGGCTTATGTCATCCATCTGTGCCTTCTCTTGACTGGGTTCAAATCAAGAGAAGTATGACAAGTATTTTGACAAAAGTTGTATATGTCTTTTACATACATGGATAATGCTCTTTTCTTTCTCCTGTTTACATTCAGTTCAGCTCACTTGCTCAGTCATGTCCAGTTCTTTGCGACTCCATGGACTGCAGCATGCCAGTCCATCGTCATCTCCCAGAGCTTGCTCAAACTCACGTCCATCAAGTTGGTGATGCCATCCAACCATCACATCCTCTGCTGTCCCCTTTTCATCCTGCCTTCAATCTTTCCCAGCATCAGGGTCTTTTCCAATGAGTCAGTTCTTCACATCAGGTGTCCAAAGTATTAAAGCTTCAGCTTCAGCATCAGTCCTTCCAATGAATATTCAGGACTGATTTCCTTTAGGATTGACTGGTTTGATCTCTTTGCAGTCCAAGGGACTCTCAAGAGTCTTCTCCAACACCACAGTTCAAAAGCATCAATTCTTCAGCGCTCAGCTTTCTTTGTAGTCCAACTTTCACATCTATACATGACTACTGGAAAAAACATAGCCTTGACTAATCAGACTCTTAGGATGGACTGGTTTGACCTTACCTTGCAGTTTTCCATTGTCCTGATAGAGAACAATGAAGTATGAATGCTATTACTCTATCATCTTCAAGCTATTAATTCTGATAGTTTAATATTACTGGGTAGAAATAAACTTAAAAAGACTATCTTATATGTTTATAGATGAAGAATTCATTCAAAATGTCTGAATAAAATACTTTTCACTCTTTTCTGACCAACTTTAAGGAGAAAATGTATTACCATACCCATTCAAAAGCAAGGTTACAAACATGACATTTAGAGTGGAAATCTTAAAAGAGAGCAATAATGTTAGAAGCATAAAAGAAACATAACAAATAGATATCAATAGCCCTGGAAAAGTTATCTCTACAAACAAAATTTAGTAGCTAAAGGAAATTCCACTCCCCCATTTTAGAGTATCTGATACCAGAATCTAGTCAAGGCTATGGTTTTTCCAGTAGTCATGTATGGATGTGAGAGTTGGACTGTGAAGAAGGCTGAGCACCGAAGAATTGATGCTTTTGAACTGTGCTGTTGGAGAAGACTCTTGAGTCCCTTGGACTGCAAGGAGATCCAACCAGTCCATTCTGAAGGAGATCAGCCCTGGGATTTCTTTGGAAGGAATGATGCTAAAGCTGAAACTCCAGTACTTTGGCCACCTCATGCGAAGAGTTGACTCCTTGGAAAAGACTCTGATGCTGGGAGGGATTGGGGGCAGGAGGAGAAGGGGACGATCGAGGATGAGATGGCTGGATGGCATCACTGACTCGATGGACGCGAGTCTGAGTGAACTCTGGGAGTTGTTGATGGACAGGGAGGCCTGGCGTGCTGCGATTCATGGGGTCACAAAGAGTTGGACACGACTGAGTGACTGAACTGAACTGAACTGATACCAGAATTTCCCTCCCACTGCAAACAACTTAAAAACTGGATCATCTGTAATTTCCAGACTTTTTCCTCATCATAAATTCAGCAAAGATCTAGCATTTTCCACCTAGAATGCTTCTCTATTTCCAGATAAGTCTTCTATTCTACAAGCTAGGCATCCCAATCACTCCAGTTTATCCTTGCATGGCCTGATTTCCAGACTCTCACATGATCTCATATTTCTGTGAATATACAAAATCCTTCCCAAACTATGACTGTTCAAATTGTGGATCATATCTTAGCATTTTTGTGACCACTGTGCAATGTGATGTAGGAAGTAACCAAAGACATTAGTACCTTGTTATATAAAAAGACTAATCACTATTATCTCCATTTAAAAACAGGAGGAAAGAAGTCCAAGTTGACAAAACCAGTAAATGGCAAAACCAAATCTCTTTATTAATCATGATTTGCATATTCCATATCTCCTATTCAGTGCTTTTTCTCCTGTAATTTTGGATCATGACAAGCTTAGAGATAATTAAATTTCAGAAATTTTTGCATAGAAACTTTTGCAAAACTTGGATTCTCCTCTTCTTGACATATGATTGATTTCCCTTGTATAAATATAACCAGCTCCAATTACTCAAGCTAGCTCATCATATTGTCTATGCAAGTTTTCCGCATCAAGATACAGTCAAGCATGTATTAATGACGTTGTCAATGGGAATTTTGCTTTTGTCCTTTTTTACAGTGTTCTGAATGTAAACTTAAGGATACATTTAGAACTCAAGTCTTAGCAGAGCTGGACAGAGTAGCAAATAAAATATATAAATTTTTTTCTAATTAATTATAATGACTGCTATAGTAAATCTATCCTGTCCTTTCAATAAATAGCTAGCTTTTCAATTTACATATTGGTTCTAACGACTTAAGTGTTGGACCTGTTACATCAACTTTTAATTAAAATTCAGCAGAGGAGGAGGAGCAATGGATGGTGGGAGATCAAAGCAAACATACTAACCTATTGAAGGGTATTCCATTCATTGGATAATTACTCTGTGTTAGATACTACAAGTAACGAGATTAATAAAGTATGGTCCTTAGAGTTAAAGAGTTCATAGCACAACAAGTGGGAGAACTGTATAAATGAAAAGCAATTTGTTTATACAGAGTATTATTCAATATTCAAAATTCAATTATAGCACAGAGTGTGTGTGTTAGCCACTCAGTTGTGTCCAACTCTTTGCGACCCCATGGATCAGAACCCACCAGGCTCCTTCATCCATGGAATTCTCCAGGCAAGAACACTGAAGTGGGTTGTCATTTCCTTCTCCAATAGCGCAGAAAAGGGTAGCTCTATTAGCCTGGGGGCTCATGGTCATATCAACAATTAGATAGCAGTGGGAGTACAAGTTTCCCTTAAGGCAATTTTGTAATAAAAGTGCAATTTGGCTACAACCACACAGAACAGTAGAAAGGATCAAGGGAAAATTGAACTTCAGTCCTGAGTCTAGCACTTTCTAGTCTCGGGATTTGGTTCATAGGCTTCCATTTCCTCATCAGCATAACAGGTAACAATGCCTAAAATGGGGGATTGCGGCAAAGTAAGACTTACATCTAGCATGGTATTTAACACATGAAAAGAGTCATGTCCAACTCTGTAATCCCAAGGACTTTAGCCCACCAGGTTCCTCTGTCCATGGAATTATACAAACAAGAATCCTGGAGTGGGTTGCCATTTCCTTCTCCAGGAGATCTTCCTATCCCAGGGCTTGAACCCCAGTTTCCTGAATCGCAAGTGGATTCTTTACCATCTGAGCTACCAGGGAAGCCCAAGCCTTCCTAAAACAATCCTAAAACAATGGGAGATACTGATAATAATGAACAGATTCATAGGCAAAAAAGAAATGAGGAAATTCAACACACTCAAGCAATGATTTTAAAATTAAGGACTTCGTTAAAAAAAAAAAAATCTTAAGTGACAACTTCATTTTCAGGGATGACAAGTTTAACAGTTATAATTTTAATGTCCCACTTTGTAATGGAGAGAACACTTGTTACTAACAATCATTCAGACTCATTAGAGAACTCCAGAAAGGGAAAAGAGGTTAGGACATAGCTAGGCTGAGCTGAGGAGTCTCTCAGATGGACGACAGACCCTTAGGGAGGTCACGGGAGATGATTTGTTTCAATTGAAGCTCATCTGTGAGCACAAATTGCTTCACTCCAAGAAAGCACTTTGCTCTGGGCCACCACACAATGGAAATTAGATTATTAAGAATGTAGGTTACACAGATAAGGATAGGCAGCATTCTAAATCAGCTTAATATTCAGCTCAATTAAAGAAAAGCCAAGCATGTGTGTCACCATAGGTTTGCTCTAGAAATACTGCTGCAATTTTCTGTGTTGTTGGTCCAATGTGCACATTACAACGTGTTAATAAACTTGCAGCTTGACATGTGGATAGTTGCTCCTATAAATGTAATTTAAAATGTTTATTAAGGAGGGTTGTAGAGAAGTCTTAATCAGACTGTTTTTGCTTAGCTGAAGTACAAATGAAAGTAATGGCAATTCAAACTTAAAAAGATCAAAAACTAAATGCCCAGCAGTTGTCAGCATCAGGAGAATGCTGAAATTATTGCAGAATTAAGTTGTTTATGTTAATTTCAAGGCACTCAAATAAAACAAAAGGAAAATTCTCCCTAACCCTTATTAAGTCCCACAGTCATTAATTTATATATGCAATTCTTTGCTATTTGCTTAGATTTTGTATACCACTTCTCTTTCCAAAAAGAGCAGACTGTGTGAAAGGGATCAGAAATATGAAAGAGAAATTGAATTCACAGCACACGGCATAAAAATTAGCTGCATAATTATTCAGTTTTCAGAAATAAAATAAATATCAAGAGATTCATTGGGTTAAAGTGAGTTTAAATTTAATCTGAAAGAAGAGAAAAAATTTAAAATTGTCCATGATTGACAGACCAAAATATAAATCACTGTTAGTTTTCATTAAAAAATGCTTTCAAAATTAAAAAAAAATGAGTAAAATTTCATTAATTCATAACACTTAGATTTTTCTTTAAAAAATACCTAGGAAATTTCTCAAAATAGTCAAGGGATAATGTAATACTCTTATGCTATTATTTTTTATTTTAATTCTGAAATTCTACATAATTCTACAGAAACTACGGCTGTTCAAAAACTGACAAGCAAACAAAAGCACTTAACTTTGCAAACAATCAACCACAGTCAAGGACAATTTGGGATTCATGTTTCCAGTCTTTACATGTTATTGTTTACCACTGTCAACACAATTACACATGCATTTTATTTTTAAAAATAAATCATATAAAGGAACATGTTTTTAAAAATGAAGAATGTAAGTTTCAATACCTAGACTGTAGGAATAGTGATTTCTGAATTCCTGAAAACCAGTTTAGCATGGTCACACAGATCTATAGCATTTCTTTAAAATGCAGGCTTCTAGACCCCAATTTTAGACATTCTGATTTAACAGGTCTGGCTTAGGACATGGAAATCTATTTAGCAATTTCTCTAGTTACTGCTGATGTATAACTGAACTTCAGAGCTGATAACATGCCTAGAAAGGCATTAATCAAGCAATTTACTGTCATGTCATGATGACAGTTTAAGGAAATGTTAGAATACATGCCTGCATTCTACTTTTTAATTCTCAGAGAAAGATTCAGATTATAAACACAATCAGATCAGGGATGATGTTCATCTGGTTTCTTATTGTTCCCCTAGGACCCAAAACTGGTATGTAGTAGGCAATGTGTCTTTGTTGATTTTTTTTTTTTTTTGACTTTTTGTTTTGCATTGGAATATGGGTAGCACAGTGGTAGTCTGCCTGCCAATGCAGACACAAGAGATGCAGCTTTGATCCCTGGGTCATGAAGATCTCCTGGAGAAGTAAATGACAACCTTGCTCCAGTATTCTTGCCTGGAAAATCCCATGGACAGAGGAGCTTCATGGGCTACAGTCCGTGCAGTTTCAGTGCTGGATATGACCAAGTGCGCACACACACACATAGCAGATGAACAATGTTGCAACACTTTCAGGTGAACAGTAAAGGGACTCAGCTTTCCCTGGTGGCTCAGAGGGTAAAGCATCTGCCTGCAATGCAGGAGACCCAGGTTCGATCCCTGGGTCAGGAAGATCTCCTGGAGAAGGAAATGGCAAGCCACTCCAGTATCCTTGCCTGGAGAATACCATCGACAGAGGAGCCTGGTGGGCTACAGTCCACGGGGTCACAAAGAGTCGGACACAACTGAGCGACTTCATTTCACTTCATTCTCCCCCAAACTCCCCTCCCCTCCAGGCCTTAATAGGTAATATGCTTCTGAACAAATCACTGAACTGTAAAACCATATTTAATTTCCAAATAACTTTCCCATGCTCCCAGAAAGGACAGATCAAGAAATGGCATCTTAAAAAAAAAAAAAAAAAAAAGGGAGGAAATAGCATTCTTTCAACCCACAAAACAAGTTATTTATCATTTATTTATACTAATAATGAAGCAGTGAATGAAAGTATCCATATTCCTTATCATCATACTCCTAAATGGTGCTTATTTCTCATGAAAAATAAAGCCCTCTTTTTTTTTTAATCTCCAAAATGAATGGTATTCCGTGAGTACCCAAGTGTCTGCAAAGGTGATTGTGATGCAGGAGGGAGTCACTGAAGTAAAATCCCATACAACATTTCACGTTCTCTGCGACTTTTATAGCCAAGATCTGCGATCTGGTTCATTTTCTCTGTGATCTGTGTGGGACTAAATCTCATTTTCTCAAAACAGAAAATGTGATTCTCTCAGAAGCAAAACTTTCAAATCCATGACCTCTTCACCAAAATACATTCTCTACCAGTTTTTTACTTTATAAAACAAAAAGTTTAAGGGGGGGAAGGAAAAAAAAAAAAAACGCTAACATACATATGCATCAGTATTTTCCTAACCATGCATATGAAGAGTATCACATGAAGACTGAACAGGATACCCAGGGAAGGTAGTTTAGATAAACAGAGTAACTATGGAACTGTAAATGACAGAAAAACAGTCACGTCAGATGAGAATCTGATTTCCGTCTATTTCCTATCTCTGAATTAATTTCATGGAACACTGTTAAAAACAGATCTGGCATCTTATTTCCTTGAGAGGAAGATGAACCATTTCCTCATTGCTTTCTTAGAAGATCTCCAAAGAAAAACATCTGCCACTAAAATTTTAGTTTTCTCCAGATTTTTAAGTCATTTTCATACCAAGTCCTAGGCTTTAAAATGGTCCTAGTCATCATTTTAGAAATTTTCTTGAGTCCCACAGCCCTACCCAGAGCAGCAGGATCTTAAGTGGATTTGAATTTTTAAATATTTGAAGGAGTCCTAAACAACAGACATGAGTGGATGATGACATTGTGAATAAGCAAGGCCAAATCAGTATGCCTATTATGTGAGTTTTCTGGTGAAGGTCTGAACATTGTCATATTCCTCTAGTTAAATATGGAAACAGTGAAGAAAATGTATATCATCTAATTTACAGTCTGGGTTATAAAGTATATTTTATGTTAATGGGGAAGAGGGTGACCTAGAGAAGTGTTTAATAAAAAAGAGTATGACTATAGTTAACTTTCATATTAAGGGAAATTAGTACACCAGGTTTGGAGAAGGCAACGGCATCCCACTCCAGTACTCTTGCCTGGAAAATCCCATGGACAGAGGAACCTAGTAGGCTGCAGTGCATGGGGTCACTAAGAGTAGGACACGACTGAGCGACTTCACTTTCCCTTTTCACTTTCATGCATCGGAGAAGGAAATGGCAACCCACTCCAGTGTTCTTGCCTAGAGAATCCCAGGGATGGGGGAGCCTGGTGGGCTGCCGTCTCTGGGGTCTCACAGAGTTGGACACGACTGAAGTGACTTAGCAGCAGCGGTACACTGGGTTAAATGCTCAAGGGATTGTAGAGTTTGCAATAGGCAATAATAGTGTAAATCTGGGATGTCCCTGGTGGCTCAGACAGTAAAGAGTCTGCCTACAATGTGGGAGACCCAGGTTCGATCCCTGGGTTGGGAAGATGCTCTGGAAAAGGAAATGACAACCCACTCCAGTACTCTTGCCTGGAAAATCCCATGGACAGAGGAGCCTGGTGGGCTACAGTCTGTGGGATGACAAACAGTCGGACACGACTGAGGGACTTCACTCAAATTAAACCCTTAATTTTCTCTAGGGTGATCACAACTCAGAAACTTGCACTAACAATTTCAGGAATATACATTGTTTGACTTACTTCAATTTGATTAATTAAATAATCATGCATTATGTGACATTTCGCATAACCTGAACAAAGGAGCTGACATAACAGATGCAAATTTTATTTTACTTAGTTTATTTATTATGTTATTTGAATGAGAACATTCAGATTTCTGAAGTAAGTGTTTATCAAAGAGCAAAGAAAATAATGACTCATTTCAGGTATTCTGGGCTCAATTTTTATCTCCAGAGGGGGTATTAGGTGTGTTTTTTTCTTTGTTTTGTTTTACAGTGATCTGTGAACACCGAATCAGTGCCCAGCCTCTTCTAAATCCCACAGCAGTGCACTGTGAAAAGCACCAGACTTATTAAAACGTGATAAACAGATATGTTGGCTTGTAAATGTCACACCCATTTCATTTCCCCATACTTAAATAGATTTTAAGCAGGAAACCTACAACCTGAATTCTAAAGTAGCTATCTTCACAATTACTGGCAATATTCGAGCTAAATTCAGGTCAGAACTTTTGACATTTTATAACTAGTGTAAATGTGTAAAGACAGGTGTCTCAAAAAGTTTCAGACACACCAGAGAAAGTTAAAGTCCTGCTTGGAATTGTCTAGAGTTGGTCATTTTAATGACACGGCAGATAAACGTGATTTTGAATAATATAGAGCATATCTTGTTATGATATAATGGGTGGTTAGACCTCAAGAGACAGAGAAGTCCAACTGCCATCGGAACCAAGGGAAAATGGAGGAAAGCCAGGACACAATTCTCTTCAAACGCATTTCCCTTAGCCTTCAATAGAAAGAACACGTAGAGAATGAGTCAAAGTCCACAGAGATCAATGGTGTCTGCACTTGAGGACTGAGTGAGTGGAGGAGATGATGGAGGCTCTTCCACCTGACCCAGGAAGCTTCCTGAGGTTAGCACTCTGTGGCAGCAGGGAGAATGTGAGAAAGGCTGAAGAGGACATTGGAGACATGTTCAAATGAAGGGAAGGAATTTTCTTTGAAACCTGAAACAGTGATTTTGGGGAATGCAAAAGTAAAACAGTAAATTATTTTGTCTGAACAAAAATGTCCTTGGCTAGAGGCAATAAGCCACCTTCTCTTCAGATGATTCACAGCTCTGTAATCAGCAGAGCAACAGTAAGGATCTGTTTGAAATACAAGTCACATCATGTAGCTTGTCTGCTCCCAACTATTCACTAGCTTCCCTTTTGAAGAGTAAATCCCAACTTGTTTTTGGCCCACCAGGCCTTTCCCTCATACTGACTGGTTGGCAAAAGATATATATCCAAAAGAAGATTAACTTTAGGTTGTCCTGAGGCACAAATATATTCAAGAGACAGAATCTCTTTCCTTGAGACACCGTAAGACTCAGGAAAAAGGTACACAACCAAGCACTTTCTATGAATCTCTGTAGTGATTCTTGCTTGCATTAACAATTTGGCTGCTGTGCAATTAAAGGTATCCTTAACCAGTTCATTTTTTCATTCATTTAATGAAAATTTACAGAGTTTCTACTTCATGCCTGGCACTAAGTACCTAAGATACGGACATGAACAAAAAAGTTCCTCTTCTCAAAGAACTCACAGTCTAGTGGGTGGAAACAATCCACTAATACACAATCAATAAACATATCATTTTATAAACTGTATAAGCATGCGGACATTGGTAATAAGTACCAGAGGGGAAAATAAAATAGGGAAAGGGGATCAAGGTAAATATAGATGACTTGGATTAGGCAGTCAAAAGAGGCCCTGTGAACTACCTACTTTTTGCATAGAAACCTGACAGAAATGAGTGAGCAAGCTATGGTGCCATCTTGAGAGAGTTAACTCAGACTGGGAGAGAAAAGACAAAAAAAAAAAAAAAACACTGAAGAGTGTATGTGGTATTTTTCAAGATGCCAGTGTGCAGGCGAAGGTGAAGGAAATGGAGACAGCTAGGTGCAGAATTATTGTTTTCATCTAGTCTCCCCAACTCCCAGGCAAGGCTCTTTGAGTATAGGACTGTTAGATATACACTTTAAATCTTCCATGGACCATGCTGGGCAGTCTTGCACAGAGTAGACAATTAAAAACCTAACTGTGACAGGCATTGCTATTTATATGCAAAGAAGGTTGCAACAAATATCTTGGTATTCCTCAAAAGAAAATAGTTTACCCTTTGAAATATGAATTTTAGGCCAATTGCATAACACTATGTATTACAAATTCATACAACCTAGGCCGAAGCAGAACTTTTCTAAACATTATGCTCCATCTTTGACATATTTCACTGCAAATTACTGTATCATTCTAAATCTTTTTCATTGTACTTTTAAAAAAAAACTTCTTAATCCTATTTCTTTTATCAATCAAGGATTATACCCTTTGGCTCTCTATTTTTTCTTTCTTTATTCTTCAGACACACCGTTTGCAACTTTAGGCTGTCCTGTGGCACAAATATTAGTATGCAGTCAGCAATCTGTTAAACAGGCATGAATTGAATGTTAACTATACACAAATACATATCTAGGCATTGGGATGCAAAGATAGAGATGAGGTCTGAGCACAGAGGTTGGAATTAGGAAAACCTGTCTGATGTGTAACCCCTTCACTAGCTGGGAGATTACAATTATGAAAGAATGATAGGGATAAAAAACTTTTCGACCTCTTGCAAGGCTTAAGAAAATTCATATAGAATTCTTACCATAAACCTGCAACAGAGTAAAGATTCAATAAATATTTATTTCAAAATAATCTTTAAATATTACATATTTAATGCTATGATTTTACTAATATATAAAAAGAATAACCGAGAAACTTAAAATGTACTCTTTCTATATTCCTACCTTGTCTCCTGACCTTTGTTCCCAGGCATATTTTTACACGAACCTTGATGCCATGCCTACAATGAACGAATCCAAAACAGACCTTTCCTCTGCTTTGATACAGACTCTGCCTTATGATACATAGTTGTTGGTTAGTTGCTCAGTCATGTTTGACTTTTGACAAATGCATGGACTATAACCCACCAGGCTCCTCTGTCCATGGAATTCTCTGGGCAAGAACAGTGGGGTGGTTTGCCAATTCCTTCTCCACAGGATCTTCCTGATTCAGGGATCGAATCAACATCTCCTGCACTGGTCAGCAAATTCTTTACTACTGAGCCACCAAGGCTTCCCATGATACATAGTACTATCATCATTATATACATGTGTATGTAAAATGCTCACAATGGACACACTGGACAGAATTAGCTTTCTAAATGATCTTTCTGCCTCTGGCCTTCCTCCTCTCCAATGTATCATTGGATACAATGTACCTCCTCTCCAGTATATCATTCAACATTTGCTATCCTCATTATTTATTGCCTGAACAAAGAAAGCAAAGTAAGTGATATGCTAGAAACATCAAAGTGGCATAAAAAAGAAAATCTGTGAAAATATGGATGGACTTGAAGGACATCATGCTAAGTGAAAGCAAAGCAAAAGCAAAGTCGCTCAGTCGTGTCTGACTCTTTGAGATCCCATGGACTGTAGCCTACTAGGCTCCTCCATCCATGGGATTTTCCAGGCAAGAATACTGGAGTGGGTTGCCATTCCTTCTCCAGGGGATCTTCCTGACCCAGGGATCGAACCTGGGTCCTCCCCCATTGTAGGCAGATGCTTTTACTGTCTGAGCCACCAGGTAAGTCCATGCTAAGTGAAACAAGCCAGAAACAGACAGAAAAATACTGGGTGCTCTCACTTATATAAAAAGATTGAACTGATAACCCAGAGAATAGAACAATAGTCCTTTTCTATTGGGTCAGGGGGTGTGGAGAAAGTTGGGCAAACTTTAAATTATAAATAAGTAAGTTCTGGGAAATTAATGTACAGCATGATGACTATAGTTAATAATACAGTACTGTACACTTGAAATTTGTTACGATCTTAGGTGTTTTCCCCACAGAAGAGAAAGAGTGAGATGGAGGGGATGGATGTATTAATAAAGTTGATTGTAGCAATCATTTTATATTACAATATACATGTTATATCATCATATATGCCATATGCAAATATGTGTCTATGCCATATAACATGGTGGCTTAGCAGTAAAGAATCCACCTGCAAGGGCAGGAGATGCAGGTTGCATCCCTGGGTCGGGAAGATCCCCTGGAGAAGGAAATGGCAACCCAGTCCAGAATTCTTGCCTAGGAAATCCCATAGACACAGGAGTTTGGTGGGCTACAGTCTAAGGGGTCGGAAAGAATTGGATACAATTTAGTCACTACACAACAACATATACACACACGTATACCCAAACAAAAATTTTTTTTTTTTTTTTGCCAAAGAAAAAGAAAAAAATGTCAAACTAGCAAGCTCACTGGGTTCTTAATTATTAAACGATATGCTATTCTTTAGTCTGGTTTCTCTGAGTGGAACTCTTGGAACAAGCTCCTCTTCAACCAGCGGGCACAGTGAGATAGCTGATAAGATGCTAAGCAGATCTCCCTTCCTCAGGCTGTGTTAGGAAGGTTTTACTTTAGATTTTCTTTATCTTCTCCTTCAGGCACTTTTCATTCCCCTTATTACTTGCACCAAAAACCACAGTAAGATGTTTTTGCCCTGCCTTTGTCACTTACTTAGAAATTTTACAAATAATATGCTTTACAAGTCTCATTTGGAAAGGTAAAATGTCCATGCTTAGTACTCAGTTGTTTCCAAAATCTCATGTAAGAATCATAATTGAATATAACAGCAAAATATTTTGAAGTCAAAAGCTCCTTAAATGCCCTTTCTTATCTATAAAGTTAAAATACGCCATTGTTGGCTTAAAGGTTCTGGTCCTTGTTTGTTTGTTTTACTTAACAGTGAATTAATATAAAACAAACTGGGACATGTGACATCACTGTAACAATAATGAATATTAATTTTTCATGTATTATGTTTGACTTAGGTTTTCTGTTTAGCCAAAAAAAAAGGCTAATATAAAAAGAAATAACAGGAGAAATTCTTGAGAACTATGCTGTTTTGAATTATTTTTAACCATTCAAATACAATTTATAGTTATCTAATTATAGTTCAATTAGTTATCCTATTGTGGTTTTATGGGTTTTAATCAAATAAACAATATGGAGATGATGTATCTATTATTTCTTCATTCTATATGTGATGAAAACAAGTTTTCATTTTAAGAATGAATAGCTAAAACTACATATTATTTATTTTAGCTGTTAACTGATATTATCTATGTGTCAAAACTTTATTAATAAATTTCACTTTTTCCTTAAATGAAAAAATAAAACGCTTACTCCTGGAATCAGTTCTACTTTACTGTCACTTAGCTGTAATTATTCTGTTTGCTTTGTACTTACAGTGCCTGCCTATTTCCCTGTTGCCCTGCAAAGCATAAGATATGAACTTGAAATGCAAAAACTTTTTTCAATTTGAAAAGCTCTGCCTTTTAACAAGGAGCATTGAAAGAAGATGCTGGTCCTAAGAAAATGCTCTTAAAAGAGGACTGGAATCACTCCACATTTTTCTTTTGTATAAAATATTTCTTGCTAATTTTATGACAAATAACTTACACATATTTTTTATTTGGAAAAGAACTTGGTTTCTCACAGCTAGTAGAGCACGGGATTCCGTTGTTGAATGCTTGTTGATTTTGTTTTGTTTTCTGTTTAAATATACTCTTAGGTTTCAATCGGTTAAAATAGTTTCTAAATATAAGACAGGACTCCAACTACAGGTAAAAAAAAGCAAAATTAGACAAGTGGACTACATCAAACTAAAAAGCTTCTGCACAGCAAAGGCAAAAATCAACAGAATGAAAACATGGAATACAGATGTGAGAAAATATTTTCACATGTATCTGATAAAGGGCTGATCCCTAAAATACATATCTAAAACACATAACTCAATAGCAGAAAAGATTAACCCGATTTTAGAATTGACTAGAGGCTTGAATGGACATTTCTTCAAAGACAATATACAAATGGTCAACAAGTTTATGACAAAATAATCAGGGAAATGAAAATCAAGAATTCAATGAGATATCACCTCATACTTGTTAGAATAGCTATTGTCAAAAAAGAGAGAGAGAGACAAGTGTTGGTGAGAATGTGGAAAAGTCAGAAGCTTTGCTCACAGTTGGTAGGAAATAGTAAATGGTGCAGCTACTGTGAAAAGTGTGGAGGTGCCTCAAAAAATTAAAAACAGAACAACCTTAAGATTTAGCAATTCTACTTCTGGGTATATTAAAAAAAAAAAAAAACTGAAATCAATGAGATGTTAGAGTTCCATGCTCAAGCAACAGGAGGCAAGATGTAGACACAACCTAAATGTCCATTTGCAGAGGAAAGAATTAAGAAAATGCGCTGTATACATACTCAATAGATTATTATCCAGCCTCAAAAAAAAAAAAATTCTGCCATATTAGAATACATGGATGCACCTTTAGGACATTAGGCTACATGAACTAAGTCAGTTACAAAGAACAAATACTGCATGATTCAACTTCTATGAGGAACCAAAAACAGACTCCTAAAAGAATGGGTTGTTCCAATTTTTCTCAAAATTTTCTACCAAAGCAGAAAATTTATATAAGCAAAGAAGAGAATGGTGGTTGCCAGATGCTGAGACAGAAAGGGAAATGAGGAGTTGCTAATCAACATATATGAAATTTCAGTTCTGCAAAATGAGTAAGTTCTAGAGATCGAATGTTCAATAGTGTACTTATAACAACATTGTTCTGCAGACTTAACAATCTGTTAGGAGGATAGACTTCATGTTAAGTGTTCTTACCCAAATAATTTTTTAAAAATTGTTTAAGAGGCTGAACAATAAAATTTAAATTTAAAAAAAAAAAACAGAGCCCAGCACATTTATTTCCCCACAACCCTCCTCCATTCTCTAACTATAAAAAAAGTCAGAAAAGTTAGAAAATCAAGGGCAAAGCTACAACCCTAAGCAATGTGTTGTATCAATTTTTCTCCAAATTTTTTACTAAAGCAGAGTATTCTAAAGGTCAGTGGAAAAGAGCAAATGTAACCACAGTATGCTAAATGGTCATCCGGAAACATTGTTACAAATTTCAAAATTTGTTATTTTGTAGTTTTCATGTGAATGTGGATTTCTGCCTTCTACCAGTCTGCTCCAGAGTCTGCATAAACTTAGGTGTATGTGTAGCTATAAATAGGCTTGCTTCATCAAACAACTGTTCAGTTTTCAAATTTACAATCCTTGAAAAATTACACCATGTTTTATAGAATTTTTTTTTTTGCCTTTTCCCCCTATATAATGCCTTTTACCTAAAACACACCAAGTAAGTACATTGTAAAAGTACTATTTCTAAGATAAGACTTCAGGCAGACACTCAACTGACTTTTCACCTCAAGTTCTAGTCAGAATATTGACACACATACAAGGTTGGCCCCGTTTGAATACACCCCAAATGTTTTCCTTGGGTACATATACAAAAAAAAAAAAAAAAAAGGCAACAAAATGGTAGCACATAAGCTTAGTACAAATGCTGTTTCCAAGTATTTTGAAGGACTCACCCTTTTAGCCTGTATATTGCCCTAAAGGTATTTTTCTTTTTTACCTTTATCAGTGAAAAAGAATGAATTCCAGAGCAAATACCTCAAGAAGAGTGGCTAAATTCTTAAATTTCATTGTGCCTTATACTGATCATCTTTACAAATGTTTTCTAATGGCTAAAGGCTAAAACCTGGAAAGAAGAACTTCATTAAACAGTCTTTAGAATCAGAGAATAGTTATTTTAACAGAAAAGGATGTGCATTCTGAACTAGAGTAAACTCTCTCAGTTCAAATTGTGTAAAATTCTATCGTGGGAGAGAAGTGAATCTGGGTGTTCTTTCAAACAAATGGTCTACTGAAAACTCTGTGGACAGGCACAATTATTCTACTCCTTTGAACTTTTATTACTATAGTTAGTGCTACTGTGATAGCACTTATCACACTGGGTCCAGTCAAGGAATCAGTTGTCTACAACCCAAGTTATCCTATTAGACACTTGAACTCCTTGAGATTAGAGATGGTGTCACTGTTTATAACAGCCAGGACATGAAAGGAACCTAGATGTCCATCAGCAGATGAATGGATCAGAAAGCTGTGGTACATATACACAATGGAATATTACTCAGCCATTTAAAAGAATACATTTGAATCAGTTCTAATGAGGAGGATGAAACTGGAGCCTATTATACAGAGTGAAGTAAGCCAGAAAGAAAAAAAATCAATGTAGTATACTAACGCATATATATATAATTCAGAAAGATAGCAACGATAACTCTACATGTGAGACAGCAAAAGAGACACAGATGTATAGAACAGTCTTTTGGACTCTGTGGGAGAGGGAGAGGGTGGGATGATCTGAGAGAATAGCACTGAAACATGTATATTATCATATGTGAAATAGATCACCAGTCCAGGTTTGATGCATGAGACAAGGTGCTGAGGGCTGGTGCACTGGGATGACCCAGAGGCGTGGGATGGGGATGGAGGTGGGAGGGGGGTTCAGGATGTGGAACACACGTACACCCATGGCTGATTCATGTCAATGTATGGCAAAACCACTACAACATTGTAAAGTAATTAGCCTCCAATTAAAATGAATAAATAAAAACAAAATAGAGATGGCATCAATTTTCAGTGTTGCTTCTTTTTTTTTTTTTTTTTTGCCTTTAGATTGGTTATTTCATTGTCACTCTTAAAATTAAAATTTTCATTTGTCTAAGGAATCAGGATCTGGTATCCAGTCTAACAGCAAACTTGCTAGACTGTCTTGCTCAAACACCTTGTCTCAGACTTATAATTTGTATATCGTTACTTGTAGCAGTCAGACTCTTATGAGACAAAGTACCATCTGTGCCACCGAAAAAGACATGTCTGTAGGGGACAACTGAAAGATTTTTCAGTTCAGTTAGTGGTGATGCCATCAGCCATCTCAGTCGTGTCCAGCATTCTTAATGAGTCAACTCTTCACATGAGGTGGCCATAGTACTGGAGCTTCAGCCAGCATCAGGGCTGATCTTCAGAATGGACCTGCCAGTGGGCTGCTGCTGCTGCTAAGTCGCCTCAGCCGTGTCTGACACTGTGCGACCCCACAGACGGCAGCCCACCAGGCTCCCCCGTCCCTGGGATTCTCCAGGCAAGAACATTGGAGTGGGTTGCCATTTCCTTCTCCAATGCATGAAAGTGAAAAGTGAAAGTGAAGTCGCTCAGTCGTGTCCAATTCTTAGTGACCTCATGGACTGCAGCCCACCAGGCTCCTCCATCCATGGGATTTTCCAGGTGAGAGTACTGGAGTGGGGTGCCACCTGCCAGTGCAGGAGACCCAAATTTGATCGCTGGGTTGGAAAGATCCCCTGGAGAAAGGAATGACAACCTACTCTGGTATTCTTGCCTGGACAACCCCATGGACGGAGGAGCCTGATGGGTTATAGTCCATAGAGGCACAAATAGTAGGACACGACTGAAGTGACTTAGCGCACACACTGCCAGGGTGATTTTGAGTTCTGGGAGATATGGAATGATGGGAATACTGATATGAACATCTGTGCTAGCCACTTCCCATTTCATTATATGGAGAAACAGCTTCTCCTCCTATATTACAAACTGCTACTTTAGCTTTATCAGATTTGTTTACTTAAGACTGCAAGATATTATTTCTAACTTCTTTTGTTTTGGTCCATCCTTCTGTTTGTCTTTCATCCTCCCTCTGTTCTTGATTTATGTACTTTTCCTGGTTCTTCTCCCGTATTTTTATTTTCTTTTTTTTTTTGGTATGGTCACCCAAAGATCAGCAACTTTGTCTTTCACAACGTTTGTTGACAATTTGCTCCTTACATAGTGTTAGCACGTGGCAGATTATCAGAAATACTTGTTAAAAGAAAGTATATTTCTTTTTTCTAAACTAAAATTTTGGAAGAAATCTTTCCCCAGAATTCTAAGTTTCCTCCTCTTTTTTCTTGCCCTTTCCCCTTTCAATACTGTTTTACCATGTGAAGCAATTTGTTTTGGTTTTTTTTTTTTTCCCCCCTTTGGCTTTGTTTTTTGTTTATACAGAGACCATTCATCAGTGTAGTATCAATGAAGAAATATATTCATTAACAATGTGATATGATTCTGTTCTACTATTACTTCGTTGTTCAGTCACTCAGTCATGCAGTCATGTCCAACTCTTTGTGACCCCATAGACTGCAGCACACCAGGCTTCCCTGCCCTTCACTATCTCCTGGAGTTTGCTCAAATTCATGTCCATTGGATCCATGATGCCGCCCAACCATCTGTCACCCCCTTCTCCTCCCGCCTTCAATCTTTCCAAACATGAGGGTCTCTTCTGATGAGTCATCTCTTCACATTAGGTGCCCAAAGTATTGGAGCTTCAGCTTTCGCAGTCCTTCGGATGAATATTCAAGGTTGACTTCATTTAGGATTGACTGGTTGGATGTCCTTGCTCTTCAAGAGACTCTCAAGAGTCTTCTCCAGCACCACAGTTCGAAAGCATCAATTCTTTAGTGCTTCGCCTTCTTTATGGTCCTACTCTCACATCCATACATGACTACTGGAAAAACCATACCTTTGACTAGACAGACCTTTGTCGTCAAAGTGACGTCTCTGCCTTCTAATATGCTGTCTAGGTTTATCATAGCTTTTCTTCCAAGGATCAAGAGGCTAATGTGGCTTAAAATTGAATACCTCCAACACATGGAATATGGTCAATATTACGGCAGTAATTTTGTATGGAGGCAGATAGTTCTAGATTTATCACAGTGATCATTTCATATGTTGAATCACTATGTTGTACACCTGAAACTAACAATATTTTAAGTCAACTATATGTCAATCAAACAATAAATTTAAAAATAAAATCAGCTGAAAAGCAAAACGCATACATACATACATACATACATACATACATACATACATACAGATGACTCTTGAACAACACAGGAGTTGGGGGGCCAATGCCCACAGAGATGAAAATCCACATAACTAACAGTTGGGCCTCCATACAGGTGGTTCCATACTCAAAGATTAAACCAACTTCTCATTTTGTAGGACTTCAGTATGTATTTTATAAAATAAAAAAAAAATAAATCCATGTATAAGTGAATCCTCAAGTTCAGCCTATGTTGTTTAAAGGTCAACTGTACTTCCTAGTTTTTTTAAAATCTTCCTCCCTTAGATTCAGCTTTTATATTGTCTGATCATTTCGCTCAATGTCCTTTTCTGATCATCTTTTTTTTATGAACATCTTCATGTTGGGAATAGTGATTTTAAATGTAAGAAGAAAACTGACACTGAATATCATTTTATATTTTACCGAGTGTTTTGCATGGATAATCACTTTAAAAAAATATTTACTGAACAATCATTACAGATACCATATAAATAAACATATATTGGAGTCTATTCCTCATTTTATTTTTCTGAAATTTTCCTTCTAACAAAAAGTGACTCCTGTTTATGCCCTCACTTCTTTCTTTCCTGCAACCTGGAGATATTTATTTAGCTTGATGAATACTATGGGGTTTGAAGAGAATTTTTAATTTGCCTGGCGTCACATGGATAATTGTATTAATAGGAAGGATGAAGCTAAGCTCTTCATATGCATTGTTTCTGCTTACCCTCACAGCATTCCTCTGAAGAAAGCACCATTACCCATTTTACTGAGTGGTATAAAAGTTAGAGGTGTTAGGAACATGCCTGAGGTGACTAGTATTCTGGTATATGACATTAGCAAGCTTATATTTATAACCACTGGGGCTTCCCCTGGGGGCTCAGTGGTAAAGAATTTGGCTGCCAACCCAGAGATTCAGGGTTCAGTCCCTGGGTTGGGAAGATGCCCTATAGAAGGAAATAGCAACCCATTCTAGTATTATTGCCTGGGAAATTCCATGGCAAAGGAGCCTAGTGAAGAGCCTGTAGGGTCAAAAGAAGCAAACATGACTTAGCAGCTAAACAACAAAATTACTAACAATTACATTCTCAGATTCTTCTACATCTGCCAACCCACAGCCCATTTTAGCCACTCTCTGCATTGAGCTTGGGATGGGAAGTAAACCAGAAGCCACATTACCCTCTCCCATGGTATTCTACTGTGCTGTGTTATCTTTCATTCACAAAATACATACGCTGTCCAGATGCATGAAGAGCATGTGATCGGCATTTCAAAGTGACGTATAAATTAAAGTGAATCTATTCTGGAAAAACAAAATAGTAAATACATTGAGGAAGTCACAGTTCAGTTCAGTCGCTTAGTCGTGTCCGACTCTTTGCGACCCCATGCATCGCAGCACGCCAGGCCTCCCTGTCCATCACCATCTCCCGGAGTTCACTCAGACTCATGTCCATCGAGTCTGTGATGCCATCTGTATATGTGAGAAGACATCCTTGGTGTAGTTAGCCACTCTTAATCAGGAACACCTTTCTGCAGCAAGAGGGATTCTTAAGCCATTGGAGTAAGGGAAAAGGAGGATTACACATTTGAAGACTTGAGAGGGCCTGCGTGTGTCCTGTTGGTATAGCTCGGAGAGAGTGGGTCTAAGGTGTCACATGATGGGAGTACAGAGTCCCTGTTCCTTCTAGAAAAAGTTCCAATAAATCACTCCAGAGGAAAGCGTGTATAACCTTTACGGAAGCCTGGAGCATGTTTTCCTCATGAACTTTCTGGCATCTGGCAGAATGAATGGCTGATTCCCCACCCAGCCGTGCTTACAATGTTTTTGCAACTGGGAAATATCCTGGATATTAAGGGCTCAGCAGAAAATGGTCTCTGCCTTATTTAGTCATTCCAAACAGGCCATTGACATCTGAAATTAGAAATAAAAGAGCTGAAGCACTTCAAAGAAGACAGATTCCACTGATACTCTATTTCCCCCTGAAAAGACAAATAGTATTTCAGCATGGCAGCTGCTCCAGATTCCAAAACAGGCCACATGTTTTGTGACAGCTGCTGACACAAGCAATTTCCTCAGATTAAATCTTTCAGCATATTTCATACAGAAGGAGGCAAGTCTTCTCCAGCAGACTGAATTTTAAGTAAAAGACGACCCGGTTATGTTTTCTCAATGTGTGTGTAAAGCAACACAAACAACAAACCCTATTTATCTATTTAAACAATTGAGATGGTGAATGAAGCACGCGATAAAAAGAATTGTTGAGAATTATCTAAAATGTTTCCTTTGGTGGTCCTAACAATAGAACCATGTGCACTTTTAAGAACTATATAAAACTCCACCTCTGAGAATCCAGGCCTGGCACCTATGGAACTGTCGTTCATCATTCAGTCATTAAATCATGTCCGATTCTTTGCAACCCCATGGACTGCAGCATGCCCGGCTTCTCTGTCCTTCACCATCTGCTGGAGCTTGCTGAAACTCATGTCCATTGAGTCGATGATGCCATCCAACCATCTCATCCTCTGTCACCCCCTTCTCCTCCTGCCCTCAATCTTTCCCAGCATCAGGGTCTTTTCCATTATGGCACTAGGAAGCTTATTAATTCACTTCCCCATATCCATCCCTTCCCACTCTTATCTCATACTGGTCAAGAACAAAAAACAAACATAATATTGAATTTGATTCAATTTTTAAAAGATGTTTAAAATCTTTTTAAAGGGACTGAACAGATTTCTATAATACATGCAAACACTGATGTGATTTTCAGGAGATTTCTTCTGCTCTAGAAGACTAAGAACAAACACATAATCAATTGAGGGAAAGCATGGGACTCTCTGGAGAAGAAAAGCACAGATGCCCAAAGGGAATGGAGGCATTTCTGCCAAAAATATGAAGCTCTGAATCACATCTTCCAGGAAAAAGACAACAGAAGTTCTTTGTAGCACAGGTGTCCTGCTCTGGGGATGGTCCAGACAAGCCCAGGTGGTGACCTTCTTGGAATCAGCCTTTTCCTTTTCTATGCCAGGGATGATCTAAACTTCTATTGGATGGCAACAGACTGAGAAAGAACCATTGTCCTCCCTACCTGTATTCTATCTCCAAAGTCTTGCTGAATTCTGTTTTTCGGAGGAAAGTAGTCAGTATTGCTTAGTAACACAACAGTGGTGTGACTTCAGTCTATACTGGAGGGGTCATCTTAAGCCCTTTATTCTGTAGGTTTCCCACAGGCATCCAGACTTTCCATGTTTTATATCCACTTCAATGTAGAATACTATCCCAACACGGTTGGACTGTAGTAAGCTTTGACTTAACATTTCATCCAAGGAAAACATGTCTCTGTTTAACATTTAATGACATTTAGTACTTAATGAAATATACGATGATACACCTGGCCTTTGGCCTTTTTAAAAAAAAAATAGAAAGGAACAACACCAAAGGTAAAGATTTGGCTAGATCCTATGTTGTCTAAATCTTACATTAAATCTCTTTCACACCTTACTCCTTATTTTAAATAATGACCTCTTAAAAAGAAATCATACAATCATTCCCAGCAATAAGTATCCTAATAAGAATTAATTATAAATCTCTGCTAGTTTGAGTTAACTGAGGGCTATCTTGGATAAAGGGGAACAGTGAAATGTGATCATTTAGCAATAAACCGAGTTCTGTGTGTGTGTGTGTGTGTGTGTTAGTCTCTCAGTCCTGTCTGACTCTTTGAGACCCCAAGGTCTGTAACCCACCAGAATCCTTTGTCCATGGGATTACCCAGGCAAGAATACTGGAGTGCGTAGCCATTTCCTTCTGCAGAAACTGAGCTGAGAAATATACAATTGTAGTTACTAAAATATACAATGTATATGGCACACATACAGCTTGAAGGGAATCTGGTTAACATGTCTAGACTCAGGTGGAAGTAATGGAGTACATAAACCCAGGTTCATTCTATATTAGAATTCCAAGCTTGAAAGTTTTCTTAAAGACCATCCAGTTCAACTACAAGTCTACAGTCTGAATCCCTTTTCTAGTCTCTTCATGATATTACCCATCATATATTTGAACTCATCCATTAGAACACTTTTTAGTTGCAAGTAATACAAACCCAACTAAGTATCTTAAATAATAAAAATACTTTATTGGCTTATAAACATAAATTTGAGAAGAAGATTGAAATTCCAGGAAGTCTTAATCCACCAGCAAAACAAGATCACCATGCTCCCACCATCTATCCATGTCTCCATTTGGTTCTTCATGGAGTCAAGTCCTCCTGAAGGCAATTCCTCTCATTATTATCAAAGAGTTCAACAGCCTCCACAGCAACAAGTTACCTTTTTCTCATTCAGAATGAAGTTTGTCCTGTCAATCGAAGCAAAGCCCCAAGCTTGCTATGATAGGCTACCTTAGGTCACATACTCATTCAGTAGCCAATTACCATGGCCCAAGGGTTGAATCAGCTATTTGCCTTAGACTTGAGCATATTCTCCACTCTTATCTCCAAGAATGAAGTTCCCTTTTTAAGGACTATGTGGATTCTCACTGATAAAGCATGGAGCTGTGAGGGAGAGAGAATACAAGGTCACAACCTTGAATGTATCCAATGATAGAGATTTCACTACTTTCCTTCTGTCTTTGGGTATATCTGAGAGTCAGAAGTTATAAATAACATCTATTCATATATGATGAGTAAAGTTCAAAATTATTCTCCCCACTTCAGTTTTCAAGAGCAAAGCACTAAAATTGTCATTCCAATATTGAATTTTCATCACGCCAGAAAAGGAGTTATCTTAAGTAACAATATGGAAAGGCTACATACTACTGGTTTTATCAAAGAGGCATCACTATAAAGATTAGGACAATGATGGGTAAATTGTGGGTGAGTTATTTTATATGGTTTATTTAAGCTGATGATAAAGCTGCAGCTGACACTTGCTAATTTGGATGCTAACAGTCAAATTTTAGTAATAGGGTAACAGATATGTCTTTTAAAATGTACTTGCTCCCATAATATCCAGAGAATGCCACATTTGTGCATGTGTATAATTATTCCCACATACCAACTAGGGGTAACTCAGACCATCTAACTTGTTATTTACACATTCTTACATTACTTATGACTCTCATGTTACCAACAGATTTGTGCTTTTATTTGTTGCCTTGCCAACCAAAGATTTATTTTCATGACCTGTTAAGCTAGGCCATATCCCAAGTAATCTGAAAACCAAGAATACTGAGTCCTGTCCTTCCTCTTTAGCCTTCAGATGTACTCAGACAAAATTATCTGCCTGATTTATACTTTTGTGAACTTAAACTGAGGCTTCATTCACATGACTCACTTTCTCATTCAGGTCATCTTTCTCAGATATACTGCATGACTAAGTGCCGGAAAAATATAACTATTTGGGAAAAGGAAAAAGAGAAGCTAAAAAGCTGTTCTTTAAAAATAACTGTTAACCCCTCTAGATGAGATATTTTTTAAAGTAAATTTTAATTGACAAAGCCACAGAAGCTTTAAGTTTCTTCAAGCAGAAAGCATCTCTTTAATGTATGTTAGATGAATAAATAAATCTGACAAACTATTGACATATTGTCAGTTTAACAGATTTCCTGCACTAAACTTGCTTGGCGAAAATAATCATTTGGTGATTTTCAATTATTTTTATAACTACAAATGCCAAGTGGTTGAAATGAAGAATATCTGGTCCATTATTTTTAATTATTTCCCGCTGCCATGCATCTCTTAAAACAAGCACTGGATAGCAGGGCTAGAGAGGATGACGAATCTTTTGCTGCTTTGGAGCTTGGTGTGGTCAATCTAAGGATATCTTTAAATGGTTTCTTTAGAAATAAAATCTAAGTTCTGCCAGACATTATCCCTACAACTTGGCAGCATTGCTTTTGCAAACAGCATCTGACTTCCTCTATCATTTATTTAAGATTCCTCCATATTCTACAACATGGAAAACAAATGCACTGTATGTGTAGGCAGGGAGATTGACTGCCATATCAAGCAACAGTATATGGAATAAAATCTCTCTCAATCCAAAGAAACACTTGATTTTAACAAGTCTATAGATAACAGTGGCTAGTCCAAGGCTTATTAAACTAAATGCTTTCAAAACCACCTCTCATTCTAAAAGTATATATTGTGATATGCGACCAATGGGCATCCCTGGTGGCTCAGCAGTAAAGAATCTGCCTGCAAGGCAGGAGATGCAGGTTCGATCCTTGGGTCAGAAAGACTCCATGGAGAAGGGCATCGCAACCCACTCCAAAATATTCTTGCCTGGAGAATTCCATGGACAGAGGAGCCTGGTGGGCTACAGTCCCTAAGGTCTCAAAGAGTTGGACACGACTGAAGGGACTTCGAATGCATGCACACATGGCCAATATTTTTAAAAATCTTGACATATAAAATAATTTGAAGCCATCTTCAGTGGATGTGTTAATTCATTGTTCAGCCATGAAACTGTGAAATTAAAGTTACAAAGTTTTGTAAAGTGCAAAGTTTTTCTTCTTTAATATCTTATACCATTAAATAGATCATTTCATAAATTATAGTGTACTAATAACTGTTTGATTACAAAGGTGAACACCTGGTTTTATTTTTAAGTGAAATAAAAATTGACTTTCATTGTCATTTTCATCTCTACCTTTAATACATGTGTATTAATATCCTCAGTTGATAATATAGAGTTACGAGTTACGCTAAAAACCTGCCTGTGTATCATTCCGTCTTCCATTCTCCTTTCTAAAATCAGAGAATGTATCATTAGCAAAGTGTAAAGATTTATGGTGTGAACAAATAATACCTTCAGACAGTGCCAACTCAATAGTCATCCAGTGCATTTAATTCACAACAGTGATAGGAGGTGGAAGATTCTGAATTAGAAAATGAACTAAAGCAAGTTCATGCAGGTTTACTAAAGAGAATGTTTCTCACAGATGGTATTCCTCATAAAGCCTTATCTTGGGTGGAGAAATAAGAAGTCTGGAGTTTGGGGGCTTGAGGAGTAACAGTGCAAGTAATATCGTCAGCCATTTAACTGCTGGGTTCCAAACGTCACTAGCAAACTCATTCTCGTGGCTTTGCACCTTTCTTTGCAAACTTATAACGTGTTTGGGCCAACAAACCGGGCTTGTACTTGCAGTCCTATCAATCCTGTTATATAAAAACAAGTTTGTCTGGCCCCTGAACGATTTAGAGACAAGACAGACGCTCTCTTTAGTCAGTGCACAATTATGAAGCTGTGCTGCTCAGAACACTTGAACCTCAACATCTCCAGTTGGGTTTCTTTTTTTTTTTTCCAGAGTATTTTATGTTCACTCAACTTGTTACTGCCACATTCCTGATGAGACATGTAGATGAATACATACAGAACAGGAGTTGATTGAGATAGATAGCTCTGGGAGGAGATAAGACTGACTTAATGTGGACTAAATGAAGCCCTTGGGAGATTTTCACAGGCTAATCCTAAATGATATAAGCAACCCACAGAAAGTGATCTAAGGCATTGTACTTTTTTCCTTAGATGCAAAGAGTACATTATATTAACTCAGTAGGCTGCCCCTCATAAACCCTTATCAATGCTTATTCACAGTCACCAACCATGCCAACACACTATGTTCCCTTTTTTACACAGGTCAATTCATAATATATTTATATACAAGTTTCTTTCATGATTTTTTTCATGCCTGTGTGAGTACTTTTGTTTTCTCCTCTTCATAATTCTTACTATATGATGACAAAATATGTATCCACTTAAATGGATTTAACATTGGCTTTTCCGGCTGTTTCTTATACTTTGCTACAGATAACATCTCCTGGCATGCAAATTTTTCTAACGTTCAATTCTTTCCCTTAAAATGAGTGTTTAGAATTGTTATTTAAAAAAAGACTACTTAATTTTATGGCTCTTAAAAGTTACTGCCACGGTTCTTCCTAAAGGAGATCAAGTTCCCTGATAGAGTAATACAGAAGTGTTGTTTTCACTATACTTCACCAGCGGAAGACACTTTGCCTAGAATTGCTCTTACTAAGAGCTAATGTGCATTTAGTACTTATACATATCAGACACTATAGAACATTTTGGTGTATTATCTCACTTAATCTCAAATAAACTGTATAAATAAGTGCTATTTTTATCCCTATTTGCTAGCTGAAGCAACTGAATCCAGAGGCAGAGTAATTTACCCAATTTCACAAAGCCTTTAAGTGGAATGAAGGTACTTCTTAGGTGTGACTGGCCAAAATCCATGCTCTTAACCTACCAACTGTGCTGTGTACATTTCTTCATAGAAATTGTTCAAATTTTTTTTTTTTAATTTACTGGTCATGCTCCACTATTAATCTATACTTTTTCTATTTGGCATACAACAAATATATGTTCCTGCTTTTTCCTTCATGTTGCATATCACTGGTCTACTATTTTAAAATTTAAAATCTAGAATACAGACAATATGGGGGATAGTCGAAGAGGAAGTGGAGCTCACCTCTCACCACAAACACATCAAAAATAAGCACACACACACACACACACCCCAAAAACCCTTTAAAATGCATCTACATGTGAACAATTCTCACCAAAAACTAACAGACAACTGGCAGAAGGACACCACCACCACCACCAAGCCCTCCATGCAACCAAAGCTCTAAGAAAGATGCACATGTAATCAGGCAGAGAGAAAAGGAAAGCAATCTTCTGGAAACATTGCTCCTGGGAGGGGACTAAGAGCAAAACGGAGAATACATGAATAAACAACCATCCTGGCAAGTGAGTGGTGCTTTTAATGGAAAGAGCAAGAGAAAACCTCTGAAAGAGAATGAAACAGATATAATCTACAAGTCAAAGAATTAAAAGCATTGGTAGTAAAAAATATTAACTGAAATGGGAAAAACAATAGATGAGTACAGTGAAAATTTTTATAAGGAACTAGATAATATAAAAAAGACCCATCCAAAAATGAAGAATTCAATCACTGAAATGAATACAGGAGAAGGAATAAATAGAAGACTAAATAATATAGAAGAATACAAGTGATCGGGAAGACAGAAAATGGAAATCACCCTGTCAAAACAACAGAAAGAAAACAGATTTAAAAATTTTAATATAGCCTAAGAGATTTCTTGATGAAAGTGAAAGAGGAGAGTGAAAAAGTTGGCTTAAAGCTCAACATTCAGAAAACGAAGATCATGGCATCTGGTCCCATCACTTCATGGGAAATAGATGGGGAAACAGTGGAAACAGTGGCAGACTTTATTTTTCTGGGCTCCAAAATCACTGCAGATGGTGATTGCAGCCATGAAATTAAAGATGCTTACTCCTTGGAAGGGAAGTTATGACCAACCTAGATAGCATACTGAAAAGCAGAGATATTACTTTGCCAACAAAGGTCCGTCTAGTCAAGGCTATGGTTTTTCCAGTAGTCATGTATGGATGTGGGAGTTGGACTGTGAAAAAGCTGAACGCCGAAGAATTGATGCTTTTTAACTGTGGTGTTGGAGAAGACTCTTTAGAGTCCCTTGGACTGCAAGGAGATTCAACCAGTCCATTCTAAAGGAGATCAGACCTGGGATTACTTTGGAAGGACTGATGCTAAAGCTGAAACTCCAGTACTTTGGCCACCTCATGTGAAGAGTTGACTCATTGGAAAAGACTCTGATGCTGAGAGGGATTGGGGGCAGGAGGAGAAGAGGACGACAGAGGATGAGATGGCTGGATGGCATCACCGACTCAATGGACATGAGTTTGAGTGAACTCCAGGAGTTGGTGATGGACAGGGAGGCCTGGCGTGCTACAATTCCTGGGGTCACAAAGAGTCGGACATGACTGAGCAATTGAACTGACTGACTGAAGAGATCTCTGGCATAAATATTAAGCACACCAACATTCTCATTATAGAGGTCCCAAAAGGAGAAGAGAAAGAAAAGGGAACAAAAATATATTTAATTAAATTATGGCTCACAACTTCCCAAACCTAAAGAAGGAAGCAGATATCCAGGTACAGGAAGCACAGAGGGTTCCAAACAAGATGAATTCAAACAAACCTACACCAAGATGTATTGTAATTAAAATGGTAAAATTTAAACTTAGAGAAAATACTAAAGGCAACAAGAGAAAAAGAATCATATACAAAGGAATCTCCATAAGGCTACCAGTTAATTGTTCTGCAGAAACTTTGTAGGTCAGTGGGGAGTGGCATGATACATTCAAGAACTGAAAGGGAAAAATCTGTAACTTAGGATATTTTACCCAGCACAGTTATCATTTAGACTTGAGAGAGAAACGCTGAACTTCTCAAGCAAAACTAAAGAACTAAAGGAGTGTTTTAACTGTAAATACCCTAAATATAAAGGGTTTTCTAGAAGTGGGAAAAAAAAACTAATAATCTATAGGCAAGGAAAAATCCCACTAGGAAAGGCATTATACAGTGAGGACTGAGGATCAACACTTAAATAAGTCAGTACAAAGATAAAAGAAAAAAAATTAAAGGTAACTATAACTACAATTATATTATTCATATATTATATTATACTATATTATACATAACATATGATAATATTCTTTGCAGCCAAAGTTGGAGATGCTTTATACAGTCAGCAAAAACAAAACCCGGAGCTGACTGTGGCTCAGATCATCAGCTCCTTACTGCAAAATTTAGGCTTAAGTTGGAGAAAGTAGGGAAAACCAGTAGGCCATTCAGGTATGATCTAAATCAAATCCCTTATGATTATACAGTGGAGGTGATGAATAGATTCAAGGGATTAGATCTTATATACAAAGTGGCTGAAGAACTATAGACAGAGGCTTGTAAAATTGTAGAGGAGGAAGTGACCAAAAAAATTCTCAAGAAAAGGAAATGCAAGAAGGCAAAGTGGTTGTCTGAGGAGGCTTTATAAATAGCTGAGGAAAGAAGAGAAGTGAAAATCTCAGGAGAAAGGGAAAGATAAACCCAACTGAATGTAGAGTTTCAAAGAATAGCAAGGAAACACATGAAGACCTTCTTAAATGAACAATGCATAAGAAATGGAGGACAAACAATAGAATGGGAAAAAAACAGAGATCTTTTCAAGAAAACTGGAGATATAAATGGAACATTTCATGCAAGAATGGACACAATAAAGAACACAAATGGTAAGGACCTAACAGAAGCTGAAGATACTAAGAACAGGTGGAAGAATACACAGAAGAATTGTACAAGAAAATGTCTTAATGACCCAGATAACTATGATGGTGTGATCACTCACCTAGAGCCAAACCTCTTGGAGTGTGAAGTCAAGTGGGCTGTAGAAAGTACTACTATGAACAAAGCTAGTGGAGGTGATAGAAATCCAGCTGAGATATTGCAAATTCTAAAAGATGATGCTATTAAAGTGCTGCATTCAATACGTCAGCAAATTTGGAAAAGCCACCAGTGGCCATAGGGCTGGAAAAGTTAGATTTCATTCCAACCCCAAAGAAAGGCGGCGCCAAATAATATTCAAATTATAGAACAATTGTGCTCATTTCTCATGCTAGTAAGGTTATGCTCAAAATCCTTCAAGCAAGGCTTCAGCAGTACATGAATCAGGAACTTCCAGATGTTCAAGCAGGGTTTAGAAAAAGCAGAGGAACCACAGATCCAATTGCCAACATTTGTTGGATCAGAGAAAGCAAGAGAATTTCAGAAAAACATCTATTTCTGCTTCATTGACTATAACAAAGCCTTTGACTATGTGGATTGCAACAAACTCTGGAAAACTCTTAAAGAGATGAGAATACCAGACCACCTTACTTGCCTCCTGAGAAAACTCTGTGCAGGTCAAGAAGCAACAGTTAGGACCTTACATGGAACTACTTACTGATTCAAATTTGGGAAAGGAGTATGACAAAGCTGTATACTGTCACCCTGTTTATTCAACTTATATGCAGATTGCATCACAAAATGCCAGGTTGAACGTATCACAAGCTGGAATCAAGATTGCCAGGATAAATATCAATAACTTCAGATACGTATGCAAATGATACTATGCTAAAACAAAGAGGAGCTAAAGAGTATGTTAATGAGGGTGAAAGAGGACAGTGAAAAAGCTGGCTTAAAAAAGCAACATTCAAAAAACGAAGATCATGGCATCAGGTCCCATCACTTCATGGCAAATAGGAGGGGAAAAATTAGAAGCAGTGACAGATTTTCTTTTCTTGGTGTCCAAAACACTGTAGATGATGACTGCAGCCATGAAGTTAGATGACGTTTGCTTCTGGAAAGAAAGTTATAACAAAACCTAGACAGCATATTAAAAAAACAAAGATATCACTTTGCTGACAAAGGTCCATATAGTCAAAGCTGTATTTTGCCAGTAATCATGTATGAATATGATTGTTGGACAATGAAGAAGGCTGAGCACTGAAGAACTCATGCTTTCAAATTGTGGTGCTAGAGAATTCTCTTTAATGTCCCTAGAACAGCAAGGAAATCAAACCAGTCAATCCTAACGGAAATCAACCCTGAATATTCACTGGAAGGACTGATGCTGAAGCTCTAACACTTTGGCCACCTAATGTGAAGAACTGAATCACTGAAAAAGACCTTGATGCTGGAAAGATTGAAGGTAAAAAAAGAAAAGGGCGACAGAGAATAAGATGACTATATAGCATGACTGACTCAATGGACATGAACTTCAGCAAACTCTGGGAGGAGGTGGATGAAAGGAAAGCCTATCATGCTGCAGTCCATGGGGTCCCTAAGAGTTGGACACAACTTAGTGACTGAACAACCACAACAAAACTACAGTAAATGGCTAAGGGTTAAACATGAAAATGTAAAATATGACATTGGAAACAATGTAGAGGAGGAGAGTAAAAAATATAGACCTTTTAGAATGTGTTTTAAAATAAATTACTACCAGTTTAAAACAAGTAAATATACTTTTAGGTCAGTATATACATGGTAACCACAAATCAAAAACTGACAACAGATGCACAAAAAAGAGAGGAACACAAACATACAACCACTGAAAAAAATCTAAACAAAAGGAAAGAAAAAAAAAGAAATTAACAGAGAATTTTTAAAACAACCAGAAAACAAGTAATAAAATCATAAGTACATACTTATCAATGTACTTCATCTATTAACTGTACAGTAGACTAAATGCTCTGACTGAAAGATACAGAGGGGCTGACTGTATGAAAAAAAAAAGAGCTTTCAATTTGCTACCTCCAAGAGATTTGTACCACAGCTAAAGACACACAGACAAAAGTGAGAGTAGGGAAAAAGATAATTCATGCCAACAGCAATAAAAAGATAGTGCAGCAATACTCAGACAAAATAAACTTTAAAGCAAAGAATATAATAGAACAAAAAGAAATATATAATGATAAAGGGATCAATAAAGAAGAGGATGTTATAATCATAACAAATATATACTCAATATCAGTTCAGTCAGTTCAGTCATTCATTCATGTCTGACTCTTTGCAACCCCACGAATCACAGCACCCCAGGCCTCCCTGTCCATCATCAACTCCTGGAGTTCACCCAAGCTCATATCCATTGAGTCGATGATGCCATCTAACCATCTCATCCTCTGTTGTCCCCTTCTCCTCATGCCCTCAATCTTTCCCAGCATCAAGATCTTTTCAAATGAGTCAGGTCTTCGCATCAGGTGGCCACAGTATTGGAGTTTCAGCTTCAGCATCCAATGAACACCCAGGACTGATCTGCTTTAGGATGGACTGGTTGGATCTCCTTGCAGTCCAAGGGACTCTCAAGAGTCTTCTCCAACACCAGAGTTCAAAAGCATCAGTTGTGCGGCACTCAACTCTCTTTATAATCCAATTCTCACATCCATACATGACCACTGGAAAAACCATAGCCTTGACTAGATGGACCTTTGTTGGTAAAGTAGTGTCTCTGCTTTTTAATATGCTGCCTAGGTTGGTCATAACTTTCCTTTCAAGGAGTAAGCGTCTTTTAATTTCATGGCTGCAATACCCCACTCACACCTATGGATAGATCAACTAAACAGAAAATTAACAAGGAAACACAAACTTTAAATGATACAATAGATCAGTTAGACCTAATTGATATCTATAGGACATTTCACCCCAAAACAATGAGTTTCACCTTTTTCTCAAGTGCACACAGAACCTGTCCAGGATAGATTACATCCTGGGCCATAAATCTAGCCTTGGTAAATTCAAAAAAACTGAAATCATTCCAAGCATCTTTTCTGACCACAATGCAGTAAGATTAGATCTCAATTACAGGAGAAAAACTATCAAAAGTTCCAACACATGGAAGCTGAACAACACACTGCTGAATAACCATCAAATCACAGAAGAAATCAAAAAAGAAATTAAAATGTACATAGAAATGAATGAAAATGAAAACACAACAACCCAAAACCTGTGGGACACTGTAAAAGCAGTGCTAAGGGGAAGTTTCATAGCAATACAGGCATACCTCAATAAACAAGAAAAAAGTCAAATAAATAACTCTACACCTAAAGCAACTAGAAAAGGAAGAAATGAAGAGCGCCAGGGTTAGTAGAAGGAAATAAATCTTAAAAATTAGGGCAGAAATAAATGCAAAGAAACAAAAGAGACCATAGCAAATTCAACAAAGCCAAAAGCTGGTTCTTTGAGAGGATAAATAAAATTGACAATCCATCCAGTGAAAGTATCTACCCAAACTTGCAAGCAAGAATATCCATTAGCGATACAAAATCCAGAAGGAGAGATTTGGAGAGAATTCTCAAGGAGGAAGAAAGGACAAACTTTTTCCCTTCTCTACATTCCTTAGGATTATATAACAATAATGTATTCTGCCTGAGGACAGTCTCTAGATTAAACCTTCTGGCTAATTCTGTTATCTTAAAATGTAAATTATGGGAGTAGGTCTGCTGAGGTCTTTACAACCTCCAGACATTCTTTGGATTCATTGGAGAGTATATATCTTCATTGCTAATACTAACAAGCTGCCTATGTCAGAAGCTTTCTCTATCTCCTTTACACTTTAATAAAACTTTATTACACAAAAAAAAAAAAGAAACAAAGGGAGAAAAATTAAATCAATAAAATTAGAAATAAAAATGGAGAGATTGCAACAGACAACACAGAAATACAAAGGATCATAAGAGACTACTATCAGCAATTATATGCCAATAAAATGGACAACTTGGAAGAAATGGACAAATTCTTAGAAAAGTACAACTTTTACTGAACCAGTAAGAAATAGAAAATCTTAACAGATTCATCATAAGCACAGAAATTGAAACTGTAATCAGAAATCTTCCAACAAACAAAAGCTCAGGTCCAGATGGCTTCATAGCTGAATTCTACCAAAAATTTTGAGAAGAGCTAACACCTATCCTACTCAAACTCTTCCAGAAATTTGCAGAGGAAGGTAAACTTCAAAACTCATTCTATGAGGCCACCATCACCCTAATAACAAAGCCTGACAAAGATGCTACAAAAAAAGAAAACTACATGCCAACATCACGGATGAACATAGATGCAAAAATCCGTAACAAAATTCTAGCAATCAGAATCCAACAACACATTAAAAACACCATGACCAAGTGGGCTTTATCCCAGGGATGCAGGGATTCTTCAATATCTGCAAATCAATCAATGTGATACACCACATTAACAAATTAAAAAATAAAAGCCATATGATTATCTCAATAGATTCAGAGAAAGCCTTTGACAAAATTCAACATCTATTTGTGACAAAAACTTTCCAGGAAGCAGGAATAGAAGGAACATGCTGCAACATAATAAAAGCTATGTATGACAAACCCAGAGCAAACATTATCCTCATGGTGAAAAAATTGAATGCATTTCCCCTAAAGTTGGGAACAAGACAAGGGTGCTCACTTTAACCACTACTATTCAACATAGTTCTGGAAGTTTTGGCCACAGCAATCAGAGCAGAAAAATAAATAAAAGGAATCCAAATTGGAAAAGAAGAAGTAAAACTCTCACTGTTTGCAGATGACATGATCCTCCACATAGAAAACCCTAAAGTCTCCACCAGAAAATTACTAGAGCTAATCAATGAATATTGTAAATTTGCAGGATATAAAATCAACGCACAGAAATCCCTTGCGTTCCTATACACTAAAAATGAGAAAATAGAGAAATTAAGGAAACAATCCCATTCACCACTGCAATGAAAAGAATAAAATACTTAGGAATATATCTACCTAAAAAAACAAAGACCTATATATAGAAAACTATAAAACACTGGTGAAAGAAATCAAAGAGGACACTAAAAGATGGAGAAATATACTGTGTTCGTGGATCAGAAGAATCAATATAGTGATTATACTACCCGAAATGATTATACTACCCAAAGCAATCTATAGATTCAATGCAATCCCTATCAAACTACCAACAGAATTTTTCACAGAGCTAGAACAAATAATTTCACAATTTGTATGGAAATACAAAAATCCTCGAATAGCCAAAGCAATCTTGAGAAAGAAGAATGGAGCTGGAGGAATCAACCTGCCTGACTTCAGGCTCTACTATAAAGCCACAGTCATCAAGACAGTATGGTACTGGCACAATGACAGAAATATAGACAAATGGAATAAAATAGAAAGCCCAGAGATAAATCCACACCCCTATGGACACCTTATCTTTGACAAAGGAGGTAAGAATACATAAAGGAGAAAAGACAATCTCTTTAACAAGTGGTGCTGGGAAAACTGGTCAACCACTTGCAAAAGAATGAAACTAGAACACTTTCTAACACCATGCACAAAAATAAACTCAAAATGGCTTAAAGATCTAAATGTAAGACCAGAAACTATAAAACTCCTAGAGGAGAACATAGGCAAAACACTCTGACATAAATCACAGCAGGATCCTCTATGACCCACCTCCCAGAATATTGGAAATAAAAGCAAAACTAAACAAATGGGATCTAGTTAAAATTAAAAGCTTCTGGACAACAAAGGAAACTATAAGCAAGGTGAAAAGACAGCCTTCAGAATGGGATAAAATAATAGCAAATGAAGCAACTGACAAAGAACTAATCTCAAAAGTATACAATCAACTCCTGCAGCTCAATTCCAGAAAAATAGATGACCCAATCAAAAAGTGGGCCAAAGAACTAAATAGACATGCCTCCAAAGAAGACATACAGATGGCTAACAAACACATGAAAAGATGCTCAACATCACTCATTATCAGAGAAATGCAAATCAAAACTACAATGAGTTACCATTTCACGCCAGTCAGAATGGCTGTGATCCAAAAGTCTACAAACAATAAATGCTGCAAAGGGTATGGAGAAAAGGGAACCCTCTTACACTGTTGGTGGGAATACAAACTAGTACAGCCACTATGGAGAACAGTGTGGAGATTCCTTAAAAAACTGGAAGTTGAACTGCCTTATGACCCAGCAATCCCACTGCTGGGCATACACACCGAGGAAACCAGAATTGAAAGAGACATGTGTACCCCAATGTTCATCGCAGCACTGTTTATAATAGCCAGGACATGAAAGCAACCTAGATGTCCATCAGCAGATGAATGGATAAGAAAGCTGTGCTACATATACACAATGGAATATTACTCAGCCATTAAAAAGAATACATTTGTATCCATTGTAATGAGGTGGATGAACCTGGAGCCTATTATACAGAGTGAAGTAAGCCAGAAAGAAAAACACCTATACAGTATACTAATGCATACATATGGAATTTAGAAAGATGGTAACGATAACCCTGTATGCGAGACAGCAAAAGAGAGCACAGATGTAAAGAACAGTCTTTTGAACTCTGTGGGAGAGGGTGAGGGTGGGATGATTTGGGAGAATGGCATTGAAACATGTACAATACCATATATGAAATGAATCACCAGTCCAGGTTCGATGCATGATACAGGATGCTTGGGGTTGGTGTGCTGGGATGACCCAGAGGGATAGTATAGGGAGGGAGGTGGGAGGGGGGTTCAGGATGGGGAACACGTGTACACCCGTGGCAGATTCATGTTGATGTATGGTAAAAGCAATACAATATTGTAAAGTAATAAGCCTCCAATTAAAATAAATAAATTTATATTTTAAAAAAAGAAAAAGAAATATATTATATAATGATAAAGGGATCAATAAAGAAGAGGACATTATAATCATAACAAATATATACTCAATATCAGTTCAGTCAGTTCAGTTGCTCATTCATGTCTGACTCTTTGCAGCCCCATGAACTGCAGCACACCAGGCCTCCCTGTCCATCACCAACTACCGGAGTTCACCCAAGTTCATGTCCATTGAGTTGATGCCATCCAACCATCTCATCCTCTGTCGTCCCCTTCTCCTCCTGCCCTCAATCTTTCCCAGCATCAGGGTCTTTTCAAATGAGTCAGCTCTTCACATCAGGTGGCCAAAATATTGGAGTTTCAGCTTCAACATCAGTCCTTCCAATGAACACCCAGGACTGATCTCCTTTAGGATGGACTGGTTGGATCTCCTTGCAGTCCTAGGGACTCTCAAGAGTCTTCTCCAACACCACAGTTCAAAAGCATCAATTCTGCAGCACAACTTTCTTTATAATCCAACTCTCACATCCATACATGACCACTGGAAAAACCATAGCCTTACCTAGACGGACCTTTGTTGGCAAAGTAGCATCTCTGCTTCTTAATACGCTGTCTAGGTTGGTTATAACTTTCCTTCCAAGGAGTAAGCGTCTTTTAATTTCATGGCTGCAAAAATTAGTTTTTAGGGTTTTGCAATTATATAACACTGCAATGATCATCATCTCTCCTTTAAAATTTTTTACTTACATAGAGCTCTTCTTGGAACTTGCATTTGTTCAAATACCCATATTTCAGGGTTTTTTTTGCAGGTTTTTAAAAAAATAATTAATTTATTTTAATTGGAGGCTAATTACTTTACAATATTGTGGTGGTTTCTGCAATACATTGACATGAATCAGCCACGGGTGTATGTGTGTCCCCCCATCCAGAACCCCCTCACACCTCCCTCCCCATCCCATCCCTCAGGGTTGTCCCAGTGCACCGGCTTTGAGTGCCCTGTTTCATGAATCAAACTTGGACTGGTCATCTGTTTCACATATGGTAATATACATGATTCAATGCTATTCTTTCATATCATCCCACCCTTGCCTTCTTCCACAGAGTCCAAAAGGCTCTTCTGTATATCTGTGTCTCTTTTGTTGTCTCACATATAGGGTCGTCATTACCATCTTTCTAAATTTCATATGTATGCATTAATATACTATATTTGTGTTTTTCTTTCTGACTTATTCACTCTATATAATGGGCTCCAGTTTCATTCACCTCATTAGAAATGACTCAAATGCATTCTTTTTAATAGCTAAGTAATATTCCATTGTGTATATGTACCACAATTTTTTGTCCATTTGTCTGCCGATGGACATCTAGGTTGCTTCTCTGTATCAGCTATTCTAATCAGTGCTGCGATGAACATTAGGGTGCACGTATCTCTTTCAATTCTGGTTTCTTCAGTGTGTATGCCCAGCAGTTGGATTATGGCAGTTCCAGTTCCAATTTTTAAAGAAATCTCCACACTGTTCTTCATAGTGGCTGTACTAGTTTGCATTCCCACCAACAGTGTAAGAGGGTTCCCTTTTCTCCATACCCTTTGCAGCACTTATTGTTTGCAGGCTTTTTGATAGCTGCCATTCTGACTGGCCTGAGATGGTACCTCATTGTGGTTTTATTTGCATTTCTCTGATAATGAGTGATATTGAGCATCTTTTCATGTGTTTGTTAGCCATCTGTATGTCTTCTTTGGAGACATGTCTGTTTAGTTCTTTGGCCCATTTTTTGGTTGGTAAATACCTATGTTTCTATTGAGTTTAAGTGGAATATCAATAGGTATTTTGGAAACAGCTAGAAGAATTTAATACAATTTATTATAAGCTATATGGCTATTATTTATTTTAACTCATTTTTAATTGGAGGATAATTGGAGCAGTAAGTGTTGGTTACTACTGTACAACAATGTGAATCAGCTATAAGTATATCTGTATCTCCTCCCTCTTGAACCTCCCTCCCACCCCGACCCCTACTCAATCCCACCACTCTCCGTCATCACAGAACACCAAACTGAGCTCCCTGTGCTATATACTGGGGCCCCACCAGCTATCTTCTTACATATGGTAGTTAAAATACATCAGTACTACTCTTTCAAGTTTGTCTTACTCTCTCCTTCCCCGGCTGTGTCCATAAGTCAATTGTGTACATCTGTCTCTCTATTCTTGCCCTGCAGATAGGTTCATTAGTACCATTTTTCTAGGTTCCATATATATGCATTAATATACAATATTTTTTTCTCATGTTGATCTATTTCACTCTGTGTAACAGGCTCTGGGTTCATCCATCTCACTGCAACTGAGTCAAGTTCATTCCTATTTATGTATGGCTATTATTTTAAATTCTGTCCAAAATGTTAGTATAAGAAAAATTGTATCTTACTTACAAATCTAAAGAATCTTTAACCACTGAGAGAACATAAATTGTGATAAAATTGAAAATTCCATGAAATAGTTAATAGAAAATTTGAGATAATTCTGCTTGAGTATTTTTTTATGATTTTTTTTCTGAATTTATTGCTGGGCTTCAAAACTAAGTTTAGAGTGCTAATTAAATCAAGGTCTGATTACTTGTTTCTATTCCTTTCTTTTTGAAGACTCTATAAATTGCTTTTAAGATCTAGATGCAGTGTCCCCAGATTAAGTCATTAGGAATAAAATATAACTATTTAAAGATAATTTTTCTCTTTGGAATTTCATGATGCCTTTTATTAGGAATATAGGTAGGTCAGCTCATGCTTATAGTAAGACTGAAGGAAAGTGATTTTTTTTCCCCCAGGGTTGAATAAGTCTGCGACATATTTGGGAGTGGGGTTCCCAGGTGGCTCAGTGGTAAAGAATCCACCTGCAATCAAGAGACACAGGTTAAATCCCTGGGTCAGGAAGAACACTAGAAGAAGGAAAAGGCAACCCACTCCAGTATTCTTACATGGGACATCCCATGGACAGAGGATCCTAGTGGGCTAAAGTTCATAGAGTCACAAAGAGTCAAACATGACTTAGCGACTAAACAACAGCAATATTTGGGAATAATGTCTACACTCTTTATTTTTAATTAAAATTTATTTTTTAATTAAATATACTTGATTTGCAATATTAGTTTTAGATGTACAACCTATTGATTCACTACTTTTACAAACTATACTCTGTTAAGTTATTACAAAATAATGGCTATAATTTCCTGTGCTATATAATATATACTTGTTGGCAATCTATTTTATACATTGTAGTTTGTATCTCTTATTTCTGTACTCCTATCCTGACTTTCCACCGTGTTCTCTCCCCACTGGTAACTACTAGTTTGTGTTTTATATCTGTGAGTCTATTTTTGTTGCTATATACATTTGTTTTATTTTTTAGATTCCACACATAATGAAATGTAAGTATTCATCTTTCTGTCTAATTTCAGTATGGATAATATTCTCTAGGTCCATCCATATTGCTACAAATGGCAGAATTTCCATTTTTATGACCAAGTAATATTCTTCTGTGCATGAACTTTTGTATGTGTGTATATCACAGCTTCTTTAACCATCTGTCTGTTGAGGGACACTTTAATGCGGCTACAAATATTGGAGTGCACATATGTTTTTCAAATTAGTGTTTTCATGTTTTTTCTGAATATATACTCAGGAATGAAATTGCTAATAGTTCTATTTTTCACTTTTTAGAGGAGTCTCATACTCTTTTCCATAGTGCCTGAACCAATTTACATTCCCTTCAACAGTGTACAAGGGTTCCCTTTTCTCTACACCTTTGCCAACTTTTATTTGTGGACTTTTGAAGATAGTCATTCTGACAGGTGTGAGGTGATATCTCATTCTGGTTTTGTTTCTTACTTCTCTAATAATTAGCAACATTGAGCATCTTTCTATATGCCTGTTATCCATTTGTATATATTTTGAAAAAATGTATATTATGATCTTCTGCCTATTTTGTGATTGCAGGAGCAGTGTATATATTTTGGATAGTAACCCTTTTTAAGCCATGTCAATTGCAAAGATTTTTTACTCTTCTATAGGTTGTCTTTTTATTGATTGTTTCCTTTGCTATGCAAAAACTTTATAAACTTAATTAGATCCCATTTGTTTTTGCTTTCATTTCTTTTGCCCAAGGAGACAGATTCATAAACATAATGCTATGATACATCTCAGAGAGTGTTCTGCCTATAGTCTCTTCCAGAAATTTTATGATTTCTGGTCTTATATTTAGGTCTTTGATTCATTTTGAGTTTGAGTATGATGTGAGAAAATGTGCTAATCTCATTGTTTTACAGTTTTCCCAGCATCACTTGTTAAAAAGACTGTCTTTTCTCCATTGTCTATCCTTGCCTCCTTTGTCATAGTTTAACTGGAAGTAAGTGTATGGATTTACTTCTTGGATTTGCTTTGTTCCATTGACCTATGTGTCAGTTTTTGTGCCTGTACCATGATGTTCTCATTACTGTAGCTTTATAATATAGTCTGAACTCTATTTCCAGCTTTATTCTTTGTTTTCAAGACCATTTTGGTAATTTGATGTCTTTTGTGGTTCCATATGAATTTTAGGACTATTTACTCCATCTCTATTAAAAATGTCATGGATATTTTGATAGAGATTGCATTAAATTGGATTAGATGGCTTTAGGTAGTATAGCCATCTTAATGAGATTAATTCTTCCAATCTAAGAGCATAGGATATCTTTCCATTTCTTTGTATCACCTTCAGTTTCTTTTATTAGTGTATTATAGTTTTCAGAGTATAGGCCTTGACCTGCTTGGTTAAGTTTATTCCTAGGAAATTTTTCATTTTTGATGCAATTTCAAATGGGATTTTTAAAAAACTTTCTCTTCATTATTGTTCATTTTTTCATGTATAGAAACACAACAGATTTCTGTATGTTAGTCTTCTATCTTGCAAATTCACTGTAATTCATGTATTAGTTCTAATAGATTTTTGATGATTTTAGGGTTTTCAATATAAAGTATCATGTCATCTCCAAATACTTACAGTTTCACTTCTTCCTTCCCAGTTGGGATGCCCTTTAGTTCTTTTTCTTGTCCAAGTGCTGTGTCTAGGATTTCAAATACTTTTTAAAATGAAGTGGTGAGTGGGCATCCTTGTCTTGTTCTTGAATTTACAAGAAAGGCCTTCGGCCTTTGTGTGATATTAGCTGTTTTTCATAAATGGCTTTTCTTATGTTGAGGTATATTCCCTCTATACCCACTTTGAGAGTTTTTTATCATAAATGATTATTAAATTTTGTCAAGTGCTTTTTCTGCACTATGCAGATGATCATGTAGTTTTTCTTTTTTATTAACATGGTGTATCACATTGATTTGTGATATTGAATCATCCTTGTGGCCTTAGAGTAAATCCAGCTTATCATGGTGCATGATTCTTTTTATATATTACTAAATCAGTTCACTATTATTTTATTGAGGATTTTTGTATCTATATCAATCAAAGATATTGGCTTGTAATTTTCTTTTTTCAGTAGTGTCCTTGTCTGGGTTGGGTATCACAGTAATGATGGCCTTACCTACCCTGAATCTGGGAGTGTTTTGTCCTCTTCAACTTTTGGGAATGCTTTGAAAAGCATAGGTATTAGTTCTTCTTCATACATGTTGTTGAATTCTTCTGTGACGCTGTCCAGTAACGCATTTTTGTTAAGGAAATGGCAACCCACTGCAGTGTTCTTGCCTGGAGAATCCCAGGGATGGTGGAGCCTGATGGGCTGCCATCTATGGAGTCGCACAGAGTTGGACATGACTGAAGCGACTTAGCAGCAGCAGCAGCAGATGATTTAAATTACAAATTCAATTTAATTACTGGTGATAATTTGTTCAAATTTGCCTGTTTATTCTTAGTCTTGAAAAGTTGCCTGTTTCTAGAAAATTTGTCAATTTCTTTGGATTATTCAATTTGTTGGCATGTAACTGTTCACAGTATTCTTATGATTTTTTTGTATCTCTGTGGTATCATTTTGTATGTTTCTTTTATTGTTTTTGTTTTTCTTTATTGTGTTTATTTGGGTCTTTTCTCTTTTCTTCTTGGCAAGCCTGGCTAATGGTTTATCTATTTTTCTTTTTTAACTTTTCAAAAACCAGCTCTTTTAATTGATCTTCTCTTTGCCTGGAGAAATATCAATAACCTCAGATATGCAGATGACACCACCCTTATGGCAGAAAGTGAAGAGGAACTAAAAAGCCTCTTGATGAAAGTGAAAGAGGAGAGTGAAAAAGTTGGCTTAAAGCTCAACATTCAGAAAACGAAGGTCATGGCATCCGGTCCCATCACTTCATGGGAAATAGATGGGGAAATACTGGAAACAGTGTCAGACTTTATATTTTTGGACTCCAAAATCACTGCAGATGGTGACTGCAGCCATGAAATTAAAAGACGCTCACTCCTTGGAAGAAAAGTTATGACCAACCTAGATAGCATATTCAAAAGCAGAGACATTACTTTGCCGACTAACGTCCTTCTAGTCAAGGCTATGGTTTTTCCTGTGGTCATGTATGGATGTGAGAGTTGGACTGTGAAGAAGGCTGAGCACCAAAGAATTGATGCTTTTGAACTGTGGTGTTGGAGAATACTCTTGAGAGTCCCTTGCACTGCAAGGAGATCCAACCAGTCCATTCTGAAGGAGATCAGCCCTGGGATTTCTTTAGAAGGAATGATGCTAAAGCTGAAGCTCCGGTACTTTGGCCACCTCATGTGAAGAGTTGACTCATTGGAAAAGACCCTGATGCTGGGAGGGATTGAGGGCAGGAGGAGAAGGGGACAATAGAGGATGAGATGGCTGGATGTCATCACTGACTCGATGGATGTGAGTCTGAGTGAACTCCGGGAGTTGGTGATGGACAGGGAGGCCTGGCGTGCTGCGATTCCTGGGGTCACAAAGAGTCGGACACGACTGAGCGACTGAACTGAATTGAACTGATTCTCTTTTGGTCTCTATTTTATTTATTTCCTCTCTGATCTTCATTTCCTTCCTTCTGTTGACTTTGGACTTTGCTGTTCTTTTTCTAATTCCTTTAGGTGGTAGGTTAGGTTGTTAATTTGAGGTTTTTCTTGTTTCTTGAGAAAGGCCTGTATCACTATAGACTTCACTCTTAGAACTGCTTTTGCTTACTGTATCCTATTGATTTTGGAGTGCTTTCATTTTCATCAGTCTTGAGGTATTTGGTGAATTCTCTTTGATTTCTTCATTGACCTATTGTTTTTTTAATAGCTTATTATTGGGTGTTTATATGTTTGTTCTTTCCCATTTTTCTTTCTACAATGTTATGTAAATGATTTCTAGTTTCATACCATTGTGGCTTGAAAAAGTGCTTGAGATAATTTCTGTCCTCTTAAATTTGTTGAGACTTGTTTTGTGGCTTAGTATGTGATCTATCTTTGATAATATTTGTGTGCACTTAAAAAGAATGTGTATTCTTCTGCTCTTAGATAAAATGTCCTGTAGATATCTATTGAATCCAGTGGTCTGATTTGTCATTTAAGACCACTATTGTCTTAATGATTTTCTGTCTGGATGATCTGACCCTTGTATAGTGGGATATTAGAGTCCCTTACTATTATAGTATGATTTCAGTTTCTCCTTTTATGTTTGCTAGTATTTGATTTAGACATTTGTTATTGTTGTTCAGCAACAAAGTAGTGTCCAACACTTTGGACTAAGCCTGTCAGGCTACTTTGTCCATGGAATTTTCCAGGTAAGATTACTGGAATGCAATGCCATTTATATATTTAGGTGGTCCTATAGAATACCAGACCACCTGACCTGCCTCTTGAGAAATCTGTATGCAGGTCAAGAAGCAACAGTTAGAACTGGACATGGAACAACAGGCTGGTTCCAAGTAGGAAAAGGAGTACGTCAAGGCTGTATATTATCACCCTGCTTACTTAACTTATATCCAGACTATATAATGAGAAGTGCTGTGCTGAATGAAGCACAAGCTGGCATCAAATTGCTGGGAGAAATATCAATAACCTCAGATATGCAGATGACACCACCCTTATGGCAGAAAGTGAAGAGGAACTAGAAAGCCTCTTGATGAAAGTGAAAGAGGAGAGAGAAAAAGTTAGCTTAAAGCTCAACATTCAGAAAATGAAGATCATTAAACAAATGATTAATTTGTCAGGAGAAGAAATTGCTTAAAGACATCACTGACAGATTAAAATGTTAATGTTTTAAATTTATATGCTGTTATAAAAATAAAGATATTAAGAAAATATTTCAACAAATAAGATAAGCTTAATGGAAAGTTCAGGGTTCCTTAATTTAAAATAGTTTTTAAACATTCTATTAAATGAGTGGAGAATCTTACAGGAACGTATATAATTATTTAGAAGAGACTTACAAGTTTGTTTCTTTTTTTAATTTACTACTTCTGGGTTTTAACTTTCCAAGTCTATTTGTCTTCCAATAGAATTAAAACTAAACTAAAGAGCAAATAGACTTATAATTTCTTTATTATCTCATTTACACAGCTTCAGATTTCATCCACCCATTAAGAAGAAAAGTCAGTAAATACCACTGGTTCTTGCCACTAATCCAAAGAAAAAGCAGACCTATCATTTTGCATAATATTATGCTTACTTCTATTCCATTTATCTTGGCAAGAGAAAATATCCTTGTAAAGGGGATTAACCACAAAGATCACTTAGAGTCCATGACACATGCTGAAAGCTCTTTCCATAGTTGTCATTAAATTGGATTAACAACAACAACAGAAAGAAATCACATTGGTGTTTTTTTTATTATATCATAGATTGTTGTTGTTTAGCCATGGAGTCCAGACAGACTCTTTTGCAACAATATGGACTGTAGTGGGCCAGGCATCTCTGTTAATGGGACTTTCCAGGCAAGAATACTAGAGTGGGTTGCTTGTTTCCTTCTCTAGGGGATCTATCCGACTCAGGGATTGAACTCATGTCTCTTGCTTGGCAGGCAGATTCTTTATGACTCAGCCACTTTATCCTAGTGTAAAAACATCACTCTGTCCTTGAGAGGCAAAGTTAAATTATGATAATTATGCAGAATGAACCTCCAGTTTATATCTCAGAATTCTGAACTCCCCAGGAAAAAAATTAGCCTTAGGTAAAAAGGAAAAAAAAAGTTACAAAACACTTTTTTACGAAACTTTAGAATTGAACTGCAACTTGAAGTTAACTACAAATAAACATTGTTTCTCTAAGATTACTAATAGGGGTATTGACAATATATAAAAATGTATCTTTGCAATTTGAATTAATTCATGTTTCATCACTCTATGTATAGAACACACTGGAATACTAAATATTTTATAGATTAATTTGATTTTAATGCCATACCAACATTTCTTTGAATGTAGTATACCAAGCTATTAAACTATTCCTGATAACACTGTTCACCTACATTTATCCTACTTGAGTAGTTGGGAGAGAGGAATTAATATGCAACTTATCTAAATCATCCAGGGAAGTATTATTAGCATCAATTTTGATGTTCATTGAGATCTCACATTTACCTATAAATGAAGGAGATTCTAAGGGGAAAAACTTTCCCCTTCATTTTTATATTATATCTTTCTTGTTGCCAAATATAGGCTATTGTTTCATTCTCCATGCTTTATAAATGAACTACTGCTGTACAAGAATTTATTATGGTTTGTGTGGGTGGAAGGTAGAAGAAACAGTCTGAAGGACTGGGGTGGGATAATGAAGTTCATGATGACAAAGGATATAGTTAAGGGTTGGGAGGTAAGCTGTAGAATATTCATGTGGAAATAAAGTTTGAACTTTGACATTTCAGATCATTTATTTTTATCATAATATACTGATAATATTTATATGTGATATATGTTAATGATATTTACTGATAACAAATTAAAATCAATTTATTAATTATTTTCACCCATTGACCCAAGATAGTCAAGAAGTTAGCATGAGGAATGGAGCATGAGATATGCTAGAAATTCAATACACATTAGCAAGTATATGTTAATGGGGCAAGGAAAAACTGGTGACAGAAAATCCAGGTACAGATTAGTTTTTGAAACACCTACAGGAAAGGAAGTCATCAGCATGAAGAAAATCTTTCCTTAGAAGGCAAAGCATATGACTACCCAGCTTCAATAAGAGGAAAAAGTATTATATAAAAGTGGAGACACAGATGAAATGGATTTTAGGATATTGAAAAGAGTTTACAACAGTGAAAAGGAGTTTTTCAGGACAGACTACAGTAGGAGGAGATGAGCATATCAAGACTAAGATTCCAGCACAGGGATATAGAAGTGAGGATTTGGGTACAAATACTGATGTCACAGGTTGAGTTTCAAAAAAAGTAACATCCTACAGAATCATAAAATGGGAACCAGTCTAAATAGCATGGGTAAGGTGAAATACAGATAGTAAAGCTAGAACTCCTTAAAGACATCTCCAGCCCATGTTAAGATTAATACCAGAAACAACAGTGAATATGTAGACATTCAGGATTAAGTATACTCAGGTACTGTGAAGAAGATGTAGAAAAGCCCACCAGGTACAGCTTAATAGAAACTAAAGGTAGGTCTTAAAAATCAATTAGATCTACATCATCTCTCCTAACATGAAAAGTTTGTCCATTTGTCTGCTATGCACCCTGTTCTGTGAATAATCAAGAGTTTTTCTTGTGATAAATCATAGTGGAAAAAATCCAAAAAAGAATATGTATAAATGAATCATTGAATCACTTTGCTGTGTGGCAGAAATTAACACAACATTGTAAATCAACTATAGTTCAACTGAAAAAAAAAAAAAAAAGAAGTAGAGTTTAACATACCAGTGGGTGAGGCAGAAGAAAACCAACAGAGATTGGAACGTGATCAACGCTTCCTTAAAAGAGTAAGTGCAAGTAGGAGGAGCAGAGAGAATGTTTCTCTGAGGAGGTAACTTTAATACTGCTGGTAAACAGTCATCAGATATGGAAACAAGTTAGATAAGGCAAATTTAGCTACAGCAAAAATACCTGAAAGTATAGCAAAATTATGGAGGTAAAATGGAGTGTTGAATAAGAAGCTTCTTTTTTTAATATTATTTACGAATTTGAATTCTAATCCTCCTTCCACCAACATCATGCACAGCAACAAACAACTAATTTTATGATCTTAGAGGTATCATTTTGTTCACTTTTGTCCAAGTTTTCTTATTGGTTAAATGGACAAAACATCTGCCGTACACATCTAAAAGATTTTCTTAAGGCTCAAGGTCAAAAATATGTAAAACACCACAAACATGCAAGCTATTTTTATAAGGCTGCCTGTTACTGAGATATAGATCTACACAGAATTCCAGAATAGTTCAACATGCTTTTCATTTCAACCTCCCCACACAAAGAGTGGGAGAAGGGGGAATCTAAGGCAACCTCTTTCCGGGATTGTCCAAAACAAGGGCATACATGTCTTAGAACTATCCAAATGACAGCTATTTCTAAGTTTAAAGATGGAGAATACCTCTGCACTCATATGCTTTATGATTCATATCCCAAGTTCAAGTCTCTTTTCAAGGTTTAGGTTCACTATTGCTTGGCCCAGAATAACATGGCAAAGCCAACAGATCCGGGTGAAGAAATCAAAACAAATTGTTGTTTACATAACTAACACCAAGTCTGCCTTGAAATTTATATAGAGCTTAATTACTTGCCAAGCATTTTTTCCTACATTAACTCACATAACCCTTCATCCAGTGTTTAAAGTATGGAAGACAAGTGTCTTTATTCCCACTTAAAGGGTGACTAATACAGAATCTTCTCAAGTGATTTACACAGGTCAGACTGTGGTGAAGACTGTATATATATAGGCTGCTCAGGGTCTTCATCGCTGCATGGGCTTTCCTTTAGTTGTAGTGAGCAGGGGCTACTCCCGCTGTGGCGCATGGGCGTCTCATTGCGGTGGCATCTCAATGCCAAGCACAGGCTTTAGGGCAGACACACTCAGCAGTTTTGGCCTGTGGGCTCAGTAGGTACCACTGCTGGCCTCTAGAGCACAAGCTCAGTAACTGTGGTGCACAGACTTAGTTGCATGTGGCATCTTCCCAGATCAGGGATGGAACCTGTCTATTTCATTGGCAGGCAGATTCTCTACCCCTGAGACAACAGGGAAGCCATACAACTATTTTTTGCAATTAAAAGTTCAGAGGTTGTTTTTTCCTACTGTGGCCAACATTCTGTCTAAATATTACTTAAATTGTGAAAGAAACAATGTACAAATTAAAAATTCCATTTTTCTTTCAAAGTTCACTTAAGTTTCTGCTTTCCTTTATTGGACAAGTAATTCATTTCAAAAGAGTTAAAGTGGATTAAAAAAAAATGCTTTTTTTTTTCCAAATACCACTTCGTGTTTGTAAATAAACAGTGATTACTGTGTCATTCCTAGAGCTAACTTTTAAGAGAAGAGTGCTTGTCTTATGTTTAACCAACTCCTATGTAGTCCATGCTGCTGCTGCTGCTGCTGCTGCTGCTAAATCGCTTCAGTCATGTCCGACTCTGTGCGACCCCATAGACGGCAGCCCACCAGGCTCCCCCATCCCTGGGATTCTCCAGGCAAGAACACTGAAGTGGGTTGCCATTTCCTTCTCCAATGTAGTCCATAGGAGTAGATAAAGAGATGGGTTTGGATCTCGGCCAATAATTTGTACTGTATTATAGAAGCCCAAGAGAGGAAAGGACCAAACATTGTATTTAAATGTCATAGATCCCAAGTGGATAAGAATTTGCATCCGAGTTGACACTTTTATAACCATATTCTCTGAAATACTTAAGTACCTTGGGAAACAGAAATACTCTAACAGCTTGGAAAACTTTAATCTGCATCTTTATGTCTCATAGAATACCCCTGCAGGGGGGAAAAATAAAAGGACAACCAAGTATCTCTTGAGATGTCAAAATTTTGGTTTTTATATAAGTAGATGACTCTTATTTTAGATTGCTCTTAAAAGAAGCCACAAGCAAATAACTCCGAGAGTTAGACAAAGATATTTTAAGCCCAGTTCAGGTAGGATGAACTGCACAGACTTGTTGAGGGCCTGGCTGAGTTTGCACGTGTCCTTCATTAAGTTTATGGATCAGCCTGAAGGGGAGTCAGTTCTGCTTGTGCAATTTAGTATGTTTCTGCCCTTCTGTTTGACAAAAGGTTGTTTGTTGTTTAACTCTACCTGTTCATGCAAGTCAAGGACAGATATAATTTCACACTCATAAAGAAATAATGAAATTGCGATATCCAAATGCAGAACTTGGTTTGTCATCTTATATTTCCATCTAACTTTGAGATGTCCTCTTACTCATCAAGGACTGCAAAGTTGAATAAAAATAAAATATGTGTATTTCTAGAAAGCATCAATGTATTCAAAATTAAACATAGAATTACCATATTATCCAGCAACTCCACTTTTACCTGTATACTCAAATAAGTGAAAGCAGAGATTCTAACAGGCGTTTGTATACCAGTTTCATAGCAGTATTATTCATAATAGCTGGAAGATGGAAAACAACACAAATGTCCATTGACTGAATGAATAAAGAAATTATGGCATAGAAATAGTGAAATATCATCCAGCCTTAAAAAGGAAGGTTATTCTGAAACATGCTACAACATAGATGAAACTTGAAGTCATTCTGTTAAGTGAAATAACCCAGTGGAAAAGGACAAATATTGTACACAGATATCAGTACATTCTCCAGTCATATTTATGTTGCGTTTTTTTTCAACTTTTCAAAATACAATGAATTAATATTGTCTATTAAACAAACCTTAGCAAAGCAAGTAGAAAAAGAAATCACCTAACTCTTACCACTCATACCCAGGCATGCTGACATTTTGAACTTCTCTTTCCAGACTTCTTCTAAACAGGTCTTTCTTTGTTTATCATAATATAAGTACCTTTTTCATCATGTAATTTTCATGTCTTAAGTACTCTCTTCCTATTATCCATACATATGAGTTCATTTCCTCATTTATTTACTGCAATTAGAAATATGGATTAGGTGTGAAATACAGGCTGGTACTCTACCAGATGCTGAAAAACACAGTTTTTATGCTCACAAGGAACAAGCTTGTGGGTGGTAGAGATGTGTGCACTGGAACTTACCATCCAGTTTGATAAGCATCAGAGGAAGAAAATTACAGGACATTATGGGGACACACAGGCAGAGTTAGAGACTTCCTGGTAAGGCAACAGCAAGTGTAAAGCACCAGAGATAAGAGAGCACATGATTTTAGAAAATCGGAAATAAATTCAGCATGACTAGGTCATAGAGGTTAATTGAGGAGACTTTAACAACAGAAGGATCTTCCCTGTAGCTCAGATGGTAAAGAATCTGCCTGCAATGCAAGAAATCCGGGTTTGATTCCTGGGTCGGGAAGATCCTCTGGAGAAGAGAATAGCAATCCATTCCAGTATTCTTGCCTGGAGAATTCCATGGACAGAGGAGCCTGGTCGGTTACAGTCTACAGGGTCACAAAGAGTCAGACATGACTGAAAAACCAGCGTATTATTGGGACTTCCCTGATGGCTCAGATGGTAAAGAATCTGCCTGCAAAGCAGGAGACCCAGCTTCAATCCCTGGGCTGGGTTGGGAAGATGCCCTGGAGTAGGAAATGGCAACCCACCCCTGTATTCTTACCTGGGAAATCCCATGGACAGAGGAACCTGGCAGGCTGCAGTCCATGGGGCCGCAAAGAGTCGGACACAATTGAGTGACTAACACACACACGATTATCTGAAAGAAAAACTGGCAAACAACTTGAACCTTAAAATGGTGAGCCAGATCTGGCCAGGTAACTGGGAATTAAGTAAAGAGAAGCCAGAAGAAAGAACTATCTAGAGGTTTCTAAATCATGTCAAAAAGCTCAGGTTTCATAGTAAGAGTTTGAGCATTTTAAGGAAACACATTACATCCTCCAGTTTTCATTTGGACAAAAATTGTGATGCAGAGATTGGATTAGAGGTGCAAGAACACAGACAGGAATGGACCATGAGGTGATTGCACTGGTCCCGATGAAAAATGCCAGTAGCCTGCGCTACGGCTGTGCAGTGGGTTGGTCAGATAAAAAACTATCCAGAAGACAGAATCAGTAGAAACTGTAACTAACAATATGGAGAGAGAGAAAGAGGAGAAGTTTAAGGTAAAGTTCACCCTCCTTAAAGGTAATGACTTGGGCCAAAGGCTGGACCATTCCAAAAGAGAAAAATAAGTGATACGCTGGTGTAGAGAAGAAGGGTAGCTCAACTTGGTGTGTGTTATTTCTGAGATTTTTTGAGACATTTGAGTGAAACTGTCCACTGTTACACTATAATTATTAAAAATAAGCACAATGTGGGTAATGCCAATACTGAAATCCCTTGCATCTCCAAGAAAGAAAAAGAAAAGTTGTCTTGCTTTCTCCTTTAACAGAGAAGGTGAATATGGCTAAGCAAGATTACGATCTTTGCATACATTTGATTACTAAGAGCGGGGACTCCAAGCTGTTTGTCTAGACTTGTAGTGGAACCCTAAATAGGGCCCAAGTGGGCTTGAAACAAAAGAGATGCTGCTCTGCCATCCGTGCCTGGACTGGAGAGCAATCGAGGATGTTTTGCACAGCACTGGTCACCTTTCCTCACAGTTCCTACTCCAGTCCACCGGAACCTCAGGAAAGGAAAAAGCTGTGTTACCTTTTCCTTGCTCTTCCTGGATCCCCATGTCTATACCTGTCTGTGTCGTCCATGGGCTTCCAAGGATTGCACTGACCTTTTAGTTTCATGACCGCTCATTCAGCAGCAGTGACTTATGTGTATATATGGGTCTGAAGCTTAAGAGCAATCTTTTTTAAAATGCATTTATTTAATTGGTGGATAATTACCATATTGTGATGGTTTTTGCCATACATCAATATGAATCAGCTATAGTATACATATGTCCCCTCCATCCTGAAACCCATCCTATCCCTCTAGGTTGTCACAGAGCATCAAGACAGATCTTATAGTGTAACATCCACCTATTTTTGACATATGACTCATAATTTTTATTTCTAGAAGTGTGAATAGGAAAAATATTTCAAAATCCTGTCAGTTTACTTATTGCAAAGTATCTGTTGTACTCAAAACATGATTATTTAACAATCTGACCTGGAAAAATTTTTAAATGTACTTTTTAATAACAACTATTTTCACTTAAATTATAACTAATGTTAAGCAATTCCTTAGATTCACCTGAAGTTTTAACAACAATAAATAACACACACTACTTTATTCACTTGCTTGATTCTACTTACATGATTTGGACAACATTGTGGCTAGTTCAAAAATTAAATGTAACAAATGAATATGAAGAATACCAATAATCATTTCCATTTTTTAGCAGCACTTCATGAATCAAACCTAATCAACTGAGAAAGTAATGAAATGCTTCCTTTACAATTATAGAAGATATTTCAAAGGCTATAAATTCTCCGAAATGTAGTGAAGGCTTAAAGTTAGTCCATTATTTTAAAATGTTTTATTCATCATGCCAAAATAAGAAGCTTTTACAAATAATTATATATGGAACTTCACATTTCCTGAAGCTAAAAAGCATTAATTTTCAGAATAATTTTTAATGTGACTTTTTATTCAGAAGGTCAGATATGGCTGAGAAAAAAACAAATGTATTTTAGATATGCTAAGAATATTGTATATCTTCTTCTTCTTTTTATTTATGTAATACATGAACATATTATACTAAAGAATCATATAATTCACAGTTGTACAGAACAAAACATAAAAGTCATTTTACACTATTATAAACTCCTGACTCTTTCCTGAAACAAACAACTATCAAAAATTTAGGGTGTCCTAGGACACAACTGAGCATCTTCCATTTCACTTTTCACTTTCATGCATTGGAGAAGGAAATGGCAACCCACTCCAGTGTTCTTGCCTGGAGAATCCCAGGGACAGTGCAGCCTGGTGGGCTGCCATCTATGGGGTCACACAGAGTCAGACGCGACTGAAATGACTTAGCAGCAGCATGAGCGCCGAAGAATTGATGCTTTTGAACTGTGGTGTTGGAGAAGACTCTTGAGTCCCTTGGACTGCAAGGAGATCCAACCAGTCCATTCTGAAGGAGATCAGCCCTGGGATTTCTTTGGAGGGAATGATGCTGAAGCTGAAACTCCAGTACTCTGGCCACCTCATGCGAAGAGTTGACTCCTTGGAAAAGACTCTGATGCTGGGAGGGATTAGGGGCAGGAGGAGAAGGGGACGATCGAGGATGAGATGGCTGGATGGCATCACTGACTCGATGGACGAGAGTCTGAGTGAACTCCGGGAGTTGGTGTTGGACAGGGAGGCCTGGCATGCTGCGATTCATAGGATCACAAAGAGTTGGACACGACTGAGCGACTGAACTGAACTGATTCAGTCTCACCAGCTTCCCTGGTAGCTCAATTGGTAAAGAATCTGCCTGCAATGCAGGAGAGCCTGGTTCAATTCCTGGGTCAGGAAGATCCCCTAGAGAAGGGACAGGCTACCCAATCCAGTATTCTCGGGCTTTGCTGGTAGCTCAGATGGTAAAGAATCTGCCTGCAATACGGGAGACCTATTGCAATAGGGGAGACCCAGGTTCCATCCCTGGGTTGGGAAGATCCCCTGAAATGGGGCATGGTCATCCACTCCAGTATTCTTGCCTGGAAAATTCCCACGGACAGAGGAGCCTGGCTGGTTACAGTCCATGGGGTTGCAAAGAGTCAGACATGACTGAACAACTAAGCATTCATTCAGTCTCACTCCTCTTTTCCCTACCTTGATTTTCTTTAGCATTAAAGATTCATTTAACACAGCCACGAATCTTCAAAGAAAAGCATTTTTACACACTGATTGCAAATATTTGCACCATTATTTTCATTTTAATTTCTTACAAAACTAGCATCTAGAATATGCAAATATAAACTGAAAAAGGAAACGTTTGTGTACTCACCCCTTGCTTAAGCAATAGTTACCAAAATATTTCAAAGCTTGTGGATATATTTCCCGTTTGCTAATTCTTTCAACCTCCTCATCCCAGAGGTAGTAGCTCTTTTGAAATGATTTCTCACATATGGAACAGACTTCCCAGGAGTTGCTAGTGGTAAAGAAACACCTGCCAGTGCAGGAGACATAAGAGACATGGGTTCAATCCCTGGATCAGAAGGATCCCCTGGAGATCATGGTTATCTGGGTCATTAGATCTTTTTTATATAGTTCTTCTGTGTATTCATGCCACCTCTTTTTAGTATCTTCTGCTTCTGTTAGGTCCATACCATTTCAGTACTTTACTGTGCCCATCTTTGCATGAAATGTTCCCTTGGCATCTCTAATTTTCTCAACAAAAGAGACCAAAATGCAGCACTTGGGTGCAATCTGAAAAATGACAGAATGATCTCTATTCTTTACAAAGCAAACCATTCAATATTACAGTAATCCAAGTCTATGCCCCAACCAGTAACGCTGAAGAAGCTGAAGTTGAATGGTTCTATGAAGGAAGACCTACAAGACCTTCTAGAACTAACATCAAAAAAAGATGTCCTTTTCTTCATAGGAGACTGGAATGAAAAAGTAGGAAGTTAAGAGACACTTAGAGTAACAGGCAAGTTTGGCCTTGGAGTACAAAATGAAGCAGGGAAAAGGCTAACAGAGTTTTACCAAGAGAATGCACTGGTCATAGCAAATACCCTCTTCCAACGACACAAGAGAAGACTCTACACATGGACATCACCAGATGGCCAATACCAAAACCAGATTGATTATACTCTTTGCAACCGAAGATGGAGAAGTTCTATACAGTCAGCAAAAATAAGACTGGGAGCTGCCTGGTTCAGATCATGAACTCATTATTGCCAAATTCAGACTTAAAGAAAGTGGGGAAAGCCACTAGGCCACTCAGGTATGACCTAAATCAAATCTCTTATGATTATACAGTGGAAGTGACAAATAGATTCAAGGGATTAGATCTGATAGAGTGCCTGAAGAACTATGGACAGAGGCTCGTGACATTGTACAGGAGGCAGTGATTAAAATCATCCCCAAGAAAAAGAAATGCAAAAAGGCAAAATGGCTGTCTGAGAAGGCCTTGCAAATAGCTGTGAAAGAAGAGAAGCTAAAGGTGAAGGAGAAAAGGAAAGATATACCCATCTGAATGCAGAGTTCCACAGAAGAGCAAGGAGAGATAAGAACCCTCAGCGATCAATGCAAAGAAATCAAGGAAAACAATAGAATGGGAAAGACTAGAGATCTCTTCAAGAAAATTAGAGATACCATGGGAATTCCAAAGGTTTCTAATTTATTCTTAACCTGAAATTTGACAGTTCGTTTTGCTCCTTACAGTCAAAAACTGTTATTCTCAGAATTTATTCCTCATCAACTAGGTATGTAAGAAATGATTTTAATATATATTTTCTCATTATCTTTGTTAAACAGTATCTTTCAAAGTTAAAATTTAATGTAAAAACCTACAACGGTCCAATATTTACTAATCTCTTTTGCATAAAAGAAGAAATGAGTACATTAAATACAATTCTACATAGCTTAACAGAGAATATTTAGATACCTGTATAACTGATTGCAAAAGACCAAGAACTAAATATTTTATATGACCAATATCTGTCTTGGATACTGTTGCTTCCATTTCACAGATTACTTTTCTTGTGGTCCAAAATTCTACAAAAATATTTTAGAAATGTAAAATAACATTACTTCTCTGTACACCTCTTTTCTGTGGATTAAATTCTGAATAGAATTATTGAAAGCAGGAGAAATCTACATGACATGACAACTGGGAATCAGTTTTCATTGAATCACTTTTTTAAATACATCTAACAAGTAGGAGTTTTATCCATTTGTTTTATTTCATCAACCGTTTGGATTATTCTTACAAGTCATACTCTGTTTCTGCCTGGATATGGCTTTGATGGAAAAAATAATGTGATGACCTATTTATTTTTGAAGCTCTCTTTTTCTCTTTATTCACAGGCAATTATTCAATTTGAAAAATAACCACATTTTCCAGTTCGTGTACATACACCATACCACTGTTAATCTAAGTGCTTTAGGCGAATGAAGCAACTGTTGACAGGCCTAATAACAGGATGCCTCTCAAGACCAGAAAATGGCAGCCTTGTCTTTCACTTTGAGTTTACATTTCCTTGTTAAGAAATCCCCCAAAAGAACCATATTTTGAACAGTAGCCCACCAGGGTCTGTCTGTCCGTGGGATTTCCCAGGCAAGAATACTGGAGTGGGTAGCTATTCCCTCTAGGGGAACTTCCTGACCCAAGGATTGAATTCAGATCTCCTACGTTGCAAGCACATTCCTTATTGTCTGAGCCACCAGGAAAGCCATTCACATACTAATGGTTAGCTACTCTATAGGAATATTCTCTACATTTTTATATTTATATAAGTATATATATAGTACACTATATGAAAGTGAAAGTGAAAGTCGCTCAGTTGTGTCTGACTCTTTATGACCCCATGGACTATACAGTCTATGGAATTCTCCAGGCCACAGTCTTGGAGCAGATAACCATTCCCTTCTCCAGGGGATCTTCCCAACCCAGGGACTGAACCAGGTCTCCTGCATTGCAGGCAGATTCTTTACCAGGTGAGCCACCAGGGAAGCCCAAGAATACTGGAGTGGGTAGCCTATCCCTTCTGCAACAGATCTTCCCAACCCAAGAATCGAACTGGGTTCTCCTGCGTTGCAGGTGGATTCTTCACCAGCTGAGCCACCAGGGAAGCCCCAATATTCTATATACCTATAGTATATTTATACTAGTGATTGTGTAGTCAAATATATGTACTCTTATTTTTGTTTTCATATATTCTACATATTTTTCAGTATTCATACACTCTGTAACTATAGCCTATGGCACTGAGTAGTCCTTCTTATAAATATTTTACCAGCAAGATGAAGTTCCTATGTAACTTTGTTACAAAGTTCATATCTACAGTCAATATGAAAATAAGTATTCCCAAAGTGTACTAAAGGGAAAAAAAAAAAAAAAACCCTCTTTGGATGTTTAAAATTAAAAGCTTTACAATGTTGAAAAGTGATGCAAACAACTTTTCCTATGTGAAAATTGGAGTAATACACAAAATAACAAGGGCTTTGCTCAGAAATCACATAAAAATGGATTTGGAGAACAAAGTGAAAGAATGTAGTTGCTGCCACTTAACCATTCAACTAACCATTAAACCAAGGGCTAGAGCCTTGAAAATGCCTCTGCCTCACTTCAGAACGGCAATCCCAAAGAATGTTCAAATTACCACACAATTGCACTCATCTCACACGCTAGTAAAGTGATGCTCAAAATTCTCCAAGCCAGGCTTCAGCAATACGTGAACCATGAACTTCCAGACGTTCAGGCTGGTTTTAGAAAAGGCAGAGAAACCAGAGATCAAGTGCCAACATCCGCTGAATTACTGAAAAAGCAAGAGAGTTCCAGAAAAACATCTATTTCTGCTTTATTGACTATGCCAAAGCCTTTGACTCTGTGGATCACAATAAACTGTGGAAAATTCTGAGAGAGATGGGAATACAGACCACCTGACCTGCCTCTTGAGAAACCTATATGCAGATCAGGAAGCAACAGTTAGAACTGAACATGGAACAACAGACTGGTTCCAAACAAGAAAGGGAGTACGTCAAGGCTGTAAATTGTCACCCTGCTTATTTAACTTATATGCAGAGTACATCATGAGAAACACTGGGCTGAATGAAGCACAAGCTGGAATCAAGATTGCCAGGAGAAATACCAATAACCCCAGATCTGCAGATGACACCACCCTTATGGCAGAAAGTGAAGAGGAACAAAACTAACAAGCCTCTTGATGAAAGTGAAAGTGGAGAGTGAAAAAGTTGGCTTAAAGCTCAACATTCAGAAAACGAAGGTCATGGCACCTGGTCCCATCACTTCATGGGAAATAGATGGGGAAACAGTGGAAGCAGTGTCAGACTTTATTTTTTGGGGCTCCAAAATCACTGCAGATGGTGATTGCAGCCATGAAATTAAAAGACACTTACTCCTTGGAAGAAAAGTTATGACCAACCTAGACAGTATATTCAAAAGCAGAGATATTACTTTGCCAACAAAGGTCCGTCTAGTCAAGGCTATGGTTTTTCCAGTGGTCATGTATGGAGGTGAGAGTTGGACTGTGAAGAAAGCTGAGCACTGAAGAATTGATGCTTTTGAACTGTGGTGTTGGAGAAGACTCTTGAGAGTCCCTTGGACTGCAAGGAGGTCCAACCAGTCCATCCTAAAGGAGATCAGTCCTGGGTGTTCATTGGAACCACTGATCCTAAAGCTGAAATTCCAAAATTTTAGCCACCTCATGCGAAGAGTTGACTCATTGGAAAAGACCCTGATGCTGGGAGGGATTGGGGGCAGGAGGAAAAGGGGACAATGGAGGATGAGATGGCTGGATGGCATCATCGACTCAATGGACATCAGTTTGAGCAAACTCCAGGAGTTGGTGATGGACAGGGAGGCCTGGCATGCTGCGATTCACGGGGTCACAAAGAGTCAGACACAACTGAGAGACTGAATTGAACTGAACTCTTTATTGAAATCCAATGGTTGTATTTACATTATGCTTCCAAGTAATGCATGTGAACACAAACACACACACACACACACACACACACACACACACACACCACTTTTTCCCACCAATTTCTTCAGGACTGTTTGTTCAAATAATTTGAAACAAAACCTCTACAAACTGGCTCTCTGGAGAAATACTTTGATGAGCCACGTTAGTTCTACCGTTGCTGCTAGATTGAACCCCAAACTAACATATAAGTGTGTGTGTGAATATATATAAACATACATACACATATATATGTTATAATATTTTACATTTTTATTTTGTGATAAATGTACATTGGTTTAAAATTACACGCAGCAAGATTTTCACGCTCCTTTACACCACGTTCTGATCATGTAATTCCTGGCATACTCAGGAGATATGTTCATATTTTTCAACAGTAGACCATTCATGTCCGGAAATAGCCTCCTGGTTATACTGCATAACTGTTTTCAAATTTAGGCTTTAAAGATGGAGATAAGTATGCCCCCATTGTCAATATATGCAATAGATAATACCTGTCAGTTTCAGAAAATGAGCCTCAAGAATGAATTACATTTGCATGTCAGAAAACAGCCTAGAGTTCATTTTGCAAGAAAAGCATGAAGACAATTAATATTTCATATTTTCAACAATGTAAAATGCTTAAGAAAACACTCATTTGTTGTCACATATTTTAAAATTGTATTGCTATAGAGAGTAGCATGACATGTAAATTTCATAAACCTTCCTATTCTGTGCTCTTATTGGTTAAACACCAGAGAGTTTTTTCAAAATTAAATCCTAAAACAACTAGGAAAACAGGTTTAACCATCTAGTATATTTTGACTCATTTTCTTAATGCAATAATATACACCATTATGGAATTGAACCAAATCCAGTGAGGGGGGTCTTCTATACCTAGTTTTACATATATATATATATGTAAGCTGCTTATTATTTCTTAACGATAATATTACCCTGGACAAAGAAACTGTATTGGAGTTGATATAATGCTGATATAGTTAAATCCACATTTATTTTGCTTCTCTTTTCAGATATAATGCAGGATCTAGAAACAAGTTTTTGCTCAGGGTGCCTTACACATATACCTCCTGAGATCTCTTTCTGCAAAGATCTCTTTTTGCTTCACCAGTACCACCCCCTACTCTCTTTTTAATTCAGTCCAGGATTACTGAAGCCTTTCCTCTTCTTCTAATTTAAGATTGGCCTTCTCCATACTTGTTGTTTCCCAGGAATAAAAGGAAGAATTATTTTTTAATTAATTGTTTTTTATTCTTTAAAAAATTAGAGTTAAAAATTCCCTTATTTTATACACAAGGAAAAAATACAGAAAATTTCATCAAAATGACCCAACCAGAGCTCACTTTTCTTCTCTGCATCCAATCCTTGTCTCATAACCCCTTGCTTGTGTGTGTATTTGCTCATTCAATTGTATCCGACTCTTTATGACCCCATGAACTGTAGCCCACCAGGCTCCTCTGTCCATGGGATTTCCCAGACAAGAAAACTGGAGGTTTTCTTCAATAAGGTTGCCATTTCCTTCTCCAGGGAATCTTCCCAATCCAGGGATTGAACCAGCATCTCCTGCAGCTCCTGCATTCGCAGCTGGTTTCTTTACCACTAGCCACCTGGGATGGAGAAGGCGATGGCACCCCACTCCAGTACTCTTGCCTGGAAAATCCCATGGACAGAGGAGCCTGGTAGGCTGTAGTCCATGGAGTCGCTAGGAGTCAGACACGACTGAGAGACTTCACTTTCCTTCTCCAGTGCATGAAAGTGAAAGTGAAACAGCAACCCACTCCAGTGTTCTTGCCTGGAGAATCCCAGGGACAGGGGAGTGTGGTGGGCTGCCGTCTATGGGGTCACACAGAGTCGTACACGACTGAAGTGACTTAGCAGCAGCGGCAGCAGCCACCTGGGAAGCTCCACAATGCCTTGCTGTTTGTCTTTAAATATAGCATGTCTTCCCAACCTCTGCTTCATTCTAAAGCCCATGAAATCAGTATACCTAGAAATTCACTTTCCTTCTTTTATCTTAGATCATACATAATTGTAAGCAACACATCAAGTGACTTTCTAATCAGTAAAATTGGAGTATTGATACTTGCTTTAGTCCCTCATTGTATAAAAGAGATGACGTACAAAATTCATCACCACAGGGCTTCCCTCATGATCCCGTGGTTAGGAATTCACCTGCCAATTCAGAAGACACAGGTTCAAACCCTGATCTGGGAAGATCCCCCATGCCATGAAGCAACTAAGCCCAGGAGTCGCAACTACTGAGCTTGCACGCTGCAACTGCTGAAGCCCACACGCCTAAAGGTTGTGTTCTGCAACAAGGGAAGGCCATGCACTGCAACTAGAGAGGAGACCCTGCTCACGGCAACTAGAGAAAGCCATCGAACAGCTACAAAGACCCAGCACAGCCATAAATAAATAACTAAATATTTTTTAAAAGTCATCACCACAATTGCAACCATTTCATGAACAGTATAAGAAAAAGCTGTATGTTACATTCCTGGCCCCCTCTATGATATTAAGCCTATGCAAATTTGAGAGTTCCATCTTGGCTTGGAATACATGAACTAGGATACACTCTCCATAAACATGCTTCTCTTTGGGAAATTGAGTACATGGGATGTACATAATTGATTGAAGATCTCCTGGAAGGCTCTGCACATTATATCCATCACATCAACCTCTGAGAAGCTCATTTGTCACCAGTGAGCAGCTGTGTCACACCATGTTCGGGTGTGAGTTATTCTTGTCTTTGATGCTGGACTACAGCAGAGTCTTGTGAGATAAACCCGCTGTCCTCACATCTTGATGAATTTCTGTCAAAGAAACTACAAAGCACTTTTATACCATTCAGTCTATGTTCTACTGCCTTTTTTTCCTTCCCTTCCTAACAAAGAAAGAAAAAAAAAAATGAGTAAAAGACATCAGATAGGAATGCAGATCCAGCAAGAATATATTATCAGAATGATGTGAAACTGTTGAGTTTGATGTAACTATCAAGGATTATAAACTTGATGATCACAATCATGTGAAAGAAAAATGATTTTTTTTTCAACACTAACATCCTTACCATGTCCATCACTACAAAGTTACAAATGGATTCTTTTTTTTTCCCCTAAAGATCATGTTTCCCGAGAAAATAAATGGTATTTCTAGGCTACATTTCTAAATGGGTATTGTATGGTATCTACTTAGGAAGAGTTAGACATTAACACAAGTCACATAAAACAACCACAAGAGTTCAACTCAAAAATGAGGGACAGCTGTACCAAACTTTATAGCCAAAGGACCTGGTCAAAGACTCAGACATGAAAAAAATTCACAGTAGTTGGGCTTGACTGTCTTTGTCCTCTCAGACCTCAAAGTTTTCCATGTAAGGACTAATCCTCTGTAGACCTAAAACAGTGGTGATTTCACTGAAAAGGGCATTTGATAGATATTCATCTTCAAGCCAGAGATAGCCAACCATCTCACTGGTTTCAACCATCTCACTATTTCAGTCCAAAGCCAAACCTGAGAGTCTAGAGGCCCTTCAACAATCTAACCTTCAACTGAAAGTAACAGAAGTTCAGAATAGCTTTTGACCTACAAGCAAGTTTTGCTATTGATACTTTTGTGGGATATACTCACACAGTGTTGTCAGAAGCATATAGTAGTCTATGAGATAGTACATTTGAATGACTATTTCACTTCAGCTGACCTTCCCAGGTATAGCACTTATTTTCTTGCTGATCATCAGTGACTCAGCTTCCTGAAAGTGAAATTATCCAAAAAGGAAGTTTGAGAAACAAAGACACGCCCTAACAATATTCACAGGCCAAAATTCCAGCTAGTACAGAAATCTCACATTCGTCTGTTTAATTATCAATACACATGAAAAAAAGGAGAAAGGGTCTCTTCTAGATTTCTTAGCTGTGACAAAATTCCTAGACTTCACCATCGGTTCATAGCTGCAATATTTCTTAAGTGAAGTCTTCTCTCTCACTCTATATCCTCTCTCTTCCTTGTATTCTCTAGGTTTATGCATGCAGTATTTCTGTCTTCCCCTCTCAAAATTATCACTTCCTTGCAGATGAACCCAGAGCCAGAGCTGGGGTCTTTGTAGTCCGGAAGCATAACATTGTCTGCAATAGACTATGTAACCATCTATGCGGAAAGGCATGACTTACTTTTATTTGCCTTTCCCCCAGTATGAGGCTTGGAATTTCACTTCTATTATCACTATCCACAAGCAGTTTGAACTTAATGTAAGTTTTCATCTCTGTATGACATGTTTCAAATGCCATTTCAGGGCTCCTGAAACATATTAATATATTTCCTATGACAGTGTGACTTGTTTTTCCTCAAATGAGTTAAGCTGCTAAGATCCCTGGAGGGTGTAGCGGAAGGAGTACTGGGTGAAGGAAAGGCAAAATGTGGAGTGTTGTGTTGCGGGGAAACACAACACAAAAATCAGTGTTGTGGAGAAGAGGCAATAAGCCCTGTGGGCAAAAGACATGGACAGTCTCCACACTCACTGCTAACCTTTCAAATTCAGACACACAGCCTTAGCTAAAGATGCATTAAGATGTGAAGCTTCTCTTTTGAAAAGAACATAACCTTATTGAAGGCTAGTGGGATTCATCCTATCTGGATGTAGGTGGTTTTATCAAAACTAGATGGTGGGAGAAGTAATTTTGAAGTTTGAGTCATTCGAAGGGAGGCAGGCCCGTGTGAGTGATCCTTGGCAGAGAGAGAACAAAGAAACTGGAGAAGATAATTTATTGACTTGGCAGTTTTGCCCGCTGTTGGCAGTACTTTCCCTTGGATCAGAAGTCTATAGCAAAAAGAACACAATCCAGGTTAGAAAGGAGACAGAAGACGATTATATCACTTAAAGAATAAAAACAACAACAAAACCACAAAAGAAACACACTGCACATCGGCAGCTTCCCCAAACCAGGCACCAGCTTTTGCCTATTGTACCAGATGTTACCGTTTGATTTCCTTATGAGTTTAGGTTGACCCCTCTCCACTTCCCTTTGAAAACTGCTTTTCTAATTATGTTTGTGGTGGATATGCCAGTCTTGGGATGCTGAGAGTCTGCAGAAAGGCATGACCACTGAGCTAATGCTGGCCAAGCTTGGTAGTGGACCTTATCACATATAAAAAGAAAACGATTCAGAAATTGGCTAAAGGCCCAAGCAATTGGAACACTCTCCAGTATTTTCCAATCTGGACACAGAACAAAGGAAGCTTTCTTCTCTAACAGCAAAACTGTAAAAACGCAAGCCCTAGGGATGTGATGATTGTAACCTTCACCTCTCGGAGCCACATACACAAAGAAAGAAGCAGGGAACAAGAGAAGAAGAGAGGGAGTCTGGTAGGGTTTGGGCATATACTTCATAACCCTAGTGCTTTCCTAAGACCCAGCTCAATACTCCCTTTTCTACCCTTGGTTATGTGTGTCAGTAATTTCATCTTTTTACTCACTTTGAATCTAAGTCCTTTCTTCATTTACAAACGTACAAGGACCATCTCATTTACTCCTCACAACATTAAGCCCCACCTTTACCAATGAAAAAACTGACTACTTAAGATGGAAAACAGGGAGGCCTGGCGTGCTGCGATTCATGGGGTCGCAAAGAGTCGGACACAACTGAGCGACTGAACTGACTAACTGACCGAAGATGGAAAAATAGTTCAATAACTTTCCTCAAGGTCATGCAGCTAGTAAGTTGTGGCCCATGTTCAACTTTCAGGCCCCCAGCTCTTAACTGCTAAGTTTGTCAACCAGATCCTTAACTATCCTAGGCTTTGTTCTCTAATGTCAATTTTACTGTGTGTGTGTGTGTTTTTTAATCTCAAGAGTGTCAACTACCAAAGAAAATAACTTTGACTACTGCAAAATGCCATAAGCAAAAGTACTTTTTTCCCTGGTCCAAGTGCCTGATACTGTTGGGGACTATCTGGTTTAAAACTGAATCTATTCTACTTTAAATTGGGCTTGTGAAATTATTTACTGATTCTACCATGTATATCTTGCTTGTCTGTTCAATATGAGGCTTTATTTATTTATGTATGACAATAAAAACATCACAGATGATAAATGATGGCAACATTCATTTAGATTTTAAATCAGAGACAGCGCAGAGTTAAGTCAGGGCACACGCAACTTTATATCTCTACATCTCAGTATTCAACATAAAAAGATGCAAGCAATAGGAGAGCACTAGAATTAATACCCTAGAACAGTGGTCCCCAACCTTCTAGGTACCAGGGACTGATTTCGTGGAAGAATATTTTTCCATGGTGGAAGGAGGGATGGTTTCAGGATGATTCAAGCACATTACACATTTATTGTATACTTTATTTCTATTATTATTACATCAGCTTCACCTCAGGTCATCAGGGATTCGATCTCAGAGGTTGGAGACCCCTGCCCTAGAAAATAAATGACAGCTTTCCTAACTCCCAGGGGGAGAAAAAGAAGTACTGCCTTGTTCCAAGAAGAATATATAAATTCCTTACATACTATTGTAACTGACATGTAAAAGATAAGACAATTATCTGACAAATGTGTAAACTATGAAAGAAAAATACTATTTCATATTTGTTCAGCCTGATACTACTCATGCAGAAAGGGTTAATTTTTCACTAGGGCATTAGCAATCAATTTAGAATACTGAAATTACTTTTCATTACACCTAGGGAAATAGAATGCAGTTATTAATATCTTATGTGCATGTCTTTGATGGAAACAGAAATTACATATGAATTGCCTGAGCCATGTATTTATTTAAATCATGGTGGGTAAACAGTTAATCATTTTCTCTTGCAAAGAAACAGAAAAGTAACTTTGTATCTGTAATGACTAAACAGATCAAATGGGAGCTAAACTTTATCAAAAATTTTAGGGTATTTCTGTTCAAACAATAAATACTGATTATGAGCAATATCTGGATATAAGAGAAATTAGCTTGACCCAAATAAATGAAATAAGCAAGGCTAAGCATCATCTCTAATTGTAACAGAAAATAATAGTCCTTCTGTTTCTACACATCTCTTGTCTGTAAACCTCAAGATTGTGTAATGAAACCTTCTTGTACTTTCTCAGCCAGGAACAAGTTAAAACTGTCCTCAGATAGCATGACATGGTTTCCAGAGAGGGAATCCAGTGCCCTGGGCTCTTCTGGAAAGCTGATAACTTCTCAATGCAGACGGTAGGGAAGCTCGCTCAGACTGCTTTCTCTGTGGATTTCATACAAAGATGCTGCCAGGTTGGATAGTGCCACCCAGGGTAGCAAAGTAGGACAGTATTCTTTCAAGAGAGACTACAATTAGATGAAAACCGTTCTGCATGCAAATCTTATTGGCTCCTTTATTTACCTAAACATTTTAAATAAAGAATGGGTAATATGAGCATTAGGTTGTCCATGCTATCAACTGCTACTACCTTGAAAAATTAGATTTTCTTCCATCTTTAATTAATTCAAATCTGGGAACATGTGAGGTAAGGCAAATCTCATTTATTTCTATGTCACCCCTAGCTGAGAAGTCTATGATGTAACTCATGGTAGGAAAGCCCCAGAAGCCACCAATTAGTTGCAGAAAGATGGTGTCCATCTGGGCAAGCATACTCTTCATAAAACATAGCCAGCTTTCCTATCCAAAAAAATACAGATCTGCTCTTGGTCAAAAATAGAGTATCTGAGTTTTAGAAACTTATTAGCTTTTGATGAAGCTACTGATTTGTGTTTCCTGAAAAATCCTAATTGTGAAAATACACATTCAAAAGAGATTAAGAGACAGCTATTCAATTGTTTTTCAAGATCAGTTCAGTTCAGTTCAATCACTCAGTCGGATCCAACTCTTTGTGACCCCATGGACTGCAGCACGCCAGGCCTCCCTGTCCATCACCAACTCCTGGAGTTTACCCAGACTCATGTCCATTGAGTTGGTGATGCCATTCAACCATCTTGTCCTCTGTCATCCCCTTCTCCTCCCGCCTTCAATCTTTCCCAGCATCAGGGTCTTTTCAAATGAGTCAGCTCTTCACATCAAGTGGGCAAAGTACTGGAGTTTCAGCTTCACCATCAGTCCTTCCAATGAATACCCAGGACTCATCTCTTTTAGGATGGACTGGTTGGATCTCCTTGCTGTCCAGGGGACTCTCAAGAGTCTTCTCCAACACCACAGTTCAAAAGCATCACTTCTTTGACACTCAGCTTTCTTTATAGTCCAACTTTCACATCAAAACATGACTACTGGAAAAACCATAGCTTTGACTAGATGGACTTTGTTGGCTAAGTAATGTCTCTGCTTTTTAATATGCTGTCTGCTGCTGCTAAGTTGCTTCAGTCATGTCTGACTCTGTGCAACCCCATAGACGGCAGCCCACCAGGCTCCCCCATCTCCAAGATTCCCCAGGCAAGAACACTGGAGTGGGTTGCCATTTCCTTCTCCAGTGCATGAAAGTGAAAAGTGAAAGTGAAGTTGCTTCAGTCGTGTCCGACTCTGTGTGACCCCATGGACTGCAGCCCACCAGGCTCCTCTGTCCATGGGATTTTCCAGGCAAGAGTACTGGAGTGGGGTGCCATTGCATTCTCCGAATATGCTGTCTAGGTTGGTCATAACTTTTCTTCCAAGGATCAAGCACCTTTTAATTTCATGGCTGCCATCACCATCTGCAGTGATTTTGGAGCCCCAAATAATAAAGTCTGCAGTGGTTCTCAAATTCTATATTTTCTGTGAAAATACTGATATGCACACTCACTGGGAGTCATATTAAAAATGTATATTTCTGAGGTTCCAGCAATGTTGATCATAAGACTGTTCAACCGACATCACAAAAGATGGTGAAGATTACATTTTGAGAAGCACTGTTAGGATCCTTAAGCTTCATTCATTTACTAAATCATATCAGAGAATCTACATCTGAACTAATTACTGTAATTTACCACAGAAGTGGCTTCACAGAATTGTAATTCATTTTTCTTTTCTGAATTTTCTTAGAGGTTATTATGTGAAGTGACTGCATAAAGAACCATTTTACCTTCTGTGAAGCTCAGATTGACAACATTATTCATGTTTTATTCAATGTTCTTTTTATAATGAGCAGTATATTTCTCACAGTGCTTAGTATAAAGAAAATGAATTTTTCTCCAAACAATCTGCTACTGAGGGTTGTACTTTATCATAACAATATTTACTGGCTTCCTGAAAATGTTAGGAGAAACTTTGTTCTGAACCATCATAACTGTCATCGACCCTTTACCCTGTCTTTAATACTGTTTGTTTGCCAGACTTCCCTGGTGGTCTGGTGGTTAAGATTTTGCACTTTGAATGCAAGCAGTGTGGATTCAACCCGGTCAGGGAACTAAGATCCCACATGCTGTGCAGAGCAACCAAAAAACAAAAAAAAATCTAAAAAACTACTGTTTGTTTTTCTTTAATTATAATCCTTTTTGGATGTAATCATGTGAGTAATAATAACTAAAATGGCAAAGTCAGATGTCATATTGTAATGAATGTCCATTCACCAGGGCTAGGGGTTTCAAGCAAGTTTGTTGACCTACTTTATTATCTAAATATTCAAAACCACAAATTGAAGTGGTACAAACACAAAGTCAAGACAGCTTACCAAGGTACAACAATATGTTTAATATGTTTATATATTTAGTTTCACTAGCTCTGATAATGGCTTTTGTTATATTTTCCTGCTGCTGCCAAGTCGCTTCAGTCTTGTCCGACTCTGTGCGACCCCATAGACAGCAGCCCACCAGGCTCCCCCGTCCCTGGGATTCTCCAGGCAAGAACACTGGAGTGGGTTGCCATTTCCTTCTCCAATGTGTGAAAGTGAAGTTGCTCAGTCGTGTCTGACTCTTAGTGACCCCATGGACTGCAGCCCACCAGGCTCCTCCATCCATGGGATTTTCCAGGAAAGAATACTGGAGTGGGGTGCCGTTGCCTTCTCCAATGTTTTCCTGCTAGGACCCCAGTAATATGATTACTAGCCCTAGTAACAAGTAGATGAGTTATGTGTAACAATGCTTCTCATCTCCTTCTATGTAGATGGGATTTTACATCCCAATTTGTATTTTATTCAATCCAAGGGGCATGACAAATCTGCACCATTCACCCAGAATCTGTCAGTCCTGTAACGTGTCCTATGTCAAAACCCTTCAACACTATGGCCAGATTACACTTCCTGGGCACTAATTCCAGTAATACTCACATTATTTAGCCTGGCTTTGAAGGCCTTCTGAACTCTTGGTACAAATTGTATTTCAATTTTTCACTATTCCTCCTGTAAGCATTCTCATCTAGCCAAATTCATTTTCTACTCTATTCCCCCTTGCTTTTCCAGTCCAAGGTAGAAGGCCATTTAGTTGGTCTTTCAACACTTCAGTTATACTTAGTCTTAAAGCCATCAAAAATCCTTGCAGGAGAAGTCATTTCTTCAGAGCACCTTTTATATTTTTCCTTACCACGGGTATGTTTCATTAGCATCGTTAGGGTATAGATCTTATTCCCCCTGCCAGACAGAAACCAGGATGTGTTATAACCATAAGACAATCCAATATATTCTATATATTACACAGTGGGAGACACTCCACCATTTGTAGGATGAATTGAAAAAAGTGTCTCATTTTCAGGAAACTGCTCACTGTGTGTATTTGTGTTGGCAACACCGCATACATCAAAGATGCAAAGCAACCTGAGGAACACTGTGCAAACACGGGCGTCATACAAACAGGGCATGCGTGTGATCGTGTTCCTTGGGGGAAGGCTCGCGGATTCAGGGTCAGCAGCAGGTATACTAGTCTCCCTCACCCCATCACTCTCTTAGGGAGCCCACAGCCATCTCACAGGGCCAGACAGCTGACTCTGAAAGACAGGCACCTCCCAGGTGTGTCCTGCTGAGGACCTTAAGAGCACTGTATGCTGTGGCAGAATTTCGTCTCCAGCCATAGCTTGCCAGCTCAGCCTGGGGGGAGATAAGTACTAGGCTTCATCACCAGCCTTAATATTGCAGATGTAAGACATAGGAAGCTGGCAGCAGGATTCGTCATGTCAGGAATCTGCTGAGGAGAGCACTAGCCCTGCCCCAGCATGATGGGGGAGCTGTGGGCTAAGCCTAGTGGCTGACCAGCACTATCAGCAAGAAGCTATGCCTGGTTTCCATGGTGTTGGCAGGAGGCAGTTCTTTTAACAAAGAAGCTTGTAGGAGGATTGGTTTTACACAAATTCACTCTTATCTTTCATATATAATCAGAGTTCTGAGACAATCTGAATTTTATTTGTTATATAAACTATATATTAAGGCTTCCCTGGTGGCTCACTGGTGAAGAATCCACCTGCCAATGCAGGAGATACGGGTTCAATCCCTGGTCTGGGAAGATCCCACATGACACAGAGCAACTAGGCCCACGTGCCACAATTATGGAGCCCATGTTCTAGAGCCCAGAAGCTGCAATTACTGAGCCCAGGTACCACAATTATTGAAACCTGCAAGCCCTCACGTCTTTGCTTCACAGCAAGAAGCCTGCATACCACAATTAGAGAATAGCTCCTGTCCTCTGCAACTAGAGAAAAACCTGCACAGCAATGAAGACCCAGCACCACCAAAATATAAAATAAATAAATTTTTAAATGTGTATATTAGACTTCAGATGCCCCTAACCTTTTTGGCACCAGGGACTGGTTTTGTGGAAGACAATTTTTCCATGGACTGGGGACAGGAGGATGGTTTGGGGATGATTCAAGCGCATTTCATTTATTGTGCCCTTTATTTTAAATCTAATACTACCACAGATCTCACAGGAGGTACCAGTCTGGAGGCTGGGGACTCTGAATTAAAGGTCAGACCCAAGACTTGTACCATGTGAGCCACTCCCAGAACTTGACATGCGTGTGTGAAACCCCAGCTGGTGGGAGTGAATCCCTTCACTGGAGTAAAACTGATCAACAAGTTAAATCAGCAGAAATCTCAGCTTGGGTTGGTGCCTCAAGTGTCTTGGTGACCCCACTTCCAAAGACACACAGTGAACCTTTTTCAAGATCTTCCTCAGGAATCAAATGAAGGGGTGGACTCCCAGGTATTTTCATAATGCAGAGAAATAATAGCATTCATCTATGAGATATCAAGACTTGTAATTACAAAGGATTCTCTTTTATCATTGCTCTGAAGTCTGGAGAAGCATGCTTCTGGTTTTCATCAATTTTAAAGGGCTAAATCCAAAAAACCACCATCTGACTCAACCACTTATCTACCTACAGGCTTCATAAAGACATAGAGCATGAGGATTACTAACCCAATCACTCAAGGAGAAAGCCTGTGGTCTTCCAAAACTATGGCCAAATTCATACCCTTATCAGATTTCCTTCTCAAAAAGAAAAAATGAAAGCAAGAAAGACATAGGAAAGATTTTGTCTGTTAGTAGCCAGGAAGTGTGGTCAGACCAGCTACCGTCTCCTAGTCACCGAGAGGCAAGATGGACCTATTTGCAGGACATAAAGAGACATGGATGACAGATGAAACTTGTGCCCAGGGTAGAGGGGGAGAGGGAAGCTGAGATGAATTGAGAGAGTAGCCCTGACATATACACATTCCTACATGTAGAATAGATGCCTAGGGGAAAGCTGGTTATAGCATAGGGAGCTCAGCATGGTGCTCTATGAAGACCTAGAGGGGTGGGAATGGGGATGTATATACACACATTTATAAATACATATATATATACACACACATATATTATACATATATACACATATCAGTTCAGTTCAGTCGCTCAGTCGTATCTGACTCTTTGCCACCCCATGGAATTCAGCACGCCAGGCTTCCCTGTCCATCACCAAATCCCAGAGACTGCTCAGATTCACAACCATTAAGTTGGTGATGCCATCCAACCATCTCATTCTCTGTCATTCCCGTCTCCTCCTGCCTTCAGTCTTTCCCAGCATCAGGGTCTTTTCCAATGAGTCAGCTCTTCACATCAGGTAGACAAAGGATTGGAGCTTCAGTTTCAGCATCAGTTTTTCCAATGAATATTCAGAATTGAATTCCTTTAGGACTGACTGGTTTTGATCTATTTGCAGTCCAAGGGACTCGCAAGAGTCTTCTCCAACACAACAGTTCAAAAGCATCAATTCTTCAGTGCTCAGCTTTCTTCACAGTCCAACTCTCACCTCCATACATGACTCCTTCAAAAACCATAGCCTTGACTAGATGGACCTTTGCTGGCAAAGTAATATCTCTGCTTTTAAATATGTTGTCCAGGTTGGTCATAACTTTCCTTCCAAGGAGTAAGCATCTTTTAATTTCATGGCTGCAGTCACCATCTGCAGTGATTTTGGAGCCCCCCCAAAATAAAGTCTGACACTGTTTTCACTGTTTCCCCATCTATTTCCCATGAAGTGATGTGACCAGATGCCATGATCTTAGTTTTCTGAATGTTGAACTTTAAGCCAACTTTCTCACTCTCTTCTTTCACTTTCATCAAGAGGCTTTTTAGTTCCTCTTCACTTTCTGCTATAAGGGTGATGTCATCTGCATAGCTGAGATTATTGATATTTCTCCTGGCAATCTTGATTCCAGCTTGTGCTTCATTCAGCCCAGTGTTTCTTATGATGTACTCTGCATATAAGTTAAATAAGCAGGGTGACAATATACAGCTTTGATGTACTCCTTTTCCTATTTGGAAACAGTCTGTTGTTCCATGTCCACTTCTAACTGTTGCTTCCTGACCTGCATATAGGTTTCTCAAGAGGCAGGTCAGGTGGTCTGGTATTCCCATCTCTTGAATAATTTTCCACAGTTGATTGTGATCCACAGAGTCAAAGGCTTTGGCATAGTCAATAAAGCAGAAATAGATGTTTTGCTGGAACTCTCTTGCTTTTTCAATGATCCAGCGGATGTTCACAATTTGATCTCTGGTTCATCTGCCTTTTCTAAAACCAGCTTGAACATATGGAAGTTCACGGTTCACATATTGCTGAAGCCTGGCTTGGAGAATTTTGAGCATTACTTTACTAGCGTGTGCAATTGGTGCAATTGTGCGGTAGTTTGAGCATTCTTTGGCATTGCCTTTCTCTGGGATTGGAATGAAAACTAACCTTTTCCAGTCCTGTGGCCACTGCTGAGTTTTCCAAATTTGCTGGCATATTGAGTGCAGCACTTTCACAGCATCATCTTTCAGGATTTGAAATAGCTCAACTGGAATTCCATCACCTCCACTAGCTTTATTCTTAGTGATACTTTCTATGGCCCACTTAACTTCACATTCCAAGATGTCTGGCTCTAGGTGAGTGATCACACCATCGTGGTTATCTGGGTCATGAAGATCTTTTTTGTACAGTTCTTCTGTGTATTCTTGCCAGCTCTTCTTCATATCTTTTCCTTCTGTTAGGTCCATACCATTTCTGTCCTTTATCGAGCCCATCTTTGCATGAAATGTTCCCTTGGTATCTCTAATTTTCTTGAAGAGATCTCTAGTCTTTCCCATTCTGTTCTTTTCCTCTATTTCTTTGCACTGATTGCTGAGGAAGGCTTTCCTATCTCTCCTTGCTATTCTTTGGAACTCTGCATTCAGATAGTTATATATTTCCTTTTCTCCTTTACTTTTCGCTTCTGTTCTTTTCACAGCTATTTGTAAGGCCTCCCCAAACAGCCATTTTGCTTTTTTGCATTTCTTTTCCATGGGGATGGTCTTGATCCCTGTCCCCTGTACAATGCCAGGAACCTCCGTCCCTAGTTCATTAGGTACTCTGTCTATCAGACCAAGGAGCGGCGGCTGCACGGGTGCAGGAAGGCTGAGAGGAGCTACTCCACGTTCAAGGTCAGGAGGTGGGACCTTGTTTAAGGTAAGGAGCAGCGGCTGCGCTTTGCTGGATCAGCCGTGGAGAGATTATACACAGTTAAGTGGTGTCAAATATTGCTAAATAGAGTCCTTAGGAATTTCTAACTTTGTGCACTTAACGAATGGAATTTCGAGTACTACACTGAATACTGTACCATTTTCCCAATATGTACTCCCTGCAAAATTGTACAGCTTGACTATAGGAGGATACAAATTCATAATTAAGGTAACCCATGTCCCTGGGTTGATCATAATATATTTTCTGCTTTTGAGCAAAAGATAAAACTTCTCATTTTCTTGATTTACCAAGCTTTCTTAGTAAAATTTCTCTTTAAAAATTTAAGTACTCAGTACTTTGAAACACACTGAATATTACCTTTCCCTGTAAACTGGCAGTATTCTAATTAAAGCAGGAAGGGAGTTAGATTTTCCTTTAATTGATTTGCCAGATTATTCAATTCAGTTCAGTTCAGTTGCTCAGTCGTGTCTGACTCTTTGCGACCCCATGAATCATAGCACACCAGGCCTCCCTGTCCATCACCAACTCCGGGAGTTCACCCAAACTCATATCCATCAAGTCAGTGATGGACAGCTATCTCATCCTCTGTTGTCCCCTTCTCCTCCTGCCCCCAATCCCTCCCAGCATCAGAGTCTTTTCCAATGAGTCAACTCTCGCATGAGGTGGCCAAAGTATTGGAATTTCAGCCTCAGCATCAGTCCTTCCAATGAACACCCAGGACTGATCTCCTCCAGATTATTAGAACTTTTTAAAAAGAATCTACGTCCTAAAAACTCTCTGTCACTGATTCAAACTATTCTGGCATTTCACTTACACATTTTTTAAATACGGAAATTTTTACTGAAGTACTTTTTAGTGAGTATAAGGGAGAAACTCATCTACTACTCTCTATTGTATCAGAACTGCTAGGTTAAATCTTCCTCTGGTCTTTAACAAATGGGGCATTTGCAATTATATAAATTCAAATTCTCCATGCAGTTTTCTCAGGAACTGGAACATCCACTATGAATAATTTATCTGCCTTCACCAAGATAATACTTTATGAAAAATCAGCTTTTAACCTCTGGAAAAATAATCAGATTTTGATATTTCCTTTTAAAAATTTAAATCTATCCATAGGTATCTCAAATTTCTAAAACACTTGAATATTATGCCCTCTTATGCCACACTGGACTTCCCAAGTAGCACCAGCGATAAAGAATCTGCCTGCCAATGCAGAAGATGCAAGAGACACAGGTTTGATCCCTGGGTAGGGAAGATTCCCTGGAAAAGAAAGTGGCAACCCACTCCAGTATTCTTGCCTGGAAAATTCCATGAAAAGAGGAGCTTGGTGGGCTATAGTCCATGGGGTCACAACGAGTCAGACATAACTGAACAGACATGTATACATGCCACATTACCATTCCCCATGTGTGTGCATCTTAAGTCACTTCAGTCGTGTCTGACTTTTCTGTGATCCCATGGACTATAGCCTGCCAGTGTCTTCTGTCCATGGGATTTTCCAGGCATGAATACTAGAGGGGGTCGCCATTTCCTTCTCCAGGGGAACTTCCCAAGCCAGGAATTGAACCCATGTCTCTTATGTCTCCTAAATTGGAGGCAGGTCCTTTACCACTCACTAGTCACTTCATGGGAAATAGATGGGGAAACAGTGGAAACAGTGTCAGACTTTATTTTGGGGGGCTCCAAAATCACTGCAGATGGTGACTGCAGCCATGAAATTAAAGGACGCTCACTCCTTGGAAGAAAAGTTATGACCAACCTAGACAGCATATTCAAAAGCAGAGACATTACTTTGCCAACAAAGGTCCATCTAGTCAAGGCTATGGTTTTCCCAGTGGTCATGTATGGATGTGAGAGCTGGACTGTGAAGAAAGCTGAGCACCGAAGAATTGATGCTTTTGAACTGTTGTGTTGGAGAAGGCTCTTGAGAGTCCCTTGGACTGCAAGGAGATCCAACCAGTCCGTTCTGAAGGAGATCAGCCCTGGGTGTTCTTTGGAAGGACTGATGCTAAAGCTGAAACTCCAGTACTTTGGCCACCTCATGTGAAGAGTTGACTCATTGGAAAAGACCCTGATGCTGGGAGGGATTGGGGGCAGGAGGAGAAGGGGACAACAGAGGATGAGATGGCTGGATGGCATCTCATGAGTTTGAGTGAACTCCGGGAGTTGGTGATGGACAGGGAGGCCTGGCATGCTGCAATTCATGGGGTCGTAAAGAGTCAGACACAACTGAGTGACTGAACTGAACTGAACTGAACTGAGTGCCACCTGGGAAGCCCACCATTCCCCATAGTGCAGCAATTTAATATGGTCTCACAATGGTACCAACTCGTCTGACTAAGCACAAGACGGAAAAACAAAGAATGAAAGAAGTGGGACGGAAGGACAGATGCTTGTGATGTGGATGCTTACTGTCATAGCTGTCCGTCAAGCTGGACCAACTTCTCAACCTTTTCATCCTTCCCTATGTCGTGAGTCCCAACCTTCACAGAGTAGAAACAAGAGAACTTCTGGTGTTCATGTTCAAACCTGAGAGGAGACACACAGTGCACTGCAGCCCCAGAGGTACTTTCATGCCTCGCTCCTGGCCTCCCTTCTCCAAGCTCAGCAGCACCCCATCCTGGTTCCTTTAGCGGAAAAGGAGGATCCCATCACACCTGGTTTATTTGTGGTTTTCCTCTGTGTTTCCTTTCATTATTTCTCTTTGACATTTTGTTGAGGGTAAAAGAGGTCTTCATACATAAAATTATCTGGTCTCTTATTGCAGCAGAGAACTGCTTGAGAAATATCACCCACACTCTGAATGCATGGTTTCCAAGCTTCCACAAATTTTAATATAGTTTGTCAGTCTTTTTCGTGTATTTCATGCTAGAATGAGCATACAGTGAATGTATGTAATAAATCAAATGGGCTTTAGATCAATAGCTATAAATAATTAACATCTACTCTTTGCAGAACATTTGATGGGATATTTACAGTTTTAAATCATTGTCCCTACCCAGTATTCCATCTTCTTCTTCTCTACGTGGTGCCCAAATAAACAAAAGTGAAATAAAAGTATGCAATAAACAGGTCTCACTATGACATACTGAACATTATGTATAACAATGCCAGTATTATTCAACAGCCATTCGAGCAGTTTGACTGATTTCATGGGGAAATTCTGCCATCAAAGTGAAGAGAAATCTTTTTTACTTTCATGATCCTTAATTAGGTGGATCAATGGAGTAGCTGTCACATTATGGAAGGCCATTAAAATTCACTAATTAATCAAAAGTGAAGTTCAAAGTCTGGAGTGTATTTATTGAACTTCATTTTCCACTGTTGGTGCTTAAGACACTGAAGAGATTTCATTTCTAATTATCTTCTTGTCTAATTAATTCAATGATGCCACAGTCTTGTTTTTATCATAAAGCAGTTACATATCATATCCACAGTCACTAACACTGAGAAGGCACCAGAGACAGGCTCTATAGACCAAAATGAGACTTATACCAATGGAGCTGGGCCCAGTAGGCAACCTGGACCTCAGGGGTTTTGTGCTCTAGAGGGTGGAGGTCATTTAGTTTATGAACCACTTTGAAAAAACAGAACCCTGCTACATGGTATCATGAGATCATGGATTTGAAGTATCCAGAATCAATCAGCTGGAAAGAACATTCAGAAAGGCAAAAGTATAATAGAAATAATGCACTGAAGCATATAACTAATCCTTATCCTTTGCTTTTATTAAGTTTAAAGTTACAGTTCTTTTCATTTGTATCATTTTTATCACCCTCTGCCCAGAAAAAAAAAAGCTCATTTTCAAGACCTTCCAATTTTCCAATGTGTGAAAGAAAAAATATATACATATATAGGAGACATGCATGTAGATCACTTCACATCAAAGAACACTATGAATTTTAATTCAGAAATAGATTTTGAGTATAGACTGTCCTTATTACTCCCTCCACCAGAGTACATACCTTGCCATCCATTTAGTCAACAGGACTTTTAAAATACAAATTAGGTTCGAGGTACACAGAGACACAGAGACACAGTGATTAAAGGGCATTGTCCCTTTCCTTCAGTAAGACAGAGGAGATAGTCAAGAAAATAATAATATTGGAAGAGCAATAAAGGATGTAAAATGTTGAAGGACAGAATGGATCAGGTGTGTCTAGAAGGGGTACCTAACTCAAACTGAGGGAGAGGTGTCAGGGAAGGACTCTTTCAGGAGGTGACTTTGATGTAGCTCTTGAAGACTAAGAAAGAATTAAAATGAAAAGCCAGGGTGGGGGCTGGGGTGGGCGGTAGAGGAGGTCAGTGACCACAAAGGTGAAGGGACAGGCATTCCAGGAAGAAGGAACATCATTTATACAAGTTCAGAGGGAATGGGAAGCCTGTCCCTGTTTAATTAAGGGATCAATTTTGTCTTTGGGTTTTTTTTTTTTTTCCTGAATGTGAAAATAAGACTTGGGAGTTCAAACATTAAGAGCACCCCAAGCAAAGGAACTCAAACTATATTCTGAAGGTGGTGAAAAGCCACTGAAAAAATTTAGAGCAGTGTGTCATGACTGAATTTTGGGTTTTTATGATTTGGGCAACAGCATAGCCAAAATACCCCACAGCCAACACCACTAATTTCAGGATAGATTCACATGTTCAGTGATGTCAGTGACACTATTTCTGACATCAGAGTGCAGAAGAGGACAAATAAAGAGAATTAACATTTTGTTGGTGTTTACCGTGTTCTTGGCACAGCATAGGGTGCACTTTTCCTAGAATGAAGATCTTTACCTATCTCAATGTTATGTACAGTGTGTGGTCCTTGGAAGCTGACCTTGTGAAAAATCCATCCTTATCACCGTTGGTTGCACAGAAGACTTTGCAGGAAATGTGCTTGTTTGTTTTTGTTTTTTTTTTTCCTAATAGAATACAGGAGTCTAGGCAATACGACCTTCAGTAGTGAAGGTGTAATATTTTTAAATTTGGAGGTGGTTAGGGACTCATACATATTCTGTCCATATTCTTGAAGCTAATGTGTTTTTAAGTGCTCTGAACTCCATCATGACTCTTTTGGAAAAAGGCAATTAATGAAGGAGGGAGGTAATAAGGTTGAACAGAGGATACTTGCAGAGAGTGGTAATTTTAGCACAATGCCCTATTTATCATCCCAGATTACTGAACTGACAAAAATAGAACAACAAAGACTCATCATGGAAAATAACATGGGCTACATGTGTCTTCACAATCATTATGTGGTAGCCTCTTCCAGTGTAGGTTTCAGTACAAACCCCACATCTAAATACCATTAACTCCACAAAGAGTATGATCTCACCCTGAGAATGAGGCAAGAAGAGGCAGAAGTCAGGAAAAGGAGATTGCCAGGAAGCCAGGCCAAGGACAAAAATATGAAAAAATAAAAGAAGGAAGTGATGGAGAGAAAAAATAATAAACCTTGGGGAGAAAATGCCAAAAGGATTTTTTGTTATTTTTGATTTTTGAAATCAGTAGGTTGAATACATAACCAAAATATGGGGCTGCTATTTAGTACTCTAAAGGGCCAGAAAAAAATTTAGCTAAAAATGAATTATTTCTGGACACTTACTATTAATATAGAGTATCAAATTTTCCAGGGGATAGAGCCAAATTAGATGTTTTCTATGATTTTTTTTTAATTTTTGAGGACTTTTTATACTAAATGTATCACTTTAGGTTTATCATTTTAAAGTACAACATATAATGTAAAAGATTTTCCTTTTGCTTTAAGCCACTTTTTTTTCCTGACAGAAAATGGTGCTAACTTTGTCCTTTACCTTATCCATTTAATATTTTTTTATTCAGATAAAGTTTTCATAAATATTACAACTTTAATGTTACAACTTTAATTACAACTTTCATAAACATTATCAGCCCATGCTTGCAATTTCCCCAGGTATGTCAATGTAGTCAAAATAAACATTTTTAAGGATCCAAAACTGAGGTTAGTTTAATGAACATATTCTAGTGCTATTTCAGCAGAATTTTCCTATTTCCAATTATGTTATCAATATATACTTAGTTGTGTTCAAATAACAGGCAAGTTTTTTGTAAAACAATTTCCACTTCTATGTGATTCTACTAGATAAATTTTAACTGACTCTTCAGTTCAGTTCAGTCGCTCAGTCATGTCTGACTCTTTGCGACCCCATGAACCACAGCACGCCAGGCCTCCCTATCCAACACCAACTCCCGGAGTTTACCCAAACCCATGTCCATTGAGTCGGTCATGCCATCCAACCATCTCATCCTCTCATCCCCTTCTCCTCCTGCCCTCAATCTTTCCCAGCATCAGGGTCTTTTCAAAATGAGTCAGCTCTTCGTATCAGGTGGCCAAAGTATTGGAGTTTCAGCTTCAACTTCAGTCCTTCCAATGAATACCCAGGACTGATCTCCTTTAGGATGGACTGGTTGGATCTCCTTGCAGTCCTAGGGACTCTCAAGAGTCTTCTCTAACACCACAGGTCAAAAGCATCAATTCTTCGGCACTCAGCTATTTTTATAGTCCAGCTCTCACAATCATACATGACTGCTGGAAAAACCATAACCTTGACTAGGTGAAACTTTGTTGAAAAAGTGATGTCTCTGCTTTTTAATATGCTGTCTAGGTTGGTCATAACTTTCCTTCCAAGGAGTAGGTGTCTTTTAATTTCATGGCTGCAATCACTATCTGCAGTGATTTTGGAGCCCAGAAAAATAAAGTCAGCCACTGTTTCCACTGTTTCCCCATCTATTTGCCATGAAGTGATGGGACCAGATGCCATGATCTTCATTTTCTGAATGTTGAGCTTTAAGCCAACTTTTTCACTCTCCTTTTTCACTTTCACAATCACTCTAAAATCTGACAAGCTTTGACTTATAAAAGTTTACTAGTTCTCCTAATAAGTCTAGTAGGCAGCATAATTTTTAATGCCAATTTTGTTTCTCTAATACAATAGGTAAACTAATCAAAGAATATGAAATAGCAAATATAAAAGAGAACCAATACAAGGGGAACACATTTCAACCTGAAATGACCTATGCTCTGAAAAGCAGAAGATTGATTTTTAAAAAATTGAAAATGATATAAAGAAATGGAAGTATATCCTAAACTCTTAGATTGGAAGAATATTGTTACAGTGTCCATACTCCCCAAAGCAATCCAAAGATTTAATGCAATCCCTATCAAAATTTCCAGGGTGTTTTTCACAGAAATAGAGTGGATAAATCACAAAATACCCTGAATTCCCAAAGCAATCTTGAGAAAAAAATAAGGCTGCAGATATCATATTTCCTAGGTTCAGACTACACTACAAAGCTACAGAAATCAAAACAGCATGATGCTGGCACAGAACCACATAGATGAATGGAATAGATAGAGATCCAGAAATAAACCCATGCATCTATGGTCAATTAATCTATGACAACGGAAGCAAGAATATACAGTGGAAAAAAAGACAGTCTCTTCATTAAGTGGTGCTGGAAAAACTGGACAGCTACTCACAAGGCTTCAGATTAGAAAATTTTGCCATACTATATACAAAAACAAACCCAAAATGAATTAAAGACCTGCATGTAAGATTGGGAACCATAAAACTCCTAGAAGAAAACACATAAGGAGAATGCTCTGACATAAATTGTACCAGTATTTCTTTAAATTTGTCCCCTAAGGCAAACTAAACAAAAGCAAAGTAAACAAATAAGAGCTAACTACACTTAAAACCTTTTACACAACTAAGGAAATCATCAACAAAATGCACACGCCATCTACGGAACGCCAGAAAATATTCGCAAATGATATGACCAACAAGAGATTAATATCTAAACTATATGAACAGCTCATAAAACAAAATACCAAAACAAACAACACAACCCAATCAGAAAATGGGCAGAAGACCTAAATGGACATTTTTTTTTTTCCCAAAGAAGACATACAGGTGGCCAACAGGCTCATGAAAGATGCTGAACATCACTAAATAGAGAAATACAAATCAAAACCACAAAGAGGTATCACCTCACATCTGTCAGAATTCTAACAAAGAATATCAGCGCTGAGTCCATACTAGATCCATTCCTTTGGTGCTAACCTTGTGCTCCATTGTCACGCTTGCGCATGGTGTCTAACCTTGTGCTCACTTGGTCATGCTGCCTCTGAACCTCTGTAACGAGTGTTGCCTGGAGCCTGCAACATACATTACAGCCTATTCTCCAGGCTCTGACCTTTAAAGGTAAAACACTTCTAGAAATAAAGTAACAGCTGTCTTGTTGGAAATTTACAGGAACATTATGATCAGCCCCACATGGACAGCTGCAAGAACAGAGGATTCCTGCACCAAGAAGTTTGCAACAACCAGCCACACTCTCTCCCCTTTTAGGATAAAAGAAGTCTGAACTACAACTTTGGTAAGATGGTTGTTTGGGACACTAGCTGACCATCTTCTCAGTCTGCTGACTTTGTGAATAAAGTTGCTATTCCTTGCCCTAACGACTTGTCTCTTGATTCACTGGCCTGTCATGCAGCAAACAGTATGAGCTTGGACTCAGTAACACAATGGCTACCATCAAGGTATCAACAGATAACAAAATTTGGTGAAGATGTAGAAATAAGGGGACTCTAGTACACTGTTCGGAGAAGGCGATGGCACCCCACTCCAGTACTCTTGCCTGGAAAATCCCATGGATGGAGGAGCCTGGTGGGCTGTAGTCCATGGGGTCACTGGGAGTCGGACACGACTGAGCGACTTCACTTTCACTTTTCACTTTCATGCATTGGAGAAGGAAATGGCAACCCACTCCAGTGTTCTTGCCTGGCAAATACCAGGGATGGAGGAGCCTGGTGGGCTGCCATCTATGGGGTCGTACAGAGTCGGACACGACTGAAGCAACTTAGCAGCAGCAGCAGCAGTCCACCGTTGGTAGAAATGTAAATTGATGCAACCACTATGGAAAACAGTATGGAGGTTCCTTAAAAACTACAAATAGAACTACCATAAGATCTAGAAATTCCATTCCTGGGTATATATCCAAAGAAAATGAAAACACATGAACCCCAATGTTCATTGTTTACAATTGCCAAGATATGGAAGCAAGCCAAGTGTTCATTAACAGATGAATGCATAAAGATGTGGTATATAAATATATATACAATGAAATATTATTCAGCTCTTAAAAATGAAATTCTGCCATTTGCAACAAGAAAAAATCTACAGGGTATTATGCTTAGTAAATAAGTCAGAAAAAGACAAACACTGCATGCTTTCACTTATACATGGAATCTAAAACATAAAGTGAATGAAAATAAAATAAAAAACAAAAATAAAATTAATTAATACAACAAAACAGAAACAGACTCACAGATATAGAGAACAAACTAAAGTTTACCAGGGGAAAGAGGGATGGGGGAGGTTCCAAACAGGTGCACAGGATGAAGAGATACAAAATACTATAGATAAAACAATAAGCAACAAAGGTACATTGTATAGTACAAGGCAATATATCTATTTTATGACTTTTTAACTGGAATCTAATATATAAAAATACTGAATCACTACATTGTAACCTGAAACTAATATTGTAAATGAACTATACTTAAATTTAAAAACAAGAAGTATAATGTGGCTATCAAGTCTCTATATATTGTCTGGATTGGAAATCTGTTTTAATTAGCATTTTCTTGATGTGAAAATTAAGATTTAGGCTATTTAATAATTTTATAAAAAACAAACACAGTTCAACCAAATGACCAGATGTCATTTTCTAAGCATTAAATTACTTGACATAAATATGTGTCTGTGTTTTATAAGTGACAGTATTATTATTGGTAAGGATATAATTTAAGAAAGATGGGAATATAAATTGTCACAAGTTTACCAGAGGAAACAGACAATACTAGTCAATATCAGAAATGTGCACATATATTTTGAAATAACAATTCTACTACTGAGAAAGTCTAATTAATAATGATATTAAAGTGAAAATGAGTCACTCAGGCGTGTCTGACTCTTTGCAAACCCATGGACTATACTATAGCATAGTATATAGAATTCTCCAGGCCAGAATACTGAAATGGGTAGTCTTTCTCTTCTTTACCAACTGAGCTATCAGGGAAGCCAATGATATTAAACACACCATTTAAAAATTACAGTGTATTGTCAGTATTCTCTTATGAAGCAGATATTTTTTTAAAAAAATTTGGGTGGAGACACGAGGTATGCTGGATCTTATTTCCCCAACCAGGAATCAAACCTGTGCCCCGTGCAGTGGAAGTGCTGAGTCTTAACAACTGGATCATCAGGGAAATCCTAGTTAGTTACTCTTGAATACTGCCATGTTACCTTGTCCAGTGCCAAAATATAGATCCTGATTAACTTCATTTTTATTAGTGATATCCAATCTTTTACATTGATTTTTATTACTTTTATATTGATTCTTGTTACAAAAACTGAATCTGAGTAATTAGTCTTACTGCTTCCTGGGTAGCTCAGCGACTAAGCACACACACACAATTAGTCTTAGTAAGCACAGAAGAGATAATGAGAGAAATATGCATTAATTACTTCAAAAACTATTTTGAGAATAATCAAAACCAAATGATTTTCCTCAGGAAAAAAACCACAGACATAGTTTGGCTATACTACCTATTAAGAAGCAGTTTTCCTATAATATGAAGAATCTTGAAACTTCTCAAAGATATTGAACAAATTCAAGGGTCTAGATCTGTATATCTGTTGTAGCCACGCGTTCCGGGAAACAAACTCACTCAGAAGGACAGTGCAGATAGTGGAGTGCAGTTTATTACACCGGTGGGCCCAAGGCAGAGTCTCCTCTTAGCCAAGGACCCCGACCAGCATTTGTGAAAATCTTTTATACCCCATGTGTACGTCTCTGAATCCACCACTTCAAATTCCTTGAGACTTATATAAACCAAGGAAAATACAATCCCAATAACCCCATGATTCACGTGCTATGTGCTCATGTGCTCAAACAGTCAAACAATTAGCCAATAATCAATGAACCTGAGGTTACACCCTGATAGATACAGGACAATTTATGGCCTATCTGGAGGAAGGGATGATTAGTGCATGTTTTCTCTTAGGCGATGAGTAACCTAGATACGATCTTCAAGGTTCCCCAGTCTGGAGGGAGTTTTATCCTTCGTTGTTGTTTTCATAGAAATTAAACACAGAGTTCAGAGTCCATTGGAAAGGTGGCTGAGCATGATCAGCATGAGCAGGCCTAAGATGGAGTCCAGGCCCTATGAATTCCTTCTTCATATCTAACTAAATGAATGTCACTGAGTAGTTTCTCTGTTGCTGAAGTGCATGACATGGTTTGAGATCCTAAAATCTCACTTTTTTCCCAGAAAGCTAAAAGTGCTCAAACAAGTAAAATTTCAGCTCTGTGCTTAGTCACGTCGGCTCTATGACCCCCATCGACTATAGCCCGCCAGGTCCTCTGTTCATGGGGATTTCCAGGCAAGAATACTGGAGTGGGTTGCCATGCTCTCCTCCAGGGGATCTTCCCAATTCAGGGATTGAACCCAGGTCTTCTGCATTGTGGGCAGATTCTTTACCATCTGAGCCAACAGGGAAGCCTAGAATACTAGAGTGGGTAACCTATCCCTTCTCCAGGGGAACTTCCCAACCCAGGGATCGAATCCGGGTCTCCTGCATTGCAGGTGGATTCTTAACCAGCTGAGCTACCCAGGAAGCAGTGTCACACAATAGCATGCACACACACACACACACACACACACACTCACACTCACATACACACAATCTTTTACAGATTTCGATGAAAGATTTTTATTTTTTCATCACAAACAGAAGAGCCCAAGGTCATTAAAACATTTATCTTCTAGATCACACACTGTTAGAGCAAGAAAAAATATTGATAACACCAAAATAATATACAATATTTATTTGAAGTTTTGAGCATTTGTTTTTGAATAAAAATGAATAAATCTCCAACGGTTTGTTGAGGTACTGAGTAATAAAGAAGACAATGAACAAATTGGAGTACTAAGAGGAACAATGAATGCCTCTCTGAAGTTTAATCTGGAATGAAAGTGAAGTTAAATAGATATAACTATCTATCCCATTGCTTTTCCTCACACAAAGGTGAAAACCTTGGCCAATGAAACTGAAATGAAAGACTTTTTCTATCAACTGATGAAAATGGAATTTGAGTTTCAACTCCTTGTCCCCAACAATACCCTGCTCCTCATTTTGATACCTAGAAAACTATGTATGTCTTCTAACAATTGAGTATTATAGAATATTCCTTCTGATTATCACACCCATTCACCAAAACAGAATCTTATACACAGAATGTGAGGTCTGTATTTTGCTGACTTCAGAGGAGCAGTTGACAATGCTGATCACAATCATCTTTTTTTAAAAAGTTATCAGCACATCCATACACTATGCAGTTTTACAAATTGGCATCTTACCATTCCTGCTATCATCAGGGTCCTACCCTCAATACCATCCTTCTTAGGGTCCTACATAAATCCTGGAGCAAGGTCACCTTTTGAGATATTTTTCCATGATAACTTCTTTCTCCTAGTCCATCTGCATTCCCACAGGCTGCTTGAGTTGTTTCCTTTACTCACCTTTATTCCCTTTCCATGACTTCTGACACCCACAACCCCAAACTGGGCCAAACGTCACACATTGAGGGCACACCCTTTACAATACTGCCTTCACTTCAGACACTAGACCCACGTTTCAGGTCCCTGGGCCACATATACTTCTGACCAGCTAGCTACAAATTTGGGGGTATCCACTACTCCCTTAACAATGAAAATTCACCATAGCAATTCACAGAATTCAGGAAAGTCTATATTTACAATTGCCACTTTATACAGCAAAAGGATACAAATTAGAATCAGCCAAGAGACACATAGGAGGAGGAGAGGAAATGCCTTGAAAACAAATTTTCCACTGTCCTCTTGTGGAGTCAGGATGTGCATGTCACCCTTCTGGCATATCAATGTGTTGACAATATAGAATATTGCCGACTAGTGAAGGTCATCTACACTTCAGTGTCCAGAATTTTGAGTTTTATTACACAGGGATAATTAATCGAATCATTGGCGCAAGGTTCGATTTCCAGAGGTTGGGTTAATATCCTGAAGCTCAAAGCTCTAACCTGTCTAATCATGTGGGTGGTCTTTCTGGTTTGTCTGGGCTCCATCCTGAGTCACCTCATTTGCATAGCCACCTAAGGGCCCACAACGTGTCACTAAATTAGCATAAGCTCTCAGGGCCCAACAGGAATAACAAAAACACTATCCTCACTCTGGAATCTAAAGGATTTACAGCTGCTGCCTCTAGGAGCCAGGGACCTCAGGAAGCCAAATAATGATTACACAGGATCCTCTGATGGCCCTTTAAATGCTTGTTTCTCAGGACTGAATGAATGGAAAAGATACTAGTCTTCGTAACCTTCCTGTGAGAATCATTCTGCCTTTCTCATCATCATCAGGAGACTAAGAGAGCTCATCCTGTAAAAAGAATTTTGCGGTCCTCTTTAGACAGACGTCTCCCACCTCTCTGTACCAAGACGGACCCTCTTCTGCCTTCCACATCAACTCTCAAAAACAGTAGTGCCTGAATCAGCAGTAACAATATCACCTCAGAGTGGGTTAGAAATATAAGTTCTCAAGCCCTAGTCGATACATACCAAATCAGGAACTCTGGGTTTGTGCCAAGTAATCCTCATTTTAACAAATCATACAGGTAATTCTGGTTCAGTATAAACATTTGAGAAAGGCCACTCTAGATCTGTACTCTAGGTCCTTTTTCAATGTCCAGACACCTCAAACCCAACCAGTCGCAAATTATAACTATCTTTCCTCTCAGAGCATTTTTCCACTCCTATTTTCCCTGTTTCATGAAATAGCACCACTAATGCATTTACTGAGCAAGTATTTGTTTTTATTCAGTGCTTATTACATATTAGCAAGGAGAGTCTCTATCCTCGTGGAGCTCACCATCTAGGAGAGGTAAGACAAGGTTGTGAAAGTGAAAGTCATTGAGTTGTGTCTGACTCTTTGTGATCCCATGGACTATACAGTCCATGGAATTCTCCAGGCCAGAATACTGGAGTGGGTAGCCTATCCCCTCTACAGGGGATCTTTCTGACCCAGGAATCAAACCAGGGTCTCCTGCATTGCAGGAAGATTCTTTATCAACTGAGCTATCAGGGAAGCCCTGGGTAGTATAAGCGTTCTCGCCTTGGGAGAGATATGAACTACTACTAATGGAGGGCTTGGAGGATTTTCCAGAGGAAGAGAGATTTAAACCAACACAGATGGCAAAGAATTATCTAGAGAATTAAAGAAAGAAGAGCACCAGACAGAGGAAACCACATGTATAAACACTTAAGATTAGACCAACTGTGACATATTTCAGGAGCTGAAGGGAGGCCCATCTGGCTAAAGCATGCTGAGTGGGAGAAAGAGAAACAGATGAGGATTGATATTTCATCCAGAGAGAGACTATGCTTAACCTTGCCGCCCTGTAAAGGATTTTGGTCTTTAAGAGCAAAAGTGAAGAGTTATGAATAGAGACAGGTATGACTGGATTTTTTAAAAGGTCACTCTGGAAAAGGTGAGCTGATTGAAGAGAGGAAAATATGGGAGCTACTCCTCCAGTCATTCAGAGACACAAGGGAGTAGCTTAGAATAGGAGAGGGCAAGGATTAGAGAGACAGACCTACTGAGAAAACACTTGGTTCTTCTAATTAAACCACGATTACTAGGCCCTCCATGGGGGTTCAGTGGTTAAGACTCTGCTGTGCTTCCCCTGCAGGGGGTATAGGATCAATGCCTGGTTGGGGAACTAATATCCTGTATGGCACGGGGCCAAACAACTGTTACCCTTGATCCTTCTCCTATTCTTTCGTATCAAACCAAGCTTACAGTCATGCCATTTTAATAACTTAATATTCTCTTATGTCTAATTTTCTAATTCCAACAGCTATATCCTAGGCTAACTTAGATTCTACAGTCATCATCTAACATAGCAACTTTCAAGGCCATACAGCAAGAGAGCTCAGTAATATGTTTCTATCCTATCACCCCCAGGTTCGAATGTTTTTATTTTTGCTAGGAGGAGAATCAAGTTCCAATTGTGTAACATGACTTAAAGGCCTTCATACAACTCAATGAAGCTCATTGAGCCACATCTTTTAATACATCTTACCTCTAACTCTATATCCTAGCCATATTGAATAGTCCTAAACTCCTCCTCTCAAAGTAGGTTTTGTTCCCACCCTCTGCCTGGACACTGCCCCACAACCACCCATAGATACTTCACACCTCACCCCCAACATGCAAACTAGATAACTCCTGCTCAAGCTTTAGCTCTTGATATAGATGTGACCTCCTGCCCCTGGAATCTTTCCACGGCCTCTGGATGGGGTATAGTTTCTCATCCCTTGTTCTCTATAACACTAGACAGCTCTAGTGTGTGATTTATCACACTAAGGGACAATACCTATCTACTAGTATGTCTCTCCCACTAGCTTCTTGAATTCAGGGAATATATTTTATTCCTTATTATGTGTGATATGCCTTGACACATAGCAAACTCACAATTTGTTGTTGCTGCTGTTTAGTTGCTCAGTTGCGTCCGACTCTTTTGCAACCCCATGGATTGTAGCCCTCCAGGCTCCTCTATTTGTGAGATTCTCCAGGCAAGAATAATGGAGTGGGTTGCCATTTCCTTCTCCAGAGGCTCTTGCTGACCCAGGGATCAAACCTGAGTCTCCTGCACAGGCAGGCAGATTTTTTACCACTGAGCCACCAGGGAAGGCCCAAACACAATAAATATGGGTAAATGATTACCCATGTCATTAAGCCCTAAATTTAGTTACAACTTTACATTTCAACAACTTTTTAATTTTAGTTAATTTGCTATCCTTGAGAATTTTGACCTCTCCATCTTCAAAATCTATACAAGACCCTGACTTAAAACTAAGAGTTACTGCAAATAATGGACATGGTTTTTAAACTGCAAATGTATCAGTTAAGATGATCTGCTTATATTTAACTTCTTGGTACCTTAATTTCCTCTTCTATAAAATAAGGAGAGTTTGACTAGAACTGGTTTTTAATAGACGCTCAATAGACATTGAATAACTGATTAAGTGAATGGATGAATACCAAATATTCCATAATTATATGGTTCTTTGTCAAAAATTTTGTACCTAGTTATTTCTTGAACCCTTTAGGAAACTCTACTCTTGAAGACATGTCCCTCTCAAAATCCTTGATTGTTGTTAGTATTATTCATTTTCACTATAATTTATGCAACCTCAAAAAAGAAACAATATCCTTACATTTCTTCTAAGAGTGAGTCTCTGGTTAGGAAAGCAAAGCAAAATACTATGCAAAAATACAGTCATTCTCGGTATTTTTTGCTTTCTCCATTAAAAAAGTTACCTTCCTACACATCCATACCTCACCTTTGTCATACCTTCCAGTATTTCTTTAGAAATAACTTGCCCTACATAAAATAATGTAATCTCTCTCTACACCTAGTGTCATACAGGAAACAGTAAGCAAAAATTGCATTTCAAAAGACTTTTCAAAACATGGGATTTAAAACAAGAATTTAAGAACAGTTTAGCTGACCCCCACTGTGTTTCTTGTATACAGTTAGTTTAAATATTAATTTAGCATGTAATCATTAAGTATCAAGTCAGAAGGAGAGCCCCTGATACTTTCAACAATGCTTCTCTCCTCCCATTGTGACCTCTGATCAACCCAGAGTCATGATTTCCTACAGCAGTAATGGAAGGTGACATCATATATGCCTCGTGAGCTTCTTTAACCTCTGCTCACCTGTGCAAGTAAATCTACTTCTTAGAAACTTTGTGCACAATTAAAACGTAGTTGCCAGTTTTCCTCTTCCCAGAGAAAAGCCTATAAGCACTTGGTGACGGCCACATGTTCATCATTATGCTAATTTACATGTTACGTGGTATATTTTAAGCTTTTAAACCAACTCTACACCTATTTCATATAAGACACATTTGATGTTTATTTTATGTGTAAACTATAAATGTGAATTCTCATCAACTTCAAGAGGCTTTGAAAAATAGAAAGAAGGGGAGAGAGTGAGAGAGGATGGTCTTCAGAGACAGAAGATTCCAAACATGAGTAATTTCTTAAAATAAGATTATGTATCAGGGACATATTTCCTCTCTTTAATTATGAATATTTTAAATCAGAGGTTTATTAAGATTCTCAAAATCCTACAGGAGAATCTGAACATGTCTCTTCACTTTGAGTCTAGATTAGAAGTCTAACTCATGGGTATGAAAAGACGACCCCATTAAATTTTCCCCCAACTTTCTCCTGGGTGGCTCAGATTCATAACCTAGTGAAGCCCCAAGTATAAGAAAAAGAATTCTGAATAATGTGCAACAGAAAAAAGCAAACTGTAGATAGTTATTATTTAAGTTCAAGGTATCCTGTGAATGAAATCCTTAATCTGCATGCAAGCTGTTTCAGCCGTATCTCTTTGTGACTTGATGGCCTGTAGCCTGCCAGGCTCCTCTGTCCATGGGATTCTCCAGGCAAGAATACTGAAGTGGGTTGTTATGCCCTCCTCCAGGGGATCTTCCTGACCCAGGGATCAAACCTGCAGCTCCTGCATTGCAGGAGATTCTTTACTGCTGAGCCAGTAGAAAAGCCCATCCCTAATCTAATAAATATTTATTCATCTGCATTCTGAGAACTCATGTTTTCATGGCAGATCTGGATTTAATTTAACTATGACAGGCCTATCAATATTAACTCCATTTAAGATTTACCATTCTAAGAAGGTGCCCATATGTGCTTAGTCGCTCAGTCGTGTCCCACTCTCTGCAACCCCATGGACTGTAGCCCACCACGCTCCTCTGTCTACGGGATTCTCCAGGCAACAATACTTGATTGGGTTGCCATGTCTTTCCCAACCTAGGGATCAAACCTGGGTCTCCTGCATTGCAGACAGATTCTTCACTGTCTGGGAAGCCCAATAATGGCAAAGTTGGGGCTAAGAGGAGCTCAGGGCAATCTGGGGACTCTCGAGAGCACTTGACCTCACACTGCATTCCTCTGCACTTACAGAACCGAGTCTTGCTTGGCCCTGCAAACCCATCAGTCTTAAACCAGAACACAGGGCTGGCAGGATTTCCTATGGATCAGACTTTGTGTACTTCTGCCACCACGAAAACTCACCTGCTTGCTCCAGTCTGCTTGTCTGAACGTCATGCCCTAACCTTTCCTTCACGCTAGGTTTGAGCGCCAGTCCCTGCCTCAGCACCTTGTTCCTGGAATCGGTTACTGCCTCTGCTGGCTTTCCAGCTTGCCACTGCCAAGCCAAGTGAGTCCCTGCTTGTACAATCTGATTACACCTTTGGTTGGGTGGCATACCTGAGTTGAACATATGGAAAATGATGATAATGGGCATGATAGTAATTAATACTTGTAATTGCTTCCAATTTTTTGCTTAAATTCTTTTTTAAGAATTAAGGAGGAGTCTGATTGTTTATATGATAAGAAAAACAGCAGAATCAGATACCATTCTGATGTAGGAGCTCTTACATAAGAAGGAAACCCTATAAAATCTTATCCCAACAATGAAAAGAATTTGAAGCACCTTGAAGTATGTACCTTAAAACTGCATTGGATGTTATTTGCATTTGAGGTATTTTAATGCTCCAAGTGAGAGCTGAAATGTCAATATATTTATCAAGCCAGTTTGAATTATTTATTTTCTTAGGAGAAATAGCTGTAAGTGGAGGCTTTTCAGAATACTGTCATTTATAAGGTACCCACTTACAACTTGGGACTCCAGATCTCTCTTCCTTATCTGTTTTGCCCATCCTCTCCCATAACTATTGGCGTTGGTTTGTCAGGAGTTTTATACTCTATTGTGCATTGGTTTGAATCACCTGGGCCTCAACTCTGGAGATACTGATTTAATCCTAGGCATTGAGAACTTTTTTAAACTGCCTGGTGATCTAAGGTCATAAATCTCTACTACAGTACTTCTCCAACTGTGGTCAATAATACCACAACACCAATACACAATACCAATACCAGCATATTGGCAGTAATACCTGGGAGTTCGCTACATGTGTGAATGCTCTGACTACTGTTCACACATACTGACTCAGTCCACATAGGTGCAGTTCAGCAATGTATGTGTTTATAAATAGCTTTGAGATTTAATGTCATACAACTCACCCGTTAAAGTATACAATTCAATGGCTTTCAGTGTATGGTACAAAGTTGCACAATTTTGAATCACAATTTTAGAACATTTGCATCGTCTGAAAAAAACCCTATTGGCCCTAAATCACAATCCCTCAAAATCCCTTCATCCTCCTACCTCTTGCCAGCCACAAATGTATTTCCTGACTCTACAGATTTCTATTTTCTGGACATTTATTATAAATAGAATCTGACAATATGTCACCTCCCCTGACTTCTTTCATTAAGCATGTTTCCAAGGTTCATTCTTGTTGAGGCATACATCTGAGCTTCATTTCCTTTTATTGTTTAATATTCCATTTATGGATATACCACATTTAATTTATCCATTCCTCAGCCAATGGACAACTGGACTGTTTCCATTTTGGGGCTATTATGAGTAATGCTGATATGAACATTCATGTGCAAATTTTTATATGGATGCATATTTTCTTCTTCCTTTAGTATACATATCTTGGAGTAGAATTGCTGGATCATATGGTAAATGTTTAATCTTTTGAGGAAATGCCAGACTCTTTCGTAAAGAATCTATACCATTTTACATTTCCACCAGAAGTGTAGGAGGGCTCTCACCTCACATCACTGCTGATACTTCTTATCTGACTTTGATTCTAGATATCCTAGTAGGTGTGAAATGGTATCTCACTGTGTTTTGATTAGCATTATCCTGATGGATAATGATGCTGAATATTTTTTCATGCAGTCATTGGTTATTTGTATTTCTTCTCTAGAGAAATGTTTATTTAAGCTCTTTGTCCATTTTTGAATTGGGTTGCATTTTAATGAGTTATGTTTATTCTAGCCACAAGCCTCTTATTAAGTATAACTTTATTAGATATAATTAGACTTGCAAAAATTTTCCCATTCTATGGATTCTCAACTTTATTCATAGTGTTCTTTGAAGCATAAATGTTTTTAATTTTTATATTATTCACCTTCTCTTTTTTATTGTTTATGTTTTTGGTATCCTAAGGAACTGCTGCTTAACACAATGTCAAAAAGATTCATGCCTAAGGTTTATTCTAAGTGTTTTTATAATTTCAGCTCATTTCATTTATTTTGATTTATTTCTATATATAATGTGAAATAGAGCTCCAGTTTCACTCTTTTGCATGTGAATATCCAGTTGTCTCTGCAAGAGTTGTTGAACAATTTGGGTTTAATTAAGCCTTACAGGGAATTTTGATACCTGCTTAACTTTGAGGACTACTGTACAATGTATGGAAAATCCCATGGACAGAGGAGCCTGGTAGGCTGCAGTCCATGGGGTCGCTAAGTCGGACATGACTGAGTGACTTCACTTTCACTTTTCACTTTCATGCATTGGAGAAGGAAATGGCAACCCACTCCAGTGTTCTTGCCTGGAGAATCCCAGGGATGGGGGAGCCTGGTGGGCTGCTGTCTATGTGGTCACACAGAGTCGGACATGACTGAAGCGACTTAGCAGCAGCAGCAGCAGCAGCACAATGTATGCTAATTCTTCTCTTTAATTACTGCGAGACCCCTCTAAGCGTGGCATATAGGATGTTCTATTAGAGATAATTACCAATTCTCTCATCAGAATCATATAGATCAGTTAAGTGTAACACTGTAACCATACATCTATAGGTAGAAAAAGAATCAAATCTGATGTATTCGTTCAGAATCTTTTTTCAAAGCTAGACAAAAAAAAAATTTATACTTTGCCATATTTTGAGTATCATGTGTTTTCCAGATTTGACTAGCAATTTGCATACCAATTCCCTATCCAACTGACTCTGTTAAGAAACATTCAATATCGGTTGCATACTCTGCTTGAGCCAAACTACCTTGTGAGACCACTGCAAGACTGCTCATACACGAAGGTTCGATACGTGCACAGATCCAATTAGTTGTCCTCCACCCTACTTCTTTTTCAAAGGGAAATGGAAAGGGTCTATTTTGTAACAAGAGATTGTTTTTGACATGATGAGGATCATGTATTTTCCCAAGCCAGCTCTAGAAAAGTTTTAGTTCTGCCCAAGTGAAAGTGAATTGTTTAAACTTAAACATGGCCATTGCGAAAGCCATCTGTCAGGCAAGTGAGATTTTCTTGAAAACACTGTTTTATGTTTGCCACCATCTTTAGCAGGATGGGGAGCTTCATTTGGCTTATACATCTTTGGAGAAGGTACCTTGTCCCACGTCTTTCAATATCGGTACCACCAAAGTAAAGTCATTACATGGAAGCCTCAGAATTATTTGAATCTAATAAGATTATAGGAAAATTCCTTAATCACAACTAGTAGATAGGCATATCAACTATAAAAATTAGTTAATAAGAGGGATGTGTATTTCTGGCATTGAACTCATCTTTTTGACACAGTAGGTATTTTTCCACCATTTCACAAGTGAAGTACTGCAATTTACCCACGGTCCCAACTAGAGGGTGATGAAGATTCCAACAAAGGTTCTTCAGACTCCAAGGGCCAAGTTCTTCACACTAAACTGCCTAACTTCACATATGTGTATACATGTGCAATTAAACTATACAAATGTTAAAGTCAAAAATGTCTATTTTAGATTATACAGGGTCTTCTTACAAATTCATTATTTGATGTGATATGCTCTATAAATCTGGCTTCCACTCCAGTGTTAGTCACTCAGTTGTATCCAACTCTTTGTGACTCTATAGACTGTAGCCAGCCATGCTTCTCTGTCCATGGAATTCTCCAGGCAAGGATACTGAAGTGGGTTGCCATTTCCTTCTACAGGGGATCTTCCTGACACAGGGATAGAACCCAGGTCTCCTGCACTGCAGCCGAATTCTTTATCATCTGATCCACCAGAGTTCTAGAGATACAACTAATAAGCAAATATAGGGGCACAGTTTTAATCTTTGAGCTCAAAATTATAATGATGGAAAAGGAGTTTCTAGTGATAGAATGAAAGAAATGCCTGGCTTCCATCTGGACAGAAGGTCAACACATACCCCATTTATTTATCTAGAACAGTCAGTTTACTTCTTTTGTTCAGCATAATTATTAATAGCATCTCTTTTACTCTCAAGAATTTACCATTTTATACAATAAATTATGTGGTCACTTTATGGCTGGCAGAAGCTACTCATCAAGGCACAGCCCTTCTCCAAGAAACTACTTAGAACTCTGACTCAGTGCACCAGAAATATGTGTCTGTTTAATTCTTTTCCTCCTACCAGCTTACTATAGAATGAAAAACAGACCATTAGAGCTATTTATTCAAGACACTGTATCTTCAGATGGCCTGTATTGGACAATAACATGAAACAGAATCTGTTGCCTGGCCCTATTCCATCAACGGGGATTATTTATCTGAACATCAAACTATGGAAACTGAGGAATAGGATTAGTAGCTGAAATGGCATGAAGCATGGGTATTTACTTGAGGGGAGCAAAAGGCTTTTCCATGAGGCTCCCTGTTAGTTCTCCATTAGCTAAAAAGAAACCTTAGTTTGTGAAGAAAACATGATGACTGGAGACAACAACGTGAGTTTAGCTTACCGAATGTCAAGACTACGGTATTTCTTAAATGTAACTCTGGAACCCAGCACTGCCTCTGCAGTAATGTAGTTTGGTGGATAAACTTATCGAGTGACAGTGTCTTTCTTCAAAAAATGTCAAATGAATCAAAATAGAAATTAATATGAATGGCTGAGTCCTTTTGCTGTTCACCTGAAACTATCACATTGTTAATTAGCTATGCTCCAATATAAAATAAAAAGTTTAAAAAAATAGAGATTGTACTGATACAAGACTCCAAAGGGATGTAGAGGAGATGTGGATCTCAGGAGGTTCAGTTCTAGAGTTAGCTGAGATGTCGGGGAATCCTTTGTCACATGGGAAATATTAGGGAGCAAGCTGGCAGGATGTAGGCAGTCCCAGGCTGCTGTTGCTCCAGGGCTTCATTCATAAAGAGGACAATGCAAAGTGAGACGCTAGGAGAGAACACAGTGGGGAAGCCGCTACACAAAGGCCGGGGCTCAGCCCTGGATTCCAGGTCTAGGTGGCAGCAAAGGACGCACAGAATGGGCAGACCGCTGGACAGAATATCTGGGAACATGTCTTGTCTCCACCTTGCTCTCGGAGAAGGCAATGGCACCCTACTCCAGTACTCTTGCCTGGAAAATCCCATGGGCGGAGGAGCCTGGTAGGCTGCAGTCCATGGGGTCGCACGACCAAAGCGACTTAGCAGCAGCAACAGCAGCACCTTGCTCTGGCCAGAGTGTGCTAGCTGGGCCCGTGGGTGGTTTTAGAGATAATGACTGAGGAGACCCAAAACAGAGAAAAGCAGGGAGACTGATGTATGAGCCACACAAAGATTTGGGTTCGCCCTTGATCTCAGAGCTGGTTACAGTACAGCACAAATGTTCAATCTTGTTCCAGTGATCATAATTACTGCAAAATCCACTATGTTACATTGAAGTTATCAACATAAAATTATATGTTTTTCTATGGCATTTAAGATGGGGTAACAGAGAGGATATGTTAAGAGACTAGCAGAACAAATTAAGATTAATTTAAAATTAATCTTTTAAAAATTCAACTCAAATGAAAGCCTCAGAATAGTAAAGTGGAGAGGTACAGATAAAGATCCAGAAATCCACCCTCCATGACATTCCCAACTACAGTCATTTGAACTACATATAAACCCCACTAAATGCCACCATACAACACAGCACTTTTCATTTCTGACAATTTCAATTATTAAGATATTTTCCTTTGTTGAAGGGAAATCTGCCTCCGTGTAAGTCAGGGTAGTTTACAAGGCACTCCTTTCCTTCCTTGGATCAAATAGTGCAAATATATCAAGTTATAGGTTTATCTGATTGACCTACTGTATTTAAGGTTTACCACAGTACTGTTTTAACAGTATTTTGTGTATGCTTTAAAAGTGCTCTTAAAAAACTATTATCTTCAAATTCTACATGTAAATTAACAATGACAAAAGAGTGTTTTATAAATTTATCAAGCCAACTCTTGCTCCAAAGCCAGAATGGTTTTAATAGAGCACAATACTGGAACCAATCAGTAGTTATAGCTATATTTCTAAACTTAATCTAGCTATTTGAACATTTAAACCTACATGCCTTTGGAGTTTCATATCAGCATCGTACTGCCTGATACTGAGAATTATCTCAACTGCATCTCAATGTATTGGCTTTTGGGGGCACTATTTTCAAACCTGACTGCCTGTATCAGCAACCAAACCCTAGTCCTGCGCCCTATTAAGTGAGTATGTTGCTCCCCATAATCAAGGACCCCTTCTTCTTCTTGTTCTGCTCATATGGCAAGATAACTGATATGAGATTTATAAAATACAACACATCTTATTGAGAGTCTAATATGTTCAGGCCCAAAATTACTAGGACAGAATTCAGTGATATGTAGAATTTACTGTACAAACATTGTTATCTGATGATTATTCAGAAAGGGTACTAGTTTAGATGGTAAGTCAGATAGAATATACTAATGTATGTCAATGTAGTCCACTTCATGCAAACTCATGTGAAATTAATGCAATAAAAGGAATAATAATGTATACTTCTCTAGTATAAAATAATATAAAACATGATAAAAGAAGGAATCATATAATAAATTCAGTATCAGGTTATTTATTGGGCTATTATTAAAGAAACTATTAAGTGCTTTTGATTTGGAGAAGTAATTGACTAAGCAGTTCATTCAAAATGTCAATTTTATTCCTTTCCTATAATATATTTTGATAAACAAAGTCAAAGTGGAAGCCAGATAATCCACCAAATCTTCATTTCCGGGATCAAATGTATCCTCTGATGTTTTGGTGACACTTGTGGGGAAGGGTACTGGTGTTTTTTCTCAAGCAGTGTGGTGACAGTACTGCCTACTCAGATCTATTCTACACATTTGTGTTTTCAATACCTCCAGGAAAGATGCCTTACTCTCGCCTCCTGTCTGGGCATTATCTGTATGAAGTCAGCCATCCTACTCCCTCAAATAAATCCATAGATATATGATAAAAATAGAAATTAATTTCCTTTTAGAGGGCTGGTGACTTTATTTGGATGTACTAATCAAGCTATTTTCCCATCTCTGAATCCAATTTTAACAACCAATATCTGACTACAAGAAGAGTTTCTCTATTTAGAAAACTAGTTTCCTAATATATTCCTAGAGAAATATTACATATTGTTCTCCACCTTAGTTAAGGGCCGTCAGAGCTCTGCCTGTGCTGGAGAAGAACTGTATGCGCATGGTACCAGAAAGTTACTGTCATAAATCTGTTCGTGCTTCCTGATAGCCAAGAGACATAAAGATGATCTATCTCAACAGAGCTTCAACACAGCGGCATGACTGTTGTCATTAATCATTTGCCTTGAAAATTAGGTCAAGTTATCTGATTTCCTGCTTTGAAAACGTCAAACTTTTCTTCTCAAATGCAGCCAACCCGAAATTACCCAGAAGGGGTTATAGCATTGGGCTTGGCTCTTTTCGAGACAAGTTAGGGCAGACTCGTGAGATTCCAGGAAACCCTCCTTCGACACTCCACCTCCCCCTCCCTGTTGACAGTTTGGAAGAGATCAGAAGCCTTTATTCTTCCCATATTATTCAGCCATTAAAGAGAATGAAATGATGCCATTTGCAGTAACATGGATGGACCTAGAGATTGTCATACTGACTGAAGCAAATTATAGAGAAGGAGAAATAGAGTATGACATCTCTTATTATGTGACATCCCTTATTGTATGACACCCCTTACATGATACAAATGAATTTACTTAGAAAACAGAAAGAGACTCACAGACTTATAGAATGAAATTATGGTTGCCAGGGGGAAGGGATAGATTGGGAGGGACATGTACACACTGCTATATTTAAAACAGATAACCAGCAAGGACCAACTGTGTAGCACATGGAACTCTGCTCAATGTTATGTAGTAGCCTGGATGGGAGCTGGGTTTGGGGAAAATGGATACATGCATATGTATGGCTGGGTCCCTTCACTATTCATCTGAAACTATTACAACATTGTTAATCAACTATACCCTAATTTAAAACAAAAGTTTTTTTTTTTTTTAAGCCTTTATTCCTCCCAAAGCCATGGGTCCCTTCACTATGCACTCCTGCCATTTCAGAAGTGAACCTTTGACTTATAATCAGAAAAAAGGTACACACTTTCATCTTTATAGATCCTCCCCATGCCTAAGTCCTTTTCATCAAATAGGAAACATTTTTATACTCACTTCTGATTAAGATTTTTCCTATTCTTTCACTTTCCATCATTCCTTTAACTTCATCTATTAAGTCTTTAACTGCTTTCCAAGAGTCACATGAATTTTCTCCTCCACGCTTTCCTTGCTTTACTTCACTTTTCTTTCTCTTGTCACATTGCTATCTTTTCCTGTTTAAGAAGGAGATCTCTTATGTGCCAGTATTTGACTGACACTAATAACATATTCCTTTATAACACTCTTTAGAAACTGTGGAATCCTCTTTCAGTATTAATACAAGTTATTGTGTTGTGTTTTCCCATCCAACCTTGTCTAATGTTACCAGGATGATTTTTTGCACAACCGAGGTCCGTCCTAAGACTTATTCATAGAAATAGTTAACAATGTAGCATTATTATGAGCAGTACAGTATTCTGACTGTTGTGCATATATTACCATAGGCAATCACGTAGAAGCCTATGAATTGAGACCTACTAATGCCATCTGCATGTTACAGACAAATTTGAGACTCAGAAAGACCAAGTGCATTGTCCATGGTGTAAGAGGCAATAAGAGACCGCACTGGGCACCCACCCAAGGTGAGTCATCCATAGTGCGCCCTCAACTGCAGCCTGCCCCGCGCTGCGTCACCAAGAGCGTGACTTACGTGAGATCGTAGTTTGCCAAGTTAAGTTATACCACTCTGACGTCATTTTAATCTATGCATATTTTCAAACACGTGTGTCTCACAATTAGAACTTCATATCCATCTGATACATGACAATAAAAAGGAAAAAAAAACAGTTAATTTCATAGAATCTTCCTATGAATCATGGTAGAAACTATAGAAAAAATGTAATCTGTCTGGGCTCCAAGAGTAAATCGCTTCAATCTTTGAGTATAAATAAATGATTAGTGAACTATTTTCATTCAATGCGAATATTCTATGTGGCAACCCAAGAAAGATATTGTTCAGAAACAAGGAAAATCTTTAGGAATTAAAGTTTTACACACGTCTTGCTTCTGGTCAGCTGTGTTTCCACATTCCTTTTCTGTTTAACACTCTCTCTGCCGTTAGACAGTCTATCTGTGTCTCATCCAAAGAGAATGTTATCACTGAGAAAGCAAATAGACATGCTTGACACAGAGAAAAATATATAAAGTCCTTTGCATCATTTTAACAAGTTTGATACAGAGTAGTTGCTATTTCAATTTCAAGAATCTGTCTCGACACTGTAATAATCAATATGTGAAAAGTTATTAACACCGTTTCAAATATAAAAATAATTTAGCCCTGAATTTCTCCCATTTAATCAAACTGTCAAAATAAAACGTGCAAATCATGGAAATAGTTTTATAAAGACAATGGAGAGTATCTTAGTAAAACTTGCTTCTATTATTCAATGCTTGATTTCCCATTAAGTTGGTGCATCCTCTAGTTCCATATTGTTTTTTCAAGAAGCTTTATTACATGGTGTCATATATACCGATAAGTAGAAATGATCACATAAAACTTTAAAATTAATGTGTTTACCTATATGTCACATGTGATGAGTGTGACATAAATTTTTATGACATTTTTTTCATTAAAAACATCAGTAGAGTAAAAGTATTTATTCTCAATTTTCCATTCATGTAGTCACCTAAATGTATATAAATGTATAGTCACTTAGATATTTCCTCAATTGTTTAAATAACATACGTATGGCTTTTTCTTTCTCAAATTTTCTTACATAGTTTCTGATTCCATCATTTACTATTTTCCAAACCAGATTATCTAAGAAGTAGAGTTGATGTGAAATTTAATGAGTGTGCTACACTATTATATAATTTAAACACTTGTATTTATTTAATTTAAATAGTGGTACAGCTCAAGTTCATGATTGCTCCAACTTCTCCAAAGGATAACAAGTACAGAAATAATATTCCAGTACTGTGAATTCATCTCAAAAAGCACCTTGCTTTCTTCCAGAAGCAAGATTGTATTTTGTCCAGAGTCAGTGAGCTTTCAGACTTTCATTCCTGAACAAGTAAAAATTGCAAAGCTGTATTTTAAAAGCACTGGGTCAAGATCAAAGATATTATGAATTTTGCCAGGCTCAGAGATCTGTTTACTAATGTCACAGACATCAGTGATGTTGACAGTAGCCATTCTTCAGGAATAAGGATGAGGACCCTTTCTTTAGGGAGCGCCTACGCATCTTTTCATTTCCAGACTACACTTACTGCTGGAGACTCAATGAAATACTTTAGACAGTTTAAGAATTCCCCTGGCCTTGCTTGCTCACTCATTAGCTCTCTGTTCTGCCATGAAGGGAGATTAGAATTTTCTATTTTTTTAATCAAAAAATTTCTATATCAAACCTTTTTATCAAAAAGTTTATCTATCACACTTACATGTATAACATTCTTATTCAATCAACAACCCCTATTTCTTCAACAGGTGTTCCGTTTTCTGAGCATGTCTTGTGCAACTGACTCTCATACCACTGCCGGAATTCAAAGATCATCAAGATTAGCTCCATTCTGAAAAACACATTGAGCACATACTATGCGAGATGTTGGGGAGGTACAGCCTATACCAAGGGAGGATGAGGAGTCCAGCCCTGAGGGTTTATATTCCAGCTGAGGATGTCAGTAAAGCAGGGGTTCCAGCAGTGCTAAGATGTAAGCAGATACAAAGCAGTGGGAGTTCACCCAGGAGGAAAGGAGCTCAATGTCACCTCCTGAGCACTGTGTATCTTTGAAGGAATAAACAAGAGGAGAGATCTACAATGGATGTTAGGGAGATATGGAATTTCCAGGCAGGAGAAATGCACGTATAAATGCAAGGAATGGCTTGCATCTCTCTAGGTAATACCAAGCGCTTCCCTGTAGCTGGAGCCACAACTTCAAGCAGTTGGGGAGGGGAGGAGAGGGGAGAGGCACTCCTGGAGAAGAGGGCAGAGCCATAAAGGCCTTCTTTTCACAGGAAGCCCCAGGGAAACCAGGAAAGGATGTTAAACAGGTCACTGAAATTGTCCCATTTGAATCTGAGATGCTTGCAGTAGTGTGGGAAATGGATCGGAGCAGGTGAGTGAACCTAAGGAGGCCAGTCAAGGTCCTCATGGTGATCCCTAAGGAGGCAGGGGGACGCTGGGCTGGGAGGTGGGGAGGTGAGACTGCTCTTCACACCACGCAGAGCACAAGATCTCACCTCCGAGCATGGCCTTGCCTTGCTGCTTCTCAGAAGCCAACTGAGAGAAATTACATTTACAGAAAATTGTCTACTAGCAAACCCAGAGAAGCACACAGCTACGTGTCCTAAGCCCTGCCCTGGAAATAAGGCACACTAGAAAGTCATTAGCTGAACCTCATGCAGAAGAGTCTGAGTTTGATTATAGCAATAACAGCAACAAAATGCCCATTTGCTACTGAATATTTTTTTGGAGACCTAGTTAATATGCTGCATGCGTCTTGTATAAGATCCCTTGTTACATGTAAATTTTTAAGGGTTTGAAATGAGAAAAAAATTTCCAAAGCATTGCATTTATTTTTATTTGAACAATTCTTTACAAAATCTAATTTTGTGTGGTTGTTGTACAGCTCAGACCTACTTTTTCCCTCTAATAATTACAAGTGCTAATTTCACTTCAGAAGACAGGTGCACCTTTTTTGTATATATTTTAGGGAAAGTGTTAGTCATTCAGTCATGTCAGACTCTGCAATCCCATGGACTGTAGCCTGCCAGTATCCTTTGTCCATGGATTCTTCAAGAAAGAATACTGGAGTGGGTTGCCATTTCCTTCTTCAGGGGATCTTCCCAACCCAGGGATTGAACTCGAGTCTCCTGCTTTGCAGGCAGATTCTTTACCATCTGAGCCACCAGGGAACTACTTTTTAAATAAATGTGACTTCCTGTAAATTAACACATGCCCATTTTGGAAATAGTGAGTGTATAAATATGAAATTAATTATATCAACTTCACATTGATAATTCCTACAGAATTTTCTTTTAAGATCCTAATTTCTTGGGCTCCAAAAATTACCGTGGATGGTGACTGCCACCATAACATGAAAGACACATGCTCTTTGGAAGAAAAGCTATGACAAACCTAGACAGCATCACTTCGCTGACAAAGGTCCGTACAGGCAAAGCTATGGTTTTTCTAGAAGTCATGTACAGATGTGAGAGTTGGACCATAAGAAAGGCTGAGCACCTTCCATACCACATCTACTGTCTCTGTCGGAAAGCTACTATTGCCACTTAGAGTTATTTTATTCCAACCACTTAAAGTTTTTAAAGATGTAATTCATAATGATTCCAAATTCTCAAGGTCAATTCTAGAAAAGACTCTTTCAGCATAAACATTTCAATAAATTTCATGTCATTTATTTAATTTTGGTTGAGAGAATTCAGTATCACAGTTTATGAGTAGGTTTGCTATGTGTTTGTCTTTTAATATATATAGCTCAGAAGATCCTAAGTCATGTATACCAGTCAGTGTCAGGGGCTCCTCCCTTGTCACAATGTGTAGACACAGGTGGACAGCTGCACAGGTGGACATCTAACATGATTTAGGCAGTGAATATAGTTGAGTATCCTCATACAACCTTGTTTTAGCAAGAACAAGTCAAGAGTCTTACTCATCCTATTTATAGTTTTATTATCAACTAAAGGATACTTCTGGCACCCTACAGACAGTTCAGTTCTTCTCAAACATTTTAACTCATAATATATCAGTCCCTACCTCTTGATGGTTGTTTCTTTCCAGAAATGAGTCTGTTGCCCAGGTCTTGGAGTTAGGTGTGCCTGAGAGCATGCTAACCCATTTAATTACTGAGCTGCCTGTGCTTTTACCGATCTGATCCAATCCCTGCTTCCCCTGATTTTCTCTTTGCCCTTGTCTTTCCTAAACAAGTTAACAAAAAGAAGTTTTAGGAAGCTATGGAAAACTGAGGGCTTCCCTGGTGGCTCAGACAGTAAAGAATCTGCCTGCAATGCAGGAGACCTGGGTTCTATCCTTGGGTCATGAAGATCCCCTGGAGAAGGAAACGGCAACCCACCCCAATATTCTTGCCTGGAGAATCCCACAGACAGAGAAGGCTGGTGGGCTACAGTCCATGGGATTGCTAAAGAATGGGACATGATGAAGGACTAGCACTTTCACTTTTCACTTTTTCATGGAAGGTTGAAAGAAAGCAAAAAAAAAAAAAAAATGAAAGAGAATTTTTAAAAAAGCAATAACTTTTTTAGCTTTTTTCTTTTACCCAATATTAAGTTTCCTGATTAAGTCAGCTCTTCAGCCTCCTTCTCCCAGTGTGAAAAGTCATTCCTGCTTTTATGTCACTGAGACACACACTCTCTCTCTCTCTCCTTTCTGGCCAGTTGCCCACACAGGATCAACAGGGAGCTGCTATCTGGGGGTCCACCGACATGCATTAGGAACATCCATTTCTGCGCCCTTGCACCCCACCTTTCTTTAGTCATTGAAGGTTTTCTGGCTCATCTTTCTCCCTAGAGTAGATTAGAGTAGGCTCTGCTCCCTGGGCCTCATGCTGAGTAGCCCTAGTCCTTCCTATCACCCCAACTACATCCTTTTGCTGCTTTGGCCAGGTTCTTCAGCCAAGACTCAATTCTACTTAACATATCGAAAAGTATGTTGCCACACATATACAAATTTAACTGCACTATCATCAATGTAAAATTAAAATATCCAATGCAGTGTATGTAGCCTTGTCTAACTATCAGTCCCTCCTATGCTAGGATAATGACATGGCTAAGTCATGCCTAGTGCCTGGCCTGAATAGCTCCTCTCTCTCTTTTGTTAACCAGTTCTATTTCCTGCTGAGGCTGTTGTGCATTAAATTTTGATCTACATTTCTTACAACTCCATTGACAATTTATTTTGTCATAGGAAAAAAAAAAGCCGATTTGAATTGCTTAATAATCTGATTAATTGTTCACAGATTGAAAATTCCTCCTATAGATCTAACATTTCAGCTCTTCTACTACTGAACACACCATTTATATTTTGAAAATATAGTATTATGGTTTTCCAAATACACAAAATATTCCTTCAGTTCCCTCTGAGAGAAGCCAAGGGAGTTATATAATGCTTTCTTAGAGCGAAGGAGGAAGATGTTTTTCTGATGCTGTCTGTGTTAAGTTTCATCAAACACACAGAAATCATTTAAACTAGAAAAAATATTTTCAACAAGACCATTAGTGGTAGAAATAAAGTTAAAAATTTCTTACCCTGCTACCCTGACGTCTTGCCTCTTTAAGCTATGGAGACGTTGATTCAGCATTTAAAATGTAATTAACTGTACCATTCCAAAAAAATGGAGAAAATGTCATATATGGCAAAGGAGGAAATGCGAATAAATGAGAATAAAGAAAATAATGTGATTACCACTATTAGAGGGAATTTTTGATAAATGTAAGAAAACCATTTAAAATGCATCAAGAGGTGAGCCTTTCAGTGGGAAAGAGACTGAAGATCAGGCAGTTAGAAATTGTTACTATGGTACAAAAATACTCCAGTACTTAGAAAATGGTCAGGAAATATAAAAACACAAGGGTCTTTGTGAAACTGTGCTAAAACACATGAGATTCACAAGGATTAAATTCATCAAAGGATTAAGAACTGGACAAGTGAAACATGCACTGGCACTTACTCTAATTCAGTATTCTTTCAAGAAGGTTGTTACAGATTATATTAAACTGAACATATATAACCTAAGGCATACGTTAAATTAAGCCACAGAAAAATGGTAAATGACTGGAAATTGCAACCATTTATAAAGTATTAAAAGGACACAGCTGGTATTTGAATTTAGCTGGCATATGAATCTAGCTTTTTAAGTTTTTGAATTATTTTAAGGGACACATTTGATTCTCCTTGAGTGTGATAGTCAGTTATGAAACAAACTCTTACAGTAAAATGCATGATTTCTTCCGATTGTCAATTTCAGTATCCACAAAACACTGGTTCGACATGAAGTCTTTCTTGCACATGATTCCCAGAGAATGCTTGCTGTGCTGTGCTCAGTCATGTCTGACTCTGCAACCTCCTGAACTGTAGCCGGCCAGGCTCTTCTGTCCATGAAATTTTCCAGGCAAGAATACTGGTGTGGGTTGCCAATTCCTCCTCCAGAGGATCTTCCTGACCCAGAGATCAAACCTGTGTCTTTTTCATCTCCTGCACTGGCGGGCAAATTCTTCACCACTGCATCAATTGGGAAGCCTAATGATTAACTAGAAGAATTTCAGATTTTTGAACAATGTTTTCCTTGAGAAGTAAAAGCATACCAGATAATAATCACATTGTAAGAAAATTCAGCAGAGTCATGAAACTCCTCAGGTAAAATACTCAAGACCATCGGATTCCAGCCCTTCCCCAGACACGGGTCCAAAAGGATGACTTCTTCCTATAGTAAGCTGAAGATCAGCCAGCCTGAAGTCTGCCTCATAAAATCCAAGCAGGTGAAGGATTCTGAAGGCTTCCCATGTGTCCCATTATATAATGTACATGACACCCCTCTGAGCAGAGCTTTACAATTTGTCCCACATTTATAGCTCAGAAAACTGAGCCTTGGTTAAGTTTAATTCACTCAGAATGAAAACTAAACAAACAAGTCACCAACTGAAAATCCTGTGTACTTCCCAACAGGCTACCTAGAATTTCTCTCAGTGCCCTACATCCCTAATCTAAACTTGCAGAACTTGGAGAAGATGTCTATAAGATTACTCATTAGGAAGAATCTGAAACAATTCATCACATACAGGTAAATAATAGGAAACGTGACATGTTGAGTCATTTTATGTCACAGGGCCACACACGCTTCAAGTGTGTGGACTGCAATGTTTCATCTGCAATTTTTTCTTCTTAGTTTTCCTCACATTCTTATTAAACCGGTTGATCATAGGTATACATAAGTAACATAAGCCTGTTACTTTAAGTTTAGTACCTATAAACAGTAATAGAGTGTCATTCATTGGAAGTTTGGGGGTTTCTTGTTCTCTTCCGTGTTTTGAAAGATGGCCAATGTGATTTGCCTCACCTAGCTTCTCCTAAACTAAGGACAACATGTTCTTAGCACAAAGCCTCCACCGTGTACAAGCAGGGACTCGAAGTAGAAACCAGAGTAGAAGAAAATAGGTAAGAAGTGGCTTTCACTTCATATATTCTTCAAGGACTCCTAAGATTCATTCATGCGGCAAAGAATTCTCCATTTGTCCATGAAAATAAGCAAGCCATTAGTAACAGTGTGAAGAAATTGTTTCAAAATTTCAAGTCACATGTCTGGGATATATTCTTCTGAAAAAAAAAACTCAAGGGGAATTGACTATCCACATGTGGAATGGAAGTCATTCATGCCATCCAGCATGCTGGACATAGGGCATATAAAAGAGAAATAAGATCCAGCTCATGTCCTGGGGAAATTCTTTATGGAAAAAAAAGAAGAAACTTGAACTATTATCATAGTTATAGTATAAATTGATAAGTGTCATTGTGAGCTGTTAAAAGCATTGGGGAGAGTACAATAGTAAAATGAAAATATGCCTGTAGGTATGGGGAAAAGCTTCACAACTGAAACATGTTACACAGAGTGCAATGGAGGAAGTGACAACCAAAGGAGATAAATGAGGAAATGAAGCAGTAAAATGTAAAGGTATCAAATTGAAAGACCAGGATGTCATCAGGCAATGATTGCTTAAATGAGCAATAAGGAGGGAACTGGAAGATGAAGGTGAGGAAAGGGTGAAACATTTCACCCCCATGAGGTCATTATCCAGATCCCAGGAATGGTCAACAGGTCTGGGCAGCCCTGGAGACACGTGAAAACAGATTCTCACCTTATCATCTGACATCCTGACCCAAAGGTCATGAACCTACTTTCAGTCAGTCCACAGGGTGAATTTGATGCTGGGTAAATGCAGGACACAGGCTTCCCTCATGGTTCAACTGTACAGAATCGCCTGCCAATGCAGGAGATGCTGGTTCAATCCCTGGGTCAGGAAGATCGCCTGGAGAAAGGAATGGCAACCCACTCTAGTATTCTTGCCTGGGAAATCACATGGACAGAGGAGCCTGGCAGGCTATAGTCCATGGAGGTCACAAGAGTCAGACATGACTTAGCAACTAAACAACAACAAATAATGCAGGACATGCTGTGAAGAATACCATCCTACAGCTTCAAAGTGAGGAGACTTGGAGCTCCCGTGGATTGATGGATTGGTTGAGGGGATCTACAGAAAGGGACAATTCCCAACACTAATGGAAAACAGATTTCCACTTCATTACTATCTATAAGAAACAAGATCAAGGGCTTTGGAGATTTTTATCTTACTGTAAGTTGGAGTGGCAAACATGCATCAACTAGGTTTAGAATAATAATTCTTAAGTTTCGGTGTATCCAAGAATCGTCCAAAAGATAAAGGTGGAGGTGGCTGACTACGCACTCCTAGGGTTCCTGATCCAATAGTGTTGGGTAAGGCCAAAGACTCTGCACTTCCAATAAAAAGTTACATGTTAGTGATTCTGATGCAAGTAATCCTCTGAAGGAGGTGACTGACCATCTGAAGACACTGAAACACGGCTCCAAAGCTTCCTTATAAGCATTTTACAGCATCAGTGTTTTATCAACTGGTTAGACATCTGCTGCTGCTTCTGAGTCACCTCAGTCGTGTCCGACTCTGTGCAACCCCATAGATGGCAGCCTACCAGGCTCCCCCGTTCCTGGGATTCTCCAGGCAAGAACACTGGAGTGGGTTGCCATTTCCTACTCCAATGCATGAAAGTGAAAAGTGAAAGTGAAGATGCTCTGATTTATAGCAGGCCGACTCTATCTTAGGCCTTGAATGTGCTTAGCAGCTCAGTCATGTCTCTTTGAGACCCTGTGGACTGTAGCCCACCAGGCTCCTCTGTCCATGGGGATTCTCCAGGCGAGAATACTGGAGTGGGTTGCCATGCCCTCTTCCAGGGGATCTTCCCAATCCAGGGATCAAACCCAGGTCTCCTGCATTGCAGATGGATTCTTTACCATCTGAGCCACCAGGCCTTGAATAGCTATTAATATTTAGAATTTACATATAAATAGATAAACTAATCTGTTATCCAGTTATCTTTTAGCTTCATATAATGATCACTTTATACACAAAAGCTTTGCTTCTCCAGCATTATAATTGTCTGTCAAAAGAGTCATTTGTCTTGATCACTGTCCTGTAAGATTTTCAGGTAATTAGTAGGGGGAATCTATTTTCTTTTCATCAAAGTGCTTCCTAGTGAGTCATGATCTCTAGCCCCTTAGAGATTTGTTTCATTTAGGTGAATGGGTATCTATCAGGCAATGCAAGCCAGTATTTAGGATAATGCCCCATTAGAAACCATGAGAAATTTAAAGTACACTTCAATAACTCAATTATATATACAAATTCACACATAATTAAGTTACTGTCTGCTCTACCATAGAAAGATTTTTAGGTTTGATTTCTCATTAGTGAAAACCTGAGTTTACCATTACTCTGCTAGATCAGAAGCCAGTTTTCAAATATTCTTCATTGAAAATATATAATTTATTAGTTCAACAAGCTGTGTAATTTATAAGCTCAACAAAGTTTGGAATAAGAGACCACAGTGAGAACCAAGGCTATGCACCCACTGCAAACATGGGTGGTTATGACCAGGCATGATGGCCTCCAGGAAAGGAGGATGAGAGTTTCGACCCCTGCAGAAGATCCCAGTTATCTCATGGATGAGTTTAGCTGCGACTGGGACCCCAGTAAGTACCAGGAAGGCAGTGATCATATCTGTCTGTTCACTACTGTATCCACAGCAACTAACATTGAGCCCAACACATATTAAGGATTTAACAAGGTATTTGGTGGGTCACATCTGAGTTTCAACAACTGATAAATGATAAATAGCATTTGGCTTCCCATACAGTATACCTGAAGAAGGAGCTCCTTTTCTATGAGGGAGTCCAGATACACCAATTATCAAAAGACATGGCTCTGAGAATAAACCAGGGCAAGACATGCATGATCATGGGGATTTATTTCCTCATGTAAAGCCTGAGGAAACCAATTTTACTTATACAAGATTTCACTAGAAGCCACGTGTATCAATCATGATTCTAAAAGTTTTTCTTAAAACTTTGCTTCTAAATGTGAATATTCACTAATATGCTATCTTTTTCCTGCACTCACCTTCAAAATATTACATTGTAGACACACTGAAAAATGGTTCTTAATCATGAAACAAGAAGGTGGTAGTAATAACTTCTGTAGTTAATCTTTCTCGGATCGCTCCAAGTATCTTTCCATACCACCAAAGTATGTTCAGAGTCTACACCAAACTGCTGTAATCATTTGTAAGACAAAATGACCTAGGTCGTTATTTACACTGGAGCTTTAGAAACTTAAAGTTTACATTTATCAAGTTGAAAGAAAACTCACACATCTAGGTAGTTAAAAAAAAAACAAACAAACTGGAAATATTACATGCTTATGAAAGTTGAAAGCAATGAAAGTGTTAGCCGTTCAGTGGTGTCTGACTCTTTATGACCCCATGGACTATAGCCCACCAGGCTCCTCTGTCCGTGGAATTCTCCAGGCAAGAATACTGGAGTGGGTTACCATTTCCTTCTCCAGGGGATCTTCCCCAGCCAGGGATCAAACCTAGGTCTCCTGTGTTACAGCTCAGTATGAGTATAAAACAGAATATCAGATATTTTTATCTTATATAAATGAAAGTGTTTCCCAGGATCGAGGAAATCAAAGTTATGTATCATCCCTTCTTCACTGGTCCATTACTCTAAACTTAGTCTCTTCTTTAAAATTGGAAGAATTTTAAAACTTTTTTGGTTTGATTCAGAACGTAAGACTACACTGAGTTTGAATGGGAGCAATTGCCCAAGGCCCAGTACCTTAAATATTAGAAACACGAAAGCATACTATTCTCTCTTCACTATCAACTGACTTTCTCATGGTCAACCCTGCTCCTCAGAATATAGTAGGTAAAGGAATTAATTCATAATTGTCCCATAGTAGATGAGAGAGGACAATAAAAATGAAATAATGGAGTAGAAAGGTAACAAGCATAATTTTTTTTCCCCTCTGTTGCTTTTGCCTCCTCTCCCCTCTTCCTCATGTACAGGAATCAAAAATGAGTGGCTTTAGGTAATAAAAATGTCAGTTTGATCTCTTTCAAGGACAGAAAGAGCTATACAACCCGAATTGCACCATGAGGAGTTCTAGAACTCTGTTTTATCTTGCATGGCTATAACAACTTAGGCCAACATGTGATTTACTTTACAAATACTGAGTTTCTTTAATTAAAAGAAAAAAAAGGCATTTAATGAGTCACTGTATTGTTACAAGTTGACACTTTGAGTATTTCAAACTAGAAAATGAGAAATGGCTATTCAAACCTCAATCTCTTGAAAGAGAAAATGGGATAATATGAATAAAGCTTCTGCTCTTTCAATCCTATCTATCATCTAAAAACACATGTGATGAAAATAACATCTGAATTCCATTTTTCCAGTACAGCTAGCTTATATTCCTAAGAGTTTTTAAATATTATTTCAGCCTGGGTTCAAAAAACTTAGTGAGCTAGAATAGTATATTATGATCCCTATTGAGATGTGTAGCAAGTAAAGATAAACAAATCCCAGTTTGTTAGAAGCAAGTCACAGATTACTATGACTTCATCATTAAAAAAATGTATTAACAACTTGCTATAGTTATAACATTGGATTAGACCTGTTGTAAGAATGAATCAAAGAGATAAGCCATCTTGACCTTCAGTAAATTTCCACTTGAGTAAACTTTCAGTAACTTCCAGTTCACTGTTTTTCCTTTCAACAATGCCCCTCACCCTACAGAAGTGAAGTATTGAGCTTTGTTTGTTGTTTATATTTTTTGGGTCACACCGGGTGGCTTGTGGGATCTTAATTTCCTGACCAGGGATGGAACCTGTACCTCTGGTAATGGAAGCTCAGAGTCTTAACCAGTGGACCATGAGCGAAGTCCCCAGAAGTGAAGTATTGATAGCTACACATTTGAAGGACCAAAATAACTCTGCCAAACTTGTTCTCAAGTCAATCATTTTAATAAAGTAGCAATATTTCTAATTCCATTTGCACATAACGATTTGTCAAAAGCATCTAAACATGATGAAAAATAAAATAGAATTCTTACACACTTTTTACACGCAAAATACACTGAGGAAAGTGTTCATTGAGATGATTATGGAAACTGAACCTTAAAAGATGTGAATCATGTAATTAAGTACCCTATCAACAAGATTAGCAGCCAGTAATTTGTCACAGGACATTCACATTCAATTCAAAGACTAAAGTTAGTAAATCACTAAAGGAGCATAATTTGGAAAATTGAAATTGTCCTTTGGTTCAATTTAATGCACTAGGAAATGACCCTGTACGACATCTCACTCTTATAAACAATTTCATTTAGAAATCTTTGTAATTTCCTTCACAAGTTCTAAATGGAACGATAGTCTGCTAAAAAGCCATTTCAGTAACCATGTAAAATTCGAGCCTTTGACAAATTACAGCCTGTTTCTTAAGAAATCTGCTGGGTTTCCTAATTTAATCATGATGAAAAGATTCCCAGTGGGTACACTTAGTTTTAAGAGTAAGTCTCAAAGTAAATTAACTATTTCTTCTATAATGTTCATTAAGAAAATTGTATCTCGCTACCAATTACCATTTATTAAAACAAGGGAAACACCCATTTCCATTCACAGATAGCACAGAATTCTCTTCCATATTGCAAGAAATACAAGAATATACTGGGGTGCTCACTCCTTCCCAACCCCCCCAGTAGTAACCATTAGTTTGTTCTCTGCCTCTGTAAGTCTGCTTCTGTTTTGTTACATTTATTTACTCAGTTTATTTTTTAGATTATACATATGAGCAATAACATACAAAATTTGTCTTCATCTGATTTATTTCATTAAACATATTTTTAAAAGGAAACTATCAGTACCTAAATCACTACCAGCTTCATTTACCATATGTAAAAGAAAGTTCTAAAAATAAAAAGGAGTCCCAACAATACACTTGCAACACACACACACACTCAATCAAAAATACGATGTGAACAATAGTGGCTTGAGGAGTTTCGAGGGCCACTTCCTCAGTGAAACAACCATAATAGCTTAAAATTATTTAGAAAACATGATTTAAAGTCCCTGGAAATTATAATAAATTCATGCAGCCAATAAAGAAATTTTAAAAAAATAAAAATAAAGAATATACTGGGATGGAAACAAAATATCATAGCCAGGAAGAGGAACAGAAGCCAACTTGTGTTTTTTCAAAACACAACTTCCAAAACTTTTTAATACGTGGCATTCAAATTGGGAAGGGGGATCCATTACTATACATTCATTTATGTACAAGAAGTATTTAGCCACCCAGGAAAGAGAAGCAATATCCTTGTCATTAGGGAAGGCTAAAGAGAATTCCTATCCATGTATGATTGGCTATTTGGCTCCCAAGAACAGAGACTTTATCAATTACATTCTATGTATAGTAAATGTCATGATATTTAGGTACTTGCAGAAGAGCTCTAGACTTCCCAGGTGGCACAGTGGTAAAGAATCTGCCTGCCAATGCAGGAGACATGGGTTTGATCCCTGGGTCAGAAGATCCCCTGGAGAAAGAAATGGCAAACCACTCCAGTATTCTTGCCATCCTATGGACAGATGAGCCTGGAGGGCTACAGTCCATGGGGTCACAAAGAGGCAGAATCGACCGAGTGACTGAGCAAGTATATGCATACACAGAGGAGCTCTAAGTTCCAGGGAAGCAACGACTTCGTCCTCTTCATCTGAAACTTGTAGTTCAACTGTATATATTTGAAGATTATTTCCCCCTTGATAATGAGGGCAGTAATGCCGTATTCATAAATTCATAGAAGTCACTTCAATGTTGGTGGATTCTTTAATTATATTAGTGATAAAGTAGTAATTACCTAGTTCCTGTTGGCCATGCGGTAACTCATTCTTTTAACTCATTTGGGAAAGAAAAAAAATATTAACTCCAAGATATTCACATCTGATATCTAGGATGGCATATGGGCTTCCCATCACTTGCCTGCTGTACCTGATAGGTAGTGGTTGCCTAGAAACCCAGGCTGAGAAGATTAGGGACTGCATCAAGGCTCCACCATAATGAGTGCCCTAAATGGGTAGCAATTTTGTCTAGCATGGTGAAAAGCAGAGGGTCTTATGTCAGCTAGATGAAGAACCTGTCTTAAATGATGTAGATCTACTGCTTACAAATTCACTGAAGAACGCAACATCTTTATTTCACAATTTTTGTGTATTTTGGAAGTTTGTACCACTCAAAGAAATACTTTCCATAAGCTTTCAACTTGCTGCTTGAATATGGTAAAGAATGAGAGAGAATGCTAGGGTTTATAACATAGAAAGTATAGAAGTGGAAAATAGAAATAAACCACATATTTAAGCATTGGAAAAGTGAATGATATAGTATTGTAACAAAGATTACTTGTTTCCCCTAATATTTAATAATGTTTCAACTGTCAACAAAAACTAAAGTATCTGTTCTGAAATTTAGTTTTATTAACTGGCAGTTAGGTGAATATGCTTTATTTAAAAGTCTTTAGAAGCATGAAATAATGTAAATCTCTACAATTTAAAAAATTTAAGTAATTATGTTATACACAGATATGCTTGAGTTCATTATCAGTTTTATTTGCCTTTAAGTTCTTCCAGATAAAAAAGGAGCAGGACATTATAATGGCAGCATAAACAGACTATAACAAAGGTATCTCTATAAACATCATTTAAAGTTGTAGTAGTAATTGAATGATTAGAAATCTGCACATACAATTTTGATTTTTCTTACTAAAAGCTACAGAGAAGGCAGTGGCAATCCACTCTAGTACTCTTGCCTGGAAAATCCCATGAACAGAGGAGCCTGGTAAGCTGTGGTCCATGGGGTCCCTAAGAGTAGGACACGACTGAGCGACTTCACTTTCATGCACAATGAAAAATATAAATATACACAAATCAAATGTAAACCCAGAAAATTTCACCTCATTTAAAGCAGAGACATGATAGAAAAGGAAGGCCTAAAGATCTAGTGATTACAGACAACAATGATGTATTAGGAAGTTCCAAGTTGCTTAGAGACTAGATCTTAGTTATTCTCACCACAAAAAAGACACCATTATGTAACAGAATACAAGTGTTAATTAAATCTACAGTCTTAATCATACTGCAATATATAAATGTATCAAATCTACACCTTGTACATTTTAAACTTACAAATATTATACAATTATATTTCAATTAAAATTGTGATTTGATAACAATTACCTATATTAACATGAATGTTGGACATGAATATAAACAAATGAAGAGGCATGTGAGTTATGTGTTCCAAGACATTTAAAAATTCTACTCATTACCCCACATTTTTCACATTGCTATAAATTTCAACTTTAATCCAGCATACATTCTAGCATGATCTAATATCTTAGCCCACTCATATATATTAATAACCACACTCCTCTGTTGAATTCCACACATACAATGCAAGGTATTAGCCATACATGACTAAATATGGGTAAACATCTAATGTCCAAGCACTTGCACTAAGTAAGATCTTTTATTTAGTAACATTTTTTCACACATACAAACCTGTGATACTAGAATGTAATAGGCAAAGTCAAAATTTTCTAATGATTTCCCTTCATGCTATTTCTTTCTTGGTGGATTTAAAGAGAACTTGCTTTTCACCATCTGGGCTGTTCTTCCTCCATCATGCTGAAATCATGTTCCTCTTTCAAGGGCCATCATTTGACTCCCTCCTAACCCTCTTTCAACACATATGCTAGCCAGAGAAGAGTGGGAATGGGAAAGAACAGAACTAATATTGTGGTGCTAGTGATAAAGAACCTGCCTGCCAATGCAGGAAACAGAAGAGATGTGGGTTCCATCCCTGGGTGGGCAAGATCGAGCATGGCAACCCACTCCAGTATTCTTGCCTGGAGAATCCCATGGACAGAGGAGTCTAGCAGGCTACAGTCCATGGGGTCACAAAGAGTCAGACATGACTGAAGCAACTCACCTAGCTAGCAAGCTAAGACATATTTGGAACCAGGACGCTGAGCTTAGTAATATAGTAATTCAGATAATAAAATTGTATCTTTTATTTCAACAGTTTTTTATTTCTACCTTCAGTTCTGGTATGTTTTTATCAGCCTCCTGGATTGCTCCTTACTAGCAGAATTCTGGATCTAACATGGCAGAATCAGCTTAGTCATCCCTATGATGTTTGCTCACTCATGTCCAACTCTTTGCGACCCCATGGACTGTAGCCCGCCAGGCTCCTCTGTGCACGGAGGTTTCCACTCAAGAATACTGCAGTGGGTTGCCACTCTCTTCTCCTGGGTGGGGAAGATCTCCCACCCAGGGATTGAACCTGTGTCTCTTGTGTCTCCTGCATTGGCAGGGAGATCCTTTACCACCAGCACCGCCTGGGAAGCCCTATTATCCCTACTGTTTGCAAAGTTTCCCAAGTTTCCAAGCAGGCTTTCATTTTCCCACATCTTTACATTTCACTTTAGAGTTTTTAATCAAAATGTAGCATAATAGCTTCTACATAGTAAATGCTCTGAGTAGCTTTAAGTGCTAAATTTGCTTAAGGTGTAGAAGTTACCCTTACTTTCATTCTGTACCTGAATTAACTTAAAACCAGACAGCTAAGTAACTTAGCAAAGGTCAGTCAGTGAGCTAGGTAACCTGGATCCAAATCCTGTGCGCTGAATAAGTGCATTTGAAAGAGCCCCAGGCTTGCCAGAGGCAGGAGGATTACTGTGGCTGTCCAGGAAGCTGGCCAAAGAGTCCAGTTATATGATAATAGCTCACTAGCCTCCTGCCAGGCCTGCCAGGCACTACCTCGTAGATGCTGGTGATGGAATGAACCAACCAGTCCTCCAGTATACAAGCTGTACCTTTCACTTTGTCAAGACATTGAATTAACCAGTATATTTTCTTCATCTTTTATCATTTTTAATTTAATCCAAGAACCAAACCGCACTGGTGAAGGAAATGGCAACCCACTCCAGTATTCTTGCCTGGGAAATCCCATGGACAGAGGAGCCTGGAGGGCTACAGTCTATGGGGTTGCAAAGAGTCAGACATGACTTAGTGACTGAAACAACAACAAAACCAAATGGTAAGTCCAGGGAAAACTGTCTGAAAAGAAATTCTACCTTATTTAATGTTTATCTATTCTTTAAAAAAAAAGCAGAGACATTACTTTGCCAACAAAGGTCCATCTAGTCAAAGCTATGATTTTTCTAGTAGTCATGTATGGATGTGAGGGTTGGACTATAAAGAAAGCTGAGTGCTGAAGAATTGATGCTTTTGAACTGTGATGTTGGAGAAGACTCTTGAGAGTCCCTTGGACTGTAGGGAGATCCAACTGGTCAATCCTAAAGGAAATCAGTCCTGAACATTCATTGGAAGGACTGATGCTGAAGCTGACCTGATGTGAAGAACCGATTCATTGGAAAAGACCATGATCCTGGGAAAGACTGAAGGGAGGAGGAGAAGAGGACAAGAGAGGATGAGATGGTTGGATGGCATCACTGAATTGATGGACATGAGTTTGAATAGCCCCGGGAGTTGTTGATGGACAGGGAGGCCTGGCGTGTTGCAGTTCATGAGGTCGCAGATTCTTTTTTAAATGTTAATGAGATTATAAAAATTAATGAAGCTGTGTTTTATAAAGAATTTAACTATTTCTAGATAAAAACTTCAACAAGTTTTCCTAATACTGTTCTCATTTTCTAATATTTACAGGAAGAAGCCTCTTGAGTGAAGAAAATGACAATGTATCAAAGATACCAGCTCTACTCTTAGTCCTGATTTTGCCAGAATCTTTCACATATACCACAGTCAGTTATAGGAGCAGTTGACTGCTTATTTCAAGTTCATTCAAAAGTACTGGGAAGCTGAGGCCAGGTCTTAGGGATAGTCTCAAACAGGGCATTCATTTATGCCCAAGAGAAAAGATGTAAACTACAGACTCAAAAAGACTGAGTGTTAAAAAAAAAAAAAAGACTGAGTGTTTGAAATCAGCAGTATTAAATCCATTGAGTTTGGCTGTAAACCTACCTTATATATCTTGACCATAATAATGCCCATGTGTTGTTTTTTGCTTTGTTTGGCCTCAAGTGTACATTAGTGAACTTTATCATGTCCTTTAGTAAATCTATCCCAGGAATAACCTGTTTGTCGCACCTGAGAAAAGGCAGTTAATTTTTGTTACTCAGAGTGCCATGGGGATCAGGTTAGCCACTGAGGAAGTCGAGGGGTTGCAGGTATGGACACCTCACACCTCAGTGTGCTTCATCTTTCAAAGGGGAACTGAGCAGCTGGGCTGGAAACCCCAGAAAACCAGACTACATATGAGTTTCATCATAGGTAGAAATTCATCAGTGGAATCTTAGTATATAAAGTTTTATTACTGTAAATAATTTATCTTCGTGTATCTCATTATTTTTAATCCTTGCAAATTCACAGAAACAAATGGATATATTATGAGTATGATTTTAGTTTTCATTTCATAAATGACTATATATCTCTATAATTCTTGAACTTACATAGAGGTTCCCCAGGGAGAGTGCAAGAGCTCAAAATTAAAAGGGAACACATAATGTAAGAAAAAAGCAAAATTGTTAGGAAAGATGAATTATATTCAGATATAGCTGTTTAGCAAATTAATATTTGTAATGTTTCCATCTTATAAAGCCACAACTGGCTTTATTGTCCATGTTTATTTAACTAAGTTACTATTTTTAGAAAACTAATATAATTCTACTTTAGGCATAAAAATTTCCAAAGCTGGTTTTCTGAATCAATTACATTAGAACAGAGCTCCACTGAACAGTAAGCACTTCATGTGTGAATACTATGTTACTTTTTATTTCTTCTTCATTTTTCACAGCACCTAACATGTAACACCTGAATGGTCTAGAGGTCTGAATTTGGCAATAAGGAGTTCACGATCTGAGCCACAGTCAGCTCCCAGTCCTGTTTTTTGCTGACTGTATAGAGCTTCTCCATCTTTGGCTGCAAAGAATATAATCAATATGATTTCAGTGTTGACCATCTGCTGTTGTCCAGGTGTAGAGTCTTCTCTTGTGTTGTTTGAAGAGGGTGTCTGCTATGACCAGTGTGTCTTCTTGGCAAAACTCTATTAGCCTTTGCCCTGCTTCATTCCGTACTCCAAGGCCAAATTTGCCTGTTATTCCAGGTGTTTCTTGACATCCAACTTTTGCATTGCAGTCCCCTATAATGAAAAGGACACCTTTTTTGGGTGTTAGTTCTAAAAGGTCTTGTAGGCCTTCATAGAACCATTCAACTTCCTATTCTTCAGCATTACTTGTCAGGGCATAGACTTGGATTACGATATTATTGAATGGTTTGCCTTGGAAATGAACAGAGATCATTCTGTCATTTCTGAGACTGCATCCAAGTACTGCATTTCAGACTTTTTTGTTGATCATAATGGCTACTCCATTTCTTCTAAGAGATTGCTGCCCACAGCAGTAGATATAATAGTCATCTGAGTTAAATTCACCCATTGCAGTCTATTTTAGTTCACTGATTCCTAGAATGTCGACATTCACTCTTGCCATCTCCTGTTGGACCACTTCCAATTTGCCTTGATTCATGGACCTAACATTCCAGATTCCTATGCAATATTGCTCTTTACAGCATCAGACCTTGCTTCTATCACCAGTCACATCCAGAACTGGATATTGTTTTTGCTTTGGCTCCATCCCTTCATTCTTTATGGAGTTATTTCTCCACTGATCTCCTGTAGCATACTAGGCACCTACCAACCTGGGGAGCTCCTCTTTCAGCATCCTATAATTTTGCCTTTTCATACTGTTCATGGGATTATCAAGACTTAAACTGAAGAGAGTAGGGGAAACCACTAGACCATTCAGGTATGACCTAAATCAAATCCCTTATGATTATACAGTGGAAGTGAGAAATAGATTTAAGGGACTACTGACAGACAGACTGCCTGATGAACTATGGATGGAGGTTCGTGACACTGTACAAGAGACAGGGATCATGACCATCCTCATGGAAAAGAAATGCAAAAAAAACCAAAATGACTGTCTGAGGAGGCCTTACAAATAGCTCCAGAAAGAAGAGAAGTGAAAAGCAAAGGAGAAAAGGAAAGATATAAAACATCTGAATGCAGAGTTCCAAAGAACAGCAAGGAGAGATAAGAAAGCATTCCCCAGTGATCAATGCAAAGAAATAGAGGAAAACAAAAGAATGGGATAGACTAGAGATCTCTTCAAGAAAATTAGAGATACCAAGGGAATATTTCATGCAAAGATGGGCTCGATAAAGGACAGAAATGGTATGGACCTAACAGAAGCAAAATATATTAAGAAGAGGTGGCAAGAATACACAGAAGAACTGTACAAAAAAGATCTTCATGACCCAGATAACCATGACAGTCTGATCACTCACCTAGAGCCAGACATCCTGGAATGCAAAGCCAAGTGGGCCTTAGAAAGCATCACTACAAACAAAGCTAGTGGAGGTGATGGAATTCCAGTTGAGCTATTTCAAATCCTGAAAGATGATGCTGTGAAAGTGTTGTACTCAATATGCCAGCAAATTTGGAAAACTCGGCAGTGGCCACAGGACTGGAAAAGGTCAGTTTTCGTTCCAATCCCAAAGAAAGGCAATGCCAGAGAATGCTCAAACTACCACACAATGGCACTCATCTCACACGCTAGTAAAGTAATGCTCAAAATCCTCCAAGCCAGGCTTCAGCAATACATGAACCGTGAACTTCCTGATGTTCAAATTTGTTTTAGAAAAGGCAGAGGAACCAGAGATCAAATTGCCAACATCTGCTGGATCATTGAAAGAGCAAGAGAATTCCAGAAAATCATATATTTCTATATTGACTATGCCAAAGCCTTTGACTGTGTGGATCACAATAAACTGTGGAAAATTCTTCAAGAGATGGGAATACCAGACCACCTGACCTGCCTCTTGAGAAACCTATATGCAGGTCAGTAAGCAACAGTTAGAACTGGACATGGAACAAAGAACTGGTTCCTAATAGGAAAAGGAGTATGTCAAGGCTGCATATCGTCACCCTGCTTATTTAACTTAGATGCAGAGTACATCAAGAGAAACACTGGGCTGGAAGAAGCACAAGCTGGAATCAAGATTGCTAGGAGAAATATCAATAACCTCAGATATGCAGATGACACCACCCTTATGGCAGAAAGTGAAGAGGCACTAAAAAGCCTGTTGATGAAAGTGAAAAAGGAAAGTGAAAAAGTTGCCTTAAACCTCAACCTTCAGAAAACGAAGATCATGGCATCTGGTCCCACCACTTCACGCGAAATAGATGGGGAAACAGTGGAAACAGTGTCAGACTTTATTTTGGGGGGCTCCAAAATCACTGCAGATGGTGATTGCAGCCATGAAATTAAAAGACGCTTACTCCTTGGAAGGAAAGTTATAACCACCCAGATAGCGTATTCAAAGCAGAGACATTACTTTGCCAACTAAGGTCCGTCTAGTCAAGGATATGGTTGTTCCGGTGGTCATGTATGTTGTGAGTGTTGGACTATAAAGAAAGCTGAGCACCGAAGAATTAATGGTTTTGAACTGTGGTGTTGGAGAAGACTCTTGAGAGTCCCTTGGACTGCAAGCAGATCCAACCAGTCCATCCTAAAGGAGATCAGTCCTGGGTGTTCATTGGAAGGACTGATGCTAAAGCTGAAACTCCAGTACTTTGGCCACCTCATGCGAAGAGCTGACTCACTGGAAAAGACTCTAATGCTGGGAGGGATTGAGGGCAGGAGGAGAAGGGGACAACAGAGGATGAGATGGCTGGATGGCATCACTGACTTGATGCACATGAGTTTGTGTGAACTCCAGGAGTTGGTGATGGACAGGGAGGCCTGGCGTATTGCAATTCATGGGGTCACAAAGAGTTGGACGCAATTGAGTGACTGACCTGAACTGAACATGTAATACACTTGAATGCTGCTGGAAAACAAGTAAAGGAAACATAAGGACAACAGAAGGGTGATTGGTATATGCCTCGAAATATGTCCTCCATGAAGGGGAATGGTTGATGGAACGATGAGTGGAGTGATCTGAAAATGACCAGGAAGCCCACTGTGGGTTGCCTGTATAAGGAACCTTAGTCATTCAGTGGTGTCTGTCTCTACAACCTCACAGACTAGAGCCTCTGTCCATGGAATTCTCCAGGCAAGAATATTGGAGTAGGTTGCCATTCCCTTCTCCAGGGGATCTTCCCAACCCAAGGGTCAAAAGCAGGTCTCCCATATTGCAGGCAAATTCTTTACTGTCTGAGCCATCAGGGAAGACTCAGGCTGCACCTAAACTCTGTTTCCAAAGGGACCAGAGTTTTCCTTCCCCCAGTATGAAGGGCCACAATACCCCACTGGTCCAGAGTTTCCTGGTCTTGAGCACCTAGCATTCCCAGGTAACTTATTAAACAGCTGGTACACTAAATCCAGACTGCCTGGTATGTTTTATTCCACAGATGAGGTAGTTCTCAGAACTAAAGTGGGGTGAGGTCTGTCCATCAGAATCCACACCCACACAGCTGTGCCCCATCTTTGCATGTCTCTCAACCACATGATGTGGGGATCATGGAAACTCATGCTTTCCTTTCTCTATGTGAAATTTTCCTTTTCCCAGTAAAGCCTATTCCTTCACCTATACTGTTACATAAGATGAAATTACTAATTGCACGAACTTTGTCTCATGCAACATGACAGATGGAGACCTAAATAGATGAATTTTACTAAACAGATACCATCATCTCTTTATGTTATTTCTACTCAATCCAATTAACACTTTACTGAATACATCAGCCATACAAAGTCCTGGGAGAGAGAGTATTGTGAATACAAACTTCAATACTTTATTTGGTAAGTTATAATCCAGTTGTACCCTGATGCTGGGAAGGATTGGGGGCAGGAGGAGAAGGGGAAAACAGACGGTCAGATGGCTGGATGGCATCACCAACTTGATGGACATGGGTTTGGGTAGACTCTGGGAGTTGGTGATGGACAGGGAAGCCTGGCGTGCTGTGATTCATGGGGTTGCTAAGAGTTGGACACGACTGAGCGACTGAACTGAACTGAATCCAGTTGTAGAAAACTTTGAAAGTCAGTCTTTAATCAGATGAACGAAAGGTATGACCAGAAGGAAAATAGAGCAAAAAGTAACTGATTCTAACTATATAACTGAAAAAGGATCTCTTGGAAAGCTTTGCCAAGGAAATGGATTTGAATTAAGCATGAATATTAAGGGAAGGACTTCAACCAAGTAAGAGCATTCCAGGAGCTATATAAAACCTGAGCACAGAATATAACTGTTTCCTGAACAGTCAGAAACTCTGAAAGTCTCTGGAATAATCTCAGAAGGCTAAGAGTGTAGATTGGGATGACATATTTTTGTGTATATGTGAGTTATTTATGTTTCATTTAAACAGTACTTCTGTATTTAAGGAAATAGAGACAAAAACTAATGTCTCTCCTCGCATAACGCATAGACCCTCCTCCAAACAAAATGCTAGGTATAGGTTAATGAAACACAATAGTAATAAATAGCATATGAATTATGAATTATTCCACCAAATCCTAGTAAAAGATTCTCTTCCTCTGGCAGGCAGGATGCTGACCTGCTGAGACATTTAACTTCAGTACTTAAAGTAATTATATCCTGGAGAAGTTTAAACCTGTACAAAATTTCTGGAGAGCTACTTGATATATACCATATATATATGGTATACATACACACACGTATATGTAAATATATATATATATCAAAGATCATAAAGACGCTCTTGATGCTAACCTACTAGTTCTAAATTCTGAAAGTTATCCCAAACAACTAATTAGAGAAATGCACTAATAAGAGTATATTTACAGATCTGTTTATAATAATTAGAAATATTCTGAATAGCACACATTCAGTTACATTTGGTCTCTCAGTTGTGTCTGACTCTGTGACCCCATGGACTGCAGTACGCCAGGCCTCCTTGTCCATCACCAACTCCCAGGGCTATTCAAACTTATGTCCATCAAGTCAGTGATGCCATCCAACCATCTCATCCTCTGTCGTCCCCTTCTCCTGCCTTCAGTCTTTCGCAGCATCGTGGTCTTTTCCAATGAATCGGTTCTTCGCATCAGGTGGCTGAAGTATTGGAGTTTCAGCTTCAGCATCAGTCCTTCCAATGAATATTCAGGACTGATTTCCTTTAGGATGGACTGGTTGGATCTCCTTGCAGTCCAAGGGACTCTCAAGAGTCTTCTCCAACACCACAGTTCACCACACGTGAATATCACGTATTAGAAAATAGTTTAAAAATAACATGATACATCCATATTACTGAGTTACAGACCTCCATTTTTTTAAATCACATTTTCAAAGAATACTTACTGATATGGTTTCATAGCATGGATACAATACTGAGGTTAAAGTCCAACTATATATAGAAGGAAAAAGGAAATGAAAAAAGAAGCAAAGACATATGAATAAAGGAATATAATACCAAAAGCATAGAATACCTCTGAGTTACATGATTGCATACAGTACTTAACTTTTGCCTGTGCTGTATGAAGAATCACCTGCTCACATTTCTTTTTACAGGAGATGTGGTTTAAGTTTATCAATAGAAGAGTGTTATAATAATGTTGGATCTTTAGGTTATCAATGGGTTTTCTAGTGAAGAGGAGACCTCAACGTTCATTCTACAGAGGAACTGGGATTCTACTCAGTATATTTTATAAGTAATAATGAGACTATATAAAGATAGTTGAAAGCCCCAGACATCATTGTCTTCTCCCCCACATAATGCATAAAAGAAAACTAGCAAGAACCTACTGTACAGCACAGAGAAGAGAAAAGGAACCATCTCTTTGTAGGACTTATATTAATTTAACATTTAAAAATGCATTCCAATACAAAGTAGATGCAGAAACACTGTCTGAGTTCACTTACATGAGGTACCTAGAATAGTCAGGTTCACAGAGTCAGAAAGAACACTGGTAGATGCCACGGGCTAGGGTTGGGGAATGGAGATTTGGTATTAAAAGGAAACAGCTTCAGTTTAGGAAAGTGAAAAATTCAGATGGATGATGGTGAGAGATACACAACAATGTGAATGTACTTAGTGCCACTGAACTATACAGCTAAATATGTTAAAATGGTGTCTTATTTTCTGTGACTTTTACTATAATTTTAAAAAAACAAACTTTTTTAAAAAAATTGGATGACTGTTATACAAATATCTTAATTTCAGAGAAAAACATGTTAACTCCTCTAATCCAGCTGCGTATACTCTTCCAGACAATCTAATCATGGTGGAAAACTAAAAACTAAATGGTGAGCATACATACAAAAAGATAAGAGGGAAACTGCCTTTCTAAAAGAAAATGAAAGCATGAAGATTTTTCTTCTTCACTAGCTTTGTCAAACAGCAAATCAGATAGCCTCAAATAATGAACCCTGCCTCTTTACATAACAAATGCCACTTCACACAAGAACACCAACCTTGAAAAGTTATGACCAACCCAGATAGCATATTCAAAAGCAGAGACATTACTTTGCCGACTAAGGTCTATCTAGTCAAGGCTATGGTTTTTCCTGTGGTCATGTATGGATGTGAGAGTTGGACTGTGAAGAAGCCTGAGCGCCAAAGAATTGATGCTTTTGAACTGTGGTGTTGGAGAAGACTCTTGAGAGTCCTCTGGACTGCAAGCAGATCCAACCAGTCCATTCTGAAGGAGATCAACCCTGGGATTTCTTTGGAAGGAATGATGCAAAAGCTGAAACTCCAGTACTTTGGCCACCTCATGAGAAGAGTTGACTCATTGGAAAGGACTCTGATGCTGGGAGGGATTGGGGGCGGGAGGAGAAGGGGACGACCGAGGATGAGATGGCTGGATGGCATCACCAACTCGATGGACGTGAGTCTGAGTGAACTCCAGGAGATGGTAGTGAACAGGGAGGCCTGGCTTGCTGCGATTCATGGGGTCGCAAAGAGTCGGACACGACTGAGCGACTGAACTGAACTGAACTGACTTTGTAAACTCTTAGCAAAATTTGATAACCTATGTGTACCTCAAAGCCTCACAGATTTTTCTCTCTGAAGATTTGCCATCAAATTCTATTAGTGCGGGGTTTGATTTTTTTACCATGTTCACAAGATTTGGAGTAGATTGATTTTGGTGCAGTTTACCATATCAGTACTTCTGTTTTCATGTTTGACTGGCTCAAGGCAGACCTGATACACTTATGGCCAGGATTACAATTTTGCCTGGGCCTTGCATTCAGGAAAGGGTTTGAATGTAGACTTTTGGTTTTACCCTAAATGACTTTATTCCTATTACTTTAGGACTCTACAGCTATTACAAATTTTGTTCTTATGAAAAAAGTCTTAGCTGTAAATGGAAATATGGTGAGAATATTTTCACACTGCTCATGTATCTACTATTCTTCGGTAATCCCCTTTTGAATCGTGGTTGTACATCCATTTTAGGAAACAGCCAGGGTAACCTTGACCTCTCACCTCAGACAGGTGAGCTCACAGCTTATCCATAACAGGGTGTAAACAGTCAGACCTTGACTTTCCCACTTAGAAATAAAAGTTAAAGTTCTGGCAGAGACAGTAAGATGAAACAAGTATCTGCACAAGTAATACATTTGAGAAGAATGAATGATAACATTAACTGTCAGATTCTTGCTACCACAAACTGAAGGATCCACAAGTTGGGGACAGAAAAGGAAGCAGCTGCCAGAGTAAGATCTTGCCTGCCATGTCTTTCTGAAGTCATCTGGCGTATGTCACCACCTCCTCCCTCCAGGATTATACCCAAAGGGAAAGGAGACAGATAATCCAGCATGATCAGATACATAATATATCCCTTAAAAATTCAGATACTCAGAGAAGAGAACAGTGCCTGGTATCTTTCTAGAAACACGATGCCTTGGAAATTGTTTGATATGACCTAATGGAATAAAAGTAATAATGCAGAGATTGCTGAAAAGGTTGTCCATGGTCACCAATGGCCCAAAGCAACTCATAATCTTCTATCAGCCTCAAAAAGTAGAGGGTCACCTGAACCTTCTGTGTGCTTCAACGGAGAGGACAAGGTCAGTGGATTCCAAGACAGACACCCAGGTTCCAACTCAGAGAAGCAGGCTGAGGAAATGAGCGTGGATTACAGTCTGAAGCCCAGGTGAAAATACGTACTTCTCAGCATATGCCAACTTGAAGCAGGCAGACACCAGAGAACACAATGGAAAACTGAACATCTCACTTTATGCCAATTTGGACAGAAGCTGAGACATGGAACAGATGCCTTTCCCCTAAAGAGAGGCTTTAGATACCACCATAATACATGATAATTGAATACATTTTATCCCTAAAGGTAAAGAAACTTGAAATAGGAATTAAATTGAGATATACAAGTTTCTTTATGCATATTTAAGGGCTGATAATAAATTGACTAAAACCATATTTTCTGCCATTATAAAAAAAATAGGGGCTTGGAGATTTTGATAACTTCGGGAGAAATATTTTCTACATTCACATTTATAGTTTAACATATATGTACAGATGCTTATTATTTTATGAAATTATCCACAATTTTTATAACCCTGTTTTGATATTGCCAATGGTCTCAAAATGTGAAAGAGGCCCTGATTTCCCATTATATTCTTTCACTGAACATGGGTTTGCTCAGTGGTTAACTGCTAGGATCTCACGGAAACTATTGATACCAGTGCAGAATCACCTCATAACTAGAATGGAACCTAGCAACATATCATTATGTAATTTTTTTTAGTACCAGATATGGTAAGCAACAAGTGATAGACTTAATTCCAGAACTGGTATGGCTGGAATGTACTAAATCTATTCTAAACTAGGTAAATATTAAAGTCATATAATAGAAGATCATCATTTTCATAGAATGAATTCTACATAAACGAAAACATGACCGCTTACGTATTTTGTTTCTTACATTTGAGGGGAACTTTAAAAAGCATTTGCCAACAAAGGCCCATCTAATCAAGGCTATGGTTTTTCCAGTGGTCATGTATGGATGTGAGAGTTGGACTGTGAAGAAAGCTGAGCGCCAAAAAATTGATGCTTTTGAACTGTGGTGTTGGAGAAGACTCTCGAGAGTCCCTAGGACTGCAAGGAGATCCAATCAGTCCATCCTAAAGGAGATCAGTCCTGGAGTGTTCATTGGAAGGACTGATGCTGAAGCTGAACCTCCAGTATTTTGGCCATCTGATGTGAAGAGCTGACTCATTGGAAAAGACTCTGATGCTGGGAGGGATTGGGGGCAGGAGGAGAAGGGGATGATAGAGGATGAGATGGTTGGATGGCATCACCAACTCAATGGACTTGGGTTTGGGTGGACTCTGGGAGTTGGTGATGGACAGGGCGGCTTGGCGTGCTATGGTTCATGCGGTAGCAAAGAATCGGACATGACTGAGTGACTGAACTGAACTAAATACATCATTGAGATGTTTACAGCCACAATATCTTGAGAGATTAGAATTTTGCATTGCATCTTATACATAATCAGTTTCAAACAAAAGTTTAGAACCCTGAATCTAGACACAGAGAGTCCCTATAAAGTTGCCTCTTAGGAGGCAACTCCTAACTCTTTATCAAATTACTGAAAGTTACATAGCACTAACACCATTTTTTCACTAGATAGACTTTAAAAAACAGAATCACAGCCTAGTCAGAGCTTCCTATTTGTTCTACCATTGGCTTAAATGTATCATGTGAGGATATTTTAAGTAGCTTTTCTGTCTACATATCTTTCCACAAATTCTCTACGTAAATGACTTTACTTCATGAAACTTTACTAATGTGGGTTTAGGTTCTCTAAGCTTTCCTGCTTGCAGTCTCAAAAATACCAAAATGTAACCATATGAATTAACTGCAAACCTGCTTAATATCATTAATAATACACAGTCCTGACATTTTAAATTTTTCATTATTTGAGCTGAATTTTCTTCATTGTTTGAAAAAGCAGAGCCTCATTCCCTACTCATTTCCACACTGAATAGTATGCAACCACCCCAATCTTTCATTTCCCATGCTACAACAAGAAGCTGTAGTATCAGCTAGTTTTTCCAGACTCCCCTCCACTCCCACTTGAAGAATTTTAATATCACTGTTTCCACAGCTGCCTGCTTGATTTCTTCAACCTTGAACCACTGCCCATACACATGCTAGATTTTACTGAGCCATTACAGCAGAAATATTATCTGAACCTACTCTTAAAGCATTTTCACTGATAATACTGTAAGTAAAGATGTAGAATTTATGTGCATGAGAGTACAAAAATATTTATAGATTGAACAGACAACAGAGATATTTGATCAAAAAGATACTACTTATATGCCCACAAATAATGTTTATAGAACACTTTTTGCAAGACTAATCTCACTGTCATCTTGGCCATTTTTAATCAGTTTATTAGATAATTCCTTACAAAAAAATACCATAAAACACTATATAATGACTCATTATGTTATAGCTATTAATATTACGATGGAGTGTAGCATTCATTAGACAAAAGGATTATAGTCAAAAACCCATAGGATTTTGTACAACACAAAGAAACATGATCTCAAGATGACTTCCAGGAGCTTTGTTTCATATGACCTCTACTTTGTTTAAAACGTTATCTGAATATCCATCTCTCTTAACATTTATCTTTCAGATAACAGTTGATATCCACGTTCACTGGACAAAATATATAGACAGCTTGTTCATCCACGATGTCACTATCAAGTGTCAAGGAAATGAGCAGGCAGAGAAGACGGTCAACAGTAGGATTCCTTGAACCAGAGTTGACGTCAACAAGTCAGCAAGACCTTATTATACCACTTTTATTTTCACAAGCTAGATTATCTTATTATACCACGTTTTAGATGAGATTGCCTGGTGCATCAACCACCTCTTTGAAGATTTTGATAAAGCATGAACAAAAGCATGTTTTAATTATTCTTCTTTCACTTAAGAGCCTTCACTCATTTTTACCAGGGTACGTTTCTACAATGGCGCTAAACTAAGATAACTATGAAAAAGTGTTAGTTGCTCAGTCATGTCCCACTCTTTGCCACTCCACAGATTGCAGCCCACCAGGCTCCTCTGTTCATGAAATTCTCTAGGCAAGATTACTGGAATGGATTGCCATTGCCTTCTCCAGGGGATCTGTCTGACCAAGGAATCGAACTCGAGTCTCTTGCTTTGCAGGCTGATTCTTTACCATCTGGGCCACCAAACAGTTTTTTTCAGGGGCTACCCAGGCGGCTCAGTGGTAAAGAACCCGCCTTCCAATGCAGCAGGCGCAGTAGACACAGGTTTCATCCTTAGGTCTGGAAGGTCTCCTAAAGAAGCAAGTGGCAACCCACTATAGTATTCTCACCTGGTGAATCCCATGGACAAAGGAGCCTGGCAGGCTACAGTTCAAGGGGTTGCAAAAGAGTCTCATGCAACTTAACAACTGAGCATGGTAAAGGGCAAAAGAAAAATAAGATACAAGATAGCTACAGCCATTGCAATTTCAATAAGACCTGAGCCAATTAAGATCCAGAAGGTCAACTGACTCTCATCATAAAACTAAGCTTGCTGCTGCTAAGTCGCTTTAGTCGTGTCCGACTCTGTGCGATCCCATAGACGGCAGCCCACCAGGTTCCGCCATCCCTGGGATTCTCCAGGCAAGAACACTGGAGTGGGTTGCCATTTCCTTCTCCAATGCATGAAAGTGAAAAGTGAAAGTGAAGTCATTCAGTCATGTCCGACTCTTCGTGACCCCATGGACTGCAGCCCACCAGGCTCCTCCGCCCATGGGATTTTCCAGGCAAGAGTACTGGAGTGGGGTGCCATCTCCTTCTCCAAAAACTAAGCTTACTCATTTGTAAAGAAATTTATGAAATGATTTGGAAGAGTAAATCCTAGAAGATCTTTCTAGATTGAAAGGTAAACATTGCTTCTAAAAGAAATCATAATGCCACAATGCTACTACAACTGTTGAATTTTCACCAGGTATCTATATACTTAATGCAATGAAAACAGCCCTCACAAGGTTAAAAGGATAAATTTTCTCCAAGTTATCTATGTAGTAGGATATAATTCTATAAAATGTTTATAAAGTATATTTTAATTCCCTATCCAAGTGTTGATATTGCAAATTTATAAAGAATAAAACAAATAAACCATAGAATGTCATGAATAAAAAGCATTTTTTTCCTATGAATGTGTATATCATCACACAGTGAACACCTTTGTTAATTAGAAGTGTATACCGCATACAAATGCACTGCCTTCACACTGGCTATAGACACATCCCTTTACCTTAAGGACATTCTACATCATTATTATTTATTCACTTGAAGTAAAAATTTTTAATATTTTTTTTTCAGTTTTGGGAATTTTATTCATATGCAGTACAAATCTCCTGTTACAGAGCAGATTTATTTCCTACTGACAACATCATTTGGGAGCAAGATAAAAAGAACAGAATTAGTATATGTCCTTCTTATTCCCCTTTGGGGAGTAAATGAAATTGAACCTATTTTGATGCATATGAGCAATATTGAAATGTATATTACTTTGAATAGAGTATTTTATTAAAAAGGACTCTGTCATTGTCTCACTCATAAAATCCAAGCATGACATTTCATAATATATTACTCCCTGACATTAAAGGTTTTATGTAAGGCCTTAGCCTTTGAAATGTTCCAGTTATCCTGTTTCAGCACATTGTACTGGTTGATATTTAAAGTCGCTACAAGCTCATGTGGCATTTTAGGCCTGACTGTCATTACCCTGCTGCCTGACAACAGATTTTCCTCAAGAATGAAACTCAGTGACCCAACTGACACCACCATGGGGGTATGAACTCATTAAGTCCAAGCAAATCTAATTAACCAAATCAGTAATCCCTTAAAGTATTTTGCTTCCCAGAAATCTTTTGTTCCTAATGATTTAGCATTAATGGGAGATCATCCAGAATCCCTTAAGGAGAGCCCTTCCAAAGAGATCCTTCTAAATTAAAGCTGTCTGAAACAGTCTCTGATCCTTGCCGTCTCAGAAAGCGCTTTTTACAGATCTGTAAGGGTCTTTCTTGTGATGAATAAAGAAACATTAAGGATGATCTTATTATTCAGCATCACCTTTCTAAGTTTCCCTTTCGTCATCCTATGCTATTTTTACTTACCCATGTCCATGATTTTCTGAAGTTTTTGTACTTGCTTCATCCCCCATCTCCACCCCAAATTATCTCAATTGTGTCCCAGTTACTGCATTTAGTTCCGCCTTTTCCTCTTTTCCCTTTGCACTTTTAAAAACAGTTTTGTGTATACCTAAAACATGTTGTAAAATCTTACTCACTTTCAAATTTTCATATATATTCTTGTCTGCAATTATTAGACTGCAATTATTCAGGTATGACCTAAATCAAATCCCTTATGATTATACAGTGGCAGTGAGAAAAATATTTAAAGGACTAGATCTGATAGACAGAGTGCCTGATAAACTATGGACGGAGGTTCGTGACATTGTATAGGAGACAGGGATTGACCATTCCCATGGAAAAGAAATGCAAAAAGCAAATTGGCTGTCTGAGGAGGCCTTACAAATAGCTGCAAAAAGAAGAGAAGTGAAAAGCAAAGGAGAAAAGGAAAGATATAAACATCTGAATGCAGAGTTCCAAAGAATAGCAAGGAGAGATAAGAAAGCCTTCCTCAGTGATCAATGCAAAGAAATAGAGGAAAACAACAGAATGGGAAAGACTAGAGATCTCTTCAAGAAAATTAGAGATACCAAGGGAACATTTCCTGCAAAGATGGGCTCGATAAAGGACAGAAACGGTATGGACCTAAAGAAGCAAAAGATATGAAGAAGAGCTGGCAAGAATACACAGAAGAACTGTACAAAAAAGATCTTCATGACCCAGATAACCATGATGGTGTGATCACTCACCTAGAGCCAGACATCCTGGAATGTGAAGTCAAGTGGGCCTTAGAAAGCATCACTATGAACAAAGCTAGTGGAGATGACGGAATTCCAGTTGAGCTATTTCAAATTCTGAAAGATGATGCTGCGAAAGTGCTGCACTCAATATACCAGCACATTTGGAAAACTCGGCAGTGGCCAAAGGACTGGAAAAGGTCAGTTTTCATTCTAATCACAAAGAAAGGCAATGCCAGAGAATGCTCAAACTACTACACAATTGCACTCATCTCACACGCTAGTAAAGTAATACTCAAAATTCTCCAAGCCAGGCTTCAGCAATACATGAACCATGAAATTCCAGACATTCAAGTTGGTTTTAGAAAAGTCAGAGAAACCAGAGATCAAATTGCCAACATCTACTGGATCATCGAAAAAGCAAGAGAGTTCCAGAAAAACATCTATTTCTGCTTTATTGACTATGCCAAAGCCTTTGACTGTGTGGATCACAATAAACTATGGAAAATTCTGAAAGAGATGGGAATACCAGACCACGTGACCTGCCTCTTGAGAAACCTATATGCAGGTCAGGAGGCAACAGTTAGAACTGGACATGGAACAAAGAACTGGTTCCTAAGAGGAAAAGGAGTACATCAAGGCTGCATATTGTCACCCTGCTTATTTAACTTATATGCAGAGTATATCATGAGAAACGCTGGGCTGGAAGAAACACAAGCTGGAATCAAGATTGCTGGGAGAAATATCAATAACCTCAGATATGCAGATGACACCACCCTTATGGCAGAAAGTGAAGAGGAACTAAAAAGCCTCTTGATGAAAGTGAAAGAGAAGAGTGAAAAAGTTGGCTTAAAGCTCAACATTCAGAAAATGAAGATCATGGCATCTGGTCCCATCACTTCATGGGAAATAGATGGGGAAACAGTGGAAACAGTGTCAGACTTCATTTTGGGGGGCTCCAAAATCACTGCAGATGGTGATTGCAGCCATGAAATTAAAAGATGCTTACTCCTTGGAAGGAAAGTTATGACCAACCTAGATAGTATATTCAAAAGCAGAGATATTACTTTGCCAACAAAGGTCCGTCTAATCAAGGCTATGGTTTTTCCAGTGGTCATGTATGGATGTGATAGTAGGACTGTGTAGAAAGCTGAGCACCGAAGAATTGATGTTTTTGATCTGTATTGTTGGAGAAGACTCGAGAGTCCCTTGGACTGCAAAAAGATCCAACCAGTCCATCCTAAAGGAGATCAGTCTTGGGTGTTCATTGGAAGGACTGATGCTGAAGCTGAAACTCCAATACTTTGGCCACTTCATGCGAAGAGTTGACTCATTGGAAAAGACCCTGATGCTGGGAGGGATTGGAGGCAGGAGGAGAAGGGGACGACAGAGGATGAGATGGCTGGATAGCATCACCCACTCGATCCACATGAGTTTGAGTAAACTCCAGGAGTTGGTGATGGACAGGGAGGCCTGGTGTGCTGCGATTCATGGGGTTGCAAAGAGTCGGACACAACTGAGTGATTGAACTGAACTGATTCACCTCAGTTTTGCTGACTTATCAACTTAACCATTACAAAATCCTTATCATAAGTAGTCTGAAGGGATAGCTAATAAAGATAACGGATATATACTATCTTAATCAGTATCAAGTTCTCCTCTAACATGAGATCGACATTTATTTTTTATAATAGATAAATGGCAACATAGATGATCGATACCTCAGATATGAATGTATAGATAAATCTAAAGATGTAAAGACAGATGGAATTTTCTGTATTTTTTCTTTTTATATGTTTCTCCATCAATTATTTCACATCTATGTTTGTTTTACATTGTTATTCCATAAAGTTGAACAAACTTACCTGTCATGTAAATTCCCTTTGTCTCTCAACTCCTACATTATGGTTATAATAAGCTTGTAATTATTTTAAACACAGAGCTGACTGGTGAAGTATCAGTCTTCATTCATTGAAAGGGAGAAAGAAATCCTTTTTACCAAGTACTTTAAAAAGAAAAAAGATGTCAACCAACCACTTGTGTACACAAACACACCGCCCAAACCTCACATCCGAAGCCAAGAAGAAAGACTCTGGGACCATGTGCCTAGATCTCCTTCATTTTGTACCCCAGGCACTGTGGGGAAAGATGGGAAAATTGTAACTATAGGAGGTGGGGACACATTTTTTTCCAGTGAAAATGGAAATAGAGTCTCTAAAAAAAAATACTCTGCAATAATCAGACCCTTACTTTCTTAACTCAGCAGCTATATACTACATCAAAGTATATCATATCACTAATACCCACCTCAGTTCAGTTCAGTTCAGTCGCTCAGTCATGTCCGACTCTTTGCGACCCCATGAATCGCAGCGCGCCAGGCCTCCCTGTCCATCACCATCTCCCGGAGTTCACTCAGACTCACATCCATCGAGTCCGTGATGCCATCCAGCCATCTCATCCTCGTTTGTCCCCTTCTCCTCCTGCCCCCAATCCCTCCCAGCATCGGAGTCTTTTCCAATGAGTCAGCTCTTCTCATGAGGTGGCCAAAGTACTGGAGTTTCAGCTTTAGCATCACTCCTTCCAAAGAAATCCCAGGGTTGATCTCCTTCAGAATGGACTGGTTGGATCTGCTTGCAGTCCAAGGGACTCTCAAGAGTCTTCTCCAACACCACAGTTCAAAAGCATCAATTCTTTGGTGCTCAGCTTTCTTCACAGTCCAATTCTCACATCCATACATGACCACAGGAAAAACCATAGCCTTGACTAGACAGACCTTAGTCAGCAAAGTAATGTCTCTGTTTTTGAATATGCTGTCCAACTCAAATAGTATGAGGTAGCTAGCTGACAGAGTTGCTACTCCCAATGCCTAATTCATTTTGTCGGCCATTGTCATATACAAAGAAATCATATCTTCCAAGTGCAAATGCAAAAATGGGGCTGCTAAGCTAATAGCTTATATTTGCTTATTCTAGTTTCCCCAAATTCTGCTATATTTAACAGTGAAAGTTAATTTCTCCATATCTTTCCTCACCACAGTAGTAAAAGGTATGAAAATTGCTACTTAGAGAAGACAGCAAGGGTAAAAGCAGGTGAATGAAAAACTAATCTTTGAAACCAAGCTTGCACGCAACAAGTAGCATCCTAACATAATCAAACTCCACAACAGATACACTGCATTTTTCATGCTTTTAGAGCAGCGATTCTTAATCATGATTGATTTTGGTCTCCAGGGGCATGTGGAAATATCTAGGGACATTTTGGGTTATCCTAACTGCTCTGGGCCTCTAGTGGGTGAAGAATAAGAGGCCACGGTTGCTGCTCACCATCCCACAATGCACAGCACAGTTTCCCACCACAAAGAAACATCTGGTCCAAAGTTTCAATAGTGCCCAAGCTGAGAAAGTCTGCTTTATGAGGAAGTTTGCAGTGCATATTTGATTATATTTTAATATTAGAACATGTGAAGAGCAGTAAATGAATACAGCAAGTAATTCGACAAAAGAAAGTGGTAATTTCCCCTTTTGTCTTTAAAAATCCATTTGGATTGTCAATTTTATTTATCCTTTCAAAGAACCAGCTTTTGGCTTTGTTGATTTTTGCTATGGTCTCTTTTGTTTCTTTTGCATTTATTTCTGCCCTAATTTTTAAGATTTCTTTCCTTCTACTAACTCTGGGGTTCTCCAACTCTTCCTTTTCTAGTTGCTTTAGTTGTAGAGTTAGGTTATTTATTTGACTTTTTTCTTGTTTCTTGAGGTATGCCTGTATTGCTATGAACTTTCCTCTTAGCACTGCTTTTATAGTGTCCCACAGGTTTTGGGTTGTTGTGTTTTCATTTTCATTAGTTTCTATGCATATTTTGATTTCTTTTTTGATTTCTTCTGTGATTTGTTGGTTATTCAGAAGTGTGTTGTTCATCCTCCATATGTTGCAATTTTTAATAGTTTAGATGCAAAAATCCTCAACAAAATTCTAGCAATCAGAATCCAACAACACATTAAAAAGATCATACACCATGACCTAGTGGGCTTAATCCCAGGGATGCAAGGATTCTTCAATATCTGCAAATCAATCAATGTAATTCACCACATTAACAAATTGAAAAATAAAAACCATATGATTATCTCAATAGATGCAGAGAAGGCCTTTGACAAAATTCAACATCCATTTATGATAAAAACTCTCCAGAAAGCAGGAATAGAAGGAACATACCTCAACATAATAAAAGCTATCTATGACAAACCCACAGCAAACATTATCCTCAATGGTGAAAAATTGAAAGCATTTCCCCTAAAGTCAGGAACAAGACAAGGGTGTCCACTTTCACCGCTGCTATTCAACATAGTTCTGGAAGTTTTGGCCACAGCAATCAGAGCAGAAAAAGAAATAAAAGGAATCCAAATTGGAAAAGAAGAAGTAAAACTCTCACTGTTTGCAGATGACATGATCCTCTACATGGAAAACCCTAAAGACTCCACCAGAAAATTACTAGAGCTCATCAATGAATATAGTAAAGTTGCAGGATATAAAATCAACACACAGAAATCCCTTGCATTCCTATACACAAATAATGAGAAAGTAGAAAAAGAAATTAAGGAAACAATTCCATTCACCATTGCAACGAAAAGAATAAAATACTTAGGAATATATCTACCTAAAGAAACTAAAGACCTATATATAGAAAACTATAAAACACTGATGAAAGAAATCAAAGAGGACACTAATAGATGGAGAAATATACCATGTTCATGGATCGGAAGAATCAATATAGTGAAAATGAGTATACTACCCAAAGCAATTTACAAATTCAATGCAATCCCTATCAAGCTATCAGCCACATTTTCACAGAACTAGAACAAATAATTTCAAGATTTGTATGGAAATACAAAAACCTCGAATAGCCAAAGCAATCTTGAGAAAGAAGAATGGAACTGGAGGAATCAACTTGCCTGACTTCAGGCTCTACTACAAAGCCACAGTCATCAAGACAGTATGGTACTGGCACAAAGACAGACATATAGATCAATGGAACAAAATAGAAAGCCCAGAGATAAATCCACACACATATGGACACCTTATCTTTGACAAAGGAGGCAAGAATATACAATTGAGTAAAGACAATCTCTTTAACAAGTGGTGCTGGGAAAACTGGTCAGCCACTTGTAAAAGAATGAAACTAGATCACTTCCTAACACCACACACAAAAATAAACTCAAAATGGATTAAAGATCTAAATGTAAGATCAGAAACTATAAAACTCCTAGAGGAGAACATAGGCAAAACACTCTCAGACATACATCACAGCAGGATCCTCTATGATCCACCTCCCAGAATTCTGGAAATAAAAGCAAAAATAAACAAATGGGATCTAATTAAAATTAAAAGCTTCTGCACAACAAAGGAAAATATAAGCAAGGTGAAAAGACAGCCTTCTGAATGGGAGAAAATAATAGCAAACGAAGCAACTGACAGACAACTAATCTCAAAAATATACAAGCAACTTATGCAGCTCAATTCCAGAAAAATAAACGACCCAATCAAAAAATGGGCCAAAGAACTAAATAGACATTTCTCCAAATAAGACATATGGATGGCTAACAAACACATGAAAAGATGCTCAACATCACTCATTATTAGAGAAATGCAAATCAAAACCACAATGAGGTACCACTTCACACCAGTCAGAATGGCTGCGATCCAAAAATCTGCAAGCAATAAATGCTGGAGAGGGTGTGGAGAAAGGGAACCCTCCTACACTGTTGGTGGGAATGCAAACTAGTACAGCCACTATGGAGAACAGTGTGGAGATTCCTTAAAAATTGCAAATAGAACTACCTTATGACCCAGCAATCCCACTGCTGGGCATACACACCAAGGAAACCAGAATTGAAAGAGACACATGTACCCCAATGTTCATCGCAGCACTGTTTATAATAGCCAGGACATGGAAACAACCTAGATGTCCATCAGCAGATGAATGGATAAGCAAGCTGTGGTACATATACACAATGGAGTATTACTCAGCCGTTAAAAAGAATTCATTTGAATCAGTTCTGATGAGATGGATGAAACTGGAGCCGATTATACAGAGTGAAGTAAGCCAGAAAGAAAAACACCAATACAGTATACTAACACATATATATGGAATTTAGGAAGATGGCAAGGACGACCCTGTATGCAGGACAGGGAAAGAGACACAGATGTGTATAACGGACTTTTGGACTCAGAGGGAGAGGGAGAGGGTGGGATGATTTGGGAGAATGACATTCTAACATGTATACTATCATGTGAATTGAATCGCCAGTCTATGTCTGACGCAGGATGCAGCATGCTTGGGGCTGGTGCATGGGGATGACCCAGAGAGATGTTTTGGGAGGGAGGTGGGAGGGGGTTCATGTTTGGGAATGCATGTAAGAATTAAAGATTTTAAAATTTAAAAAAAAAATCCATTTGGAGAAGAGGGGAAAGACATAGAAACAAAGATAAAAAAGACCCTATTTAGCTGTTTTCTCCCTCAGTAATTCAGACTTTAGAACCTGATTATTTTGTCTTCAAAACATGTTTTGGATGTACTTGAAGATATTTACCAAATAACTCAACATTTTAACAAAGTTTAAATAATAATGCTGATGATTAAAAAACTATGGGCTATAGTTCATTACAGTTCATGCACTATCCTCCAAGTTGTCTGAAGACAGGAATATTCGCTCACCTTTTTACCAACTGCTTCTTCCTCCGGCTCTGCAAGTTCTCCAGACCCTCTCCTCCTCCCAGCTCCCTGCCCCCACCTCCATATCCTACTCTCAATTTCTTCATACATTCAGTAGGAAAAAATAAAAAGCACTAAATCACTGATCTCAAATTACTAGGCATATGTCAGTGCAATGATAAACAGAGCAATTAAGATCACACACATTTACCTAACTTACCTTTATCAATATGTGTATGTTTTTTCCATACTTAGCAGTTTTCTCATCTTCTGCCTCAGAGACAACCATGATATTACAATTTGTTAACAAACACAGCTTTTATTCTATGATTCGGAGTCAACACTGACTTCTGCATCCAGATATCCCTGAGTGGTTGCACCCCAAATCCCTCTATTTTGGTTATGAGGTTAAAGCGTCTGCCTCCAATGCGGGAGACCTGGGTTCGATCCCTGGGTCAGAAGATCCCTTGGAGAAGGAAATGGTAACCCACTCCAGTATTCTTGCCTGGAGAATCCCATGGATAGAGAAGCCTGGTAGGCTACAGTCCACAGGGTAGCAAAGAGTCGGACACGACCGAGCAACTTCACTTCACTTATAATTTTGGTATTTCCTAATAATAACAGTATTGCCACTTCTAACTCTCCTAATCATTGAACAACTGAAAAACGATCTAAGCAAACGGACCACAACAAAGCATAATTTTCAGGACCTCATACAAAATCATGCCATTTTTTTTCCTGTCCTTAGCCATAATGAAGATCATTTCCTTAGTCTAGATTGCTCTGAATTTTCACACTTCTATTACCGTTTGCAATTCTTCCCTTTCTTTGACTCCATTTTTAAAATCACAGGGTAACTCCTTCTTGGCTACTACAAAAAAGTTTAAAGTTTTTAAAAATTAAGTCCTTTGCACTGATTTTTAGTCTTTCCCAATTCATCACTTGATAGTGGGCATTCTATCCTACAACTCTCTCGGGTATATATGAAAAATCAAATTCTTGCTCCACAACTGCTCTAATTTCACCATTATTAGCAGCAAATATGAGAAATAGCAATAAGAACTTTCATATAAGAAGGAGTAGAGAAGCAAAACAGAGAAAAAGATAAGAAAGGCACTTCCTCACAAGCCAAAGTTTGAGCATTTCAGGCAATATTTTTTCACATTACATATCATACAAGCACTTGTATTAGCTTCCATTACTGCTGTGACAAACTACTGCAAACTTAATGGGCAAAAACAGCACCAACTGGTTAACTTACAGTTCTGGAGGTCAGAAGTTCAAACGGTCTCGCTGAGCTCAAAGCAGGGTGCTGGGAGGCCAGGGCTCCTCTCTGATGGCTCCAGGGGAGAATCTATTTGCTTGCTTTCTCCAGCTTCTAGAGGCTACCCCTACTCCTTGGTTTGTGGGCCCTTCCACCATTTGTAAAGCCAGTAACCACAAGCCAAGTCTTTCTTGCACTTCCTTTCTCTGAAACTCCTCCCTCCTTCGCTTAGAAGGATGCTTGTGATTACTTTGGGCACACCTGGATCACCCAGCAAACACCCAGCGTCGCAAGGTCAGCTGGTCAGCAACATTAATTCCATCTGCAGCATGATGCCCCTTTGCCTTGTAACACAACACATTCACAGTTTCTGGGAATTAGAAGGTGGACATCTTTGGACAAGGGATTATTTTGCCTCCTATAGTGCTGATTTGTTTTGGAGTGTGGGGTGTTTTTCTTTTCTTTCAACTGTAAATCAGAATAATTTAAAAATTAGACAGTTCTAAAGAATTGATGCTTTTGAACTGTGGTGTTGGAGAAGACTCTTGAGAGCCCCTTGGACTGCAAGGAGATCCAACCAGTCCATTCTGAAGGAGATCAACCCTGGGATTTCTTTGGAAGGAATGATGCTAAAGCTGAAACTCCAGTACTCTGGCCACCTCATGCAAAGAGTTGACTCATTGGAAAAGACTCTGATGCTGGGAGGGACAGGGGGCAGGAGGAGAAGGGGACAACCGAGGATGAGATGGCTGGATGGCATCACTGACTCGATGGATGCAAGTCTGAGTGAACTCCGGGAGTTGGTGATGGACAGGGAGGCCTGGCGTGCTGCGATTCATGGAGTCGCAAAGAGTCGGACAGGACTGAGTGACTGAACTGAGCTGAAGTGAACTAAAAAGTTTGATAGTATCTTCTCTCAATTCCTCTTAAAATTCCAGCAAAGTGGCACTCTCTCTCAGGACAAAAATTACAAAAAACACTTTACAGAATAATTAGTAGGCTTTTCATACACTGGTAAAACAAAACAGCAAAAAGAAAAAAGGAATGTCAAATAAATGCTTAATGGAATCAAACTAGCTTTACAATTTAACTGATTTTTGTTGTCATAAGCATTTTTTAAAGTTTTAATCTAAGCAGTACATAATAGAGTTACAATTACAAATAAAAGAAAATTATAAAGTTCAAATTATTTCTAAACCCACTACAATGCTAGGCACTTATCTTTTTTATATACATTCATTCATATCATATTATCACAGAAATATTTTTATGTCAGGAATTAAAAGTTTTCACGGGAATGGGAACGGGAACGTCGCTCAGTCGTGTCCGACTCTTTGCGACCCCATGGACTGTAGCCTACCAGGCTCCTCTGTCCATGGGATTTTCCAGGCAATAGTACTGGAGTGGATTGCCATTTCCTCCTCCAAAAGTTTTAAATTGATGACTAAATAATATTTTGTTAAAATTTATCACATAAAAGATACTCATGTGAATATCTCTGTGTTCTCTATCCTTAATTACTAGGAGTAAATCAAAGACTATGCTCATTTTTAGTAGTCATTGTTTATGCACACTACCTGGTCGTTTATAACAGGTGGATTCATGAACGCCTTAGTCTGGAAGTGATGTTTAATTTTTCTCTATAATATAAAGTATTCCAATGTTTCTAATTTTGTGATTTCAAGAACATCTTTCATGCAAATAGCAGCATTATAAACATAAGTATAAGTACTCAGTTAAGAGCATAGTGTACAGTGAGTAGTCAGTGAATGGATGAATGACCATTTTTGCTTAGGGCGAGTGGCTCAGTGTTAAAGAATACACCTACCAATGCAGGAGCCACAGGAGATACAGGTTCGATCCCTGGGTGGGAAAGATCCCCTGGAGGAGGAAATGGCAAACCCACTCCAATCAGTATTCTCGCCTCGAAATCCCATGGACAGAGGAGCCTAGTAGACTGTGGTCCATGGTGTCACAGAGCTGGAGGTGACTGAAGCGGCTGAGCACACATGCGCAGATGGCATTCTCACGTGCACCCACTGTGCAGCACCAACACATCCACACATCTCCTTCATATTTTTTGTCAAAAGACAGATTATATCGTTTTGGAACAGTGACTCTCACCACCTTGGCAGCGCATTTGTAGTCACCTGGCAAGTTTTAGGAAATCATGCAGACTAGGCACTGATTTTATAAGCTGCCCAGCTGACTCTGCTATGCAGTCAAGGTTTTATATTTTACTACTCAGGCTTTGTACTGGACTAGACCATTAAATCAGACTCTCCAAGGGTAGGGTGTGGGCAACAGCACTTTCTAGAGATCCCCAGGAGAATAACTGCTGCAGACCAAACTGAGAACCACTGAAATGGTCCTCAGGGACAATTAACCAAACTGTTTGTTTTACAAGCATAACTAAGGATAACTGAGACCCTGAGGGCCCAGCAGTCTTCCCCCAAGGTTAAAGACCTAATTCCTATAGATTTTGTATTAGAAGTCAGGCCGTATTTAGCATAGAGATCCAAAGCACAGAATAAATCATTTAAAAAAAAAAACAAAACATTTTTCAAACCACCAAAAATAGATGAAAATATGACATCATTTAGAATCTTCTAGAAGAACTCATCTATTCTATTTAGGTGCTCAGTCATGTCCAACTCTGCGACCATATGGACTGTAGCCTACCAGGCTTCTCTGTTCATGGGATTCTCCAGGCAAGAATACTGGAGTGGATTGCCATTTCCTTCTCCAGGGGATCTTTCAGACCCAGGGATCAAACCCACATCTCTTGCATCTCCTGCATTGGCAAGGGGGTTCTTTACCAGTAGCACCACCTGGGAAGCCCAGCTAATTACATGTCTTATCTGTTTATTTGGGCTTCCCTGGTGGCTCAGACCATAAAGATTCTGTCTGCAAGGCGGGAGACCAGGGTTCAATCCCTGAGTCTCGAAGATCGCCTGGAGAAGGAAATGGTAACCACTCCAGTATTCTTGCCTGGAAAATCCCATGGATTGAGGAGTCCATCAGTTTATTGCTGCTAAACTCCTTGGTCAGATTATCTACTGACTCATCAAAGCTCACCTTGCACTTTAAATGATTCTGAAAAGCCTTTGAACTAAACTGGGACAGAATCTTGGGGTTATGAGTGTTATACCCATGTGGGGTCCCATGTCTCAGTAACTGGTCCACTAACGTGTTAATGGCTGGGAGTTTAACAGAATGAAAACAATAGGAAAAGAGACGATATATAGTTAGAGGACTGATTGTTCCACGCCGTGTTTCCTGTGTGGGAAATCAAACGACTTGCTGCGAATTGTTTGTGTGCAAAAGTCTTTGGCAGTGAAGCCAACAAAAGCACTGGCTAGTGTGTCAGCTCAAAGCAAAACACATCAAATTATGTATTCAGCAAGTCCTCATAATCAGAACCCTGGTCATGTGATCACTTGCTTTCCACTTAGGCTTTGGGAGGCCCTTCCTGTGAACAGAACGTCTGGCCTATTAAGCACAAAGCTGCCAAGTCAGAGCCACAGGTGGCCCTGACTTGGCAAGCGATAAAGCACCAGCTACGCTGCAGACAATAAAAAATAGACAGGGCTTTTCATCTGGTTTTCAATATATACATACAGAACAAAAGTTTCTTGGGGAAAAGTTGAGTTTTATGCTTAGACATAATGCCCAGTTTATTTCCCTAATATATTACCAAGCTCCTACTTAAGGTTTGGAAAGGTTTTATTGAAAGTCACTGATTTAAAAGTCTGTACAAAAGACAGCATTGGAGCTGAATAATAAGTAGCTATGTTCTTTTATTTTTCCCCATTTCTTCTTATGTTTTAAGTATTCATCATTGATATCTACCTGCTCTGCAACCTACAGAAAAGGCATACAGAATGTGTATGCTGAGAATTTTATAAATCCCCCAACTTCACCTCTGTGTCACTCCCAGCCATGATACACAGCCACAGGATGCTCACAAGATGCCATTCACCAAACTCTGCAGACCTTGTACTCTTTCTCACTTAACAGATATGTTCATTGTATTTCTTATCAGTCTGATCCTTCTCAAGTTCCTGAAATACCTATGTTCACGTAAACCTTATTGCACCAACTTAGCTTCACCCTACATGATGTATACAATCCCATCTCAACACCATCTATTTCCTCTAATGTAAGTTCTCCAAATGTATGTATATATAACCCTAGTATCTGCATCTGGTTATCTATTTGCTCCTCCTGTTCCCTGGGGATATAAACTCCAGTCCCAGAAATGTGGTTATTGAAAAACAGGACCTCTACTGTGGAAACTACAAAATATTCCAGGCTCTGCCACTTTATAGATGTATCAGAGTAAACAATTTCAGGACCTATTTTCTTCACCCATAAAGTAAAATACAATTTTTACAACATTTTGTTCAGAGTGGTTGTTAAAGTCATGTAAGTCAATGAAAAGTGACCATCTTAAAAAGGCATATGATTGAAAATTTGTATCAGAAAGAATTTCCATATTTCCAATTTTCTTATAGCTTAAAGAAACTTAAAATGTAACTAATCTAACTTACAGTAAAGTACAAAATTTAATTCTAATTCTGTGATAAAAGGTTACCAGTTTCTGCTTGAATATATTTAGTGATAGGAACTCTTTCTGTCTGAAGGCAACTCATTCCAGTCTTAACAATGCGTATTTATCTGTGATAGTTTTCTTTCAAAAAAACCAAAAACAACCATATCTAATATAACCTATAAACTGACCAAAGATTTACCACAGGATATTATGAAAGAAAAACAAAGTAATTTATTTCTTTGTTTCATTTTGCTTTTCAATATTATTACCAAAAAAAAAAAATTACAACCAGCTTTAAGTAACAGGCAAATTTGGCCTTGGAGTATGGAATGAAGGAGGGCAAAGGCTAATAGAGTTTTGCCAAGAAAATGCACTGGTCATAGCAAATACCCTCTTCCAACAACAGAAGAGAAGACTCTACACATGGACATCACCAGAGGGTCAGCACCGAAATGAGATTGATTATATTTTTTGTAGCCAAAGATGGAGAAGCTCTATATAGTCAGCAAAAACAAGACCAGGAGTTGACTGTGGCTCAGATCACGAACTCCTTATTGCCAAATTCACACTTAAATTGAAGAAAGTAGGGAAAACTACTAGACCATTCAGGTATGACCTAAATCAAATCCTTTATGATTATACAGTGGAAGTGAGAAATAGATTCAAGGGACTAGATCTGATAGACAGAGTGCCTGATGAACTATGGACGGGGGTTCATGATAATGTACAGGAGACAGGGATAAAGGCCATATCCAAGGAAAAGAAATGCAAAAAGACAAAATGGTTGCCTGAGGAGGTCTTACAAATAGCTGTGAAAAGAAGAGATGTGAAAAGCAAAGGAGAAAAGGAAAGATAGCCATTTGAATGCAGAGTTCCAAAGAATGTCAAGGAGAGATAAGAAAGCCTTCCTCAGCGATCAATGTAAAGAAATAGAGGAAAACAATAGAATGGGAAAGGCTAGAGATCTCTTCAAGGAAATTAGAGATACAAAGGGAATATTTCATGCAAAGATGGTCTCGATAAAGGACAGAAATAGTATGGACCTAACAGAAGCAGAAGACATTAAGAAGAGGCGGCAAGAATACACAGAAGAACTGTGCAAAAAAGATCTTCATGACCCAGAGAACTATGATGATATGATCACTCAACCGGAGCCAGACATCCAGGAATGCAAAGTCAAGTGGGCCTTAGGAAGCATCACTATGAACAAAGCTAGTGGAGGTGATGGAATTCCAGTTGAGCTATTTTAAATCCTAAAAGATCATGCTGTTAAAGGGCTACACTCAATATGCCAGCAAATTTGGAAAACTCAGCAGTGGCCACAGGACTGGAAAAGGTCAGCTTTCATTCCAATCCCAAACAAAGGCAATGCCAAAGAATGCTCAAACTACCACACAATTGCACTCATCTCACACGCTAGTAAAGGAATGCTCAAAATTCTCCAAGCCAGGCTTCAACAGTACATGAACTGTAAACTTCCATATGTTCAAGCTGGTTTTAGAAAAGGCAGAGGAACCAGAAATCAAACTGCCAACATCTGCTGGATTATCAAAAAAGCAAGAGAGTTCCAGAAAAATATCTACTTCTGCTTTATTGAATATGCCAAAGCCTTTGACTGTGTGGATCAACACAAACTGTGGAAAATTCTTTAAAAGATGGGAATACCAGATCAGCTGACCAGCCTCTTGAGAAATCTGTATGCAGGTCAGGAAGCAAAAGTTAGAACAAGACATGGAACAATAGACTGGTTCCAAATAGGGAAAGGAGGACATCAAGGCTGTATACTGTCACCCTGCTTATTTAACTTATACACAGACAACATCATGAGAAACGCTGGGTTGAATGAAGCACAAACTGGAATCAAGATTACTGGGAGAAATATCAATAACCTCAAATATGCAGATGACACCACCCTTATGGCAGAAAGTGAAGAAAAACTAAAGAGCCTCTTGATGAAAGTGAAAGAGGAGAGTGAAAAGTTGGCTTAAAGCTCAACATTCAGATAACAAAGATTATGGCAACTGGTCCCATCACTACATGGCAAATAGATGGGGAAACAATGGAAACAGTGTCAGAGTTTATTTTGGGGGGCTCCAAAATCACTGCAGATGATGACTGCAGCCATGAAATTAAAAGTTGTTTGCTCCTTGGAAGAAAAGCTATGACCAACCTAGACAGCATATTAAAAAGCAGAGACATTACTTTGCCAACTAAGGTCCGTCTAGTCAAGGCTATGGTTTTTCCAGTAGTCATGTATGGATGTGAGAGTGGGACTATAAAGAAAGCTGAGCACCAGAGAATTGATGCTTTTGAACTGTGGTATTGGAGAAGACTCTTGCAAGGCTTTTGGACTGCAAGGAGCTCCAACCAATCAATCCTAAAGGAATACAGTCCCAACTATTCATTGGAAGGACTGATGTTGAAGCTGAAACTCCAATATTTTGGCCACCAGATGCAAAGAGCTGACTCACTTGAAAAGACTCTGATGTTGGGAAAGATTGAAGGTGGGAGGAAAAGGGAATAACAGAGGATGGGATGGTTGGATGGCATCACTGACTCAATGGACATGAGGTTGATTAAACTCCTGGCATTGGTGATGGACAGGGAGGCCTGGCGTGCTGCGGTTCACAGGGTCGCAAAGAGTCAGACACGACTGAGTAAATGAACTGAACTGAGGTTTAAACTTTCAATTTAAAACAAAATTAGTAAAATCAGACCATTAACATAAAGACAATCATTTTCTGTTCACTAACTTTGACTCTTGAACTTGAGATATTAGCGGGTCCATCCTGCAGTGATTCTTACATTTAGCAACTCTAGGTATAGCTTGCAAACAGCTAACAAAAAAGAAACAATGACAAGGCAATTAAGAGTTAATTAAAGACTAAAGACCAAAAGGAATTTTTGAGTAATTACAGATAACAATAAAAAAAAAACAGTATTACAGCCAAAAGCATATGGAAACGTGCTCAACACATTATCAGGAAAATGCAAATTAAAACTACAATAATATATCAATTGTAGAAGAAGAAAATAACTGTCAAAACAAAGCGACAATGAACACATGGAGTGACTAGAATACTTATATATTGCTGGTGGGAGTGACAGTCAACACAACCACTTTGAAAATTTATCTGACTATACAGTAATGTTAAAAATACATATGACCTAACAAGTCTAACCTGGGAATGTACTCAATAATGAGTTCTTAGTTTGACATGAACAAAGATGCTAATAGAACCTTTATTCATAATTGTCCAAAACTGAGTTTGATTCAAATGTCCCTCACCAGCCAAAAAAATAAATTGTGTAGTATTCTTGCTCTCAAGTATGAGAAAGAACAAACCATTGCTACAAGCAACAACTTAAATGAATCTCCCAGACATAATATTCATCAAAAAACGACTCAAAAGAGGAAATACTGTACAATTCCATTCACATGAAGTTCAAAAATAGGAAAAATAAACTCATGCTGATAAGTTATACTAATGATTACATTTGTATGTTGATAGGGGGCAGGAGGGAAACTCCTGAAATGCTGGAGATATTCTGTATCTAGATCTGTGAGGTGGTTACCTAGGCATTTACATTTATAAAACACTTACTTTGTATATTTAAGAACTGTGCACAGAAAAACTACTATCAGTAGAGACTTTGTAGTTTGATTATGCTGCTGCTGTGCAGTCGCTTCAGCGGGTCCAATTCTTTGTGACCCTATGGATTGTAGCCCACCAGGTTCCTCTGTCCATGGGGTTCTCCAGGCTAGGATACTATGGTGGGTTGCCCTCCCCAGGGGATCTTCCCAACCCAGGGATTGAACTCCCGTCTTTTATGTCTCCTGCTTTGCAGGCAGATTCTTTACCATTGAGCCACCAGGGAAGCCTGTAGTTTCACTATATTATATTCTAGAATATAATTCACCTTCTTTTTCCATCTCAGTCTCTTTAGAATACACCAAAATAATATCGTGTCTAATAAAGCCAGTTTGGAAAGAGTTGTCAAGAGCTTAATTTGAATTAATTATTGTGTTTGAGAAGAAAAGCTGCTCCATAATTTTATATCTTGATAGTAAGAAAATATACTTAGTACTTCTAAAAGTCCTTCTGTTTATTTAATATAGGCATTTATTAAGATGAGTTGCAGAGTTTCTCAGTGATGAAAGAATTTGTGAAAAAATAAGTGTACTTTAACTAGCAGTTACTATTCACTATGAAGGTAAATTAGGATGACCTCAGTCAACAAATGGATTTATCTGAGATGGACTACCTTTTAATTGTGGAATTCTATTAGCCAGTTTGAACTAAAATGACTTTTACTGCATAACTCTCTTGAAGAAAAAGGGAGGAATTTACTAAAGAAAGCAGTTATTTAGAAAAAAGCATTCTAATAGCATATACCGAAGTATCATGAACTCCAGGAAGTAAAATTTCTAGTCACTAATTCCCCTAGGCAAACATTTTGGGAGAAGAGTAAATGTTCATCCTGCTGTGGATTTCCCTTCTATGAAAACTATACAGCTGCCTACATATCCAAGTGCCTTCAGTACTTTCCTTATTCAAAACTATTCATGTGATTTTCATTGGAAAAAAACGCTATCCTAATCGCCTCTAGCCCCCTTAGAGAGGAGTATGAAAATAAAAGTAACCTTATTCTTTCATTGTTAACAAGATAAAAATTAAAGAAAAATAGAGAAAACCAACTACTTAAAACACACAGTACTTTAAAAATACACCACAAAAAGAGAGAGAGAGTGTGTGCGTGCGTGACCCCGCAAAGTAAAGAGAGACAGAAGAAAGTCTAATCTCTTGCGTGAGAATTGTTTTGAAATGAATGGGAAAGAAATTAATCAGACAAAGGAAGGAGGAGAAAGAGTCTATTACAGAATTGAGTGTTAAATGTTTTTATGATATATGACGTTACCTAAGTGGGGTCTATGAGAAAAAAAAGGGAATATTTCTAGAAAAGGCACAGAAACCTTGTTCCACGGGGGAGCAGATAACTTAAGTCTTGTCTTTTAGAGAAGTCTGGGCTCCATCAGAGAGCAAGCTTTATGAATCTCCCCTCATAGGAAGGGCTGCTTGCTTTGAGCACCACCACTCACCTCTATCATCCTCTTAAACCCCTACCTTTCACATCTCTACCCTCTGCTGTGTTGGAAAAGCAGAAGGTATGCTGTAAGTTGAAAGGAAAATGTTCAACTTTCTGGGCATTAGTCCAACTTGTGGTTTTACTACATAAACATTCAATCTACTTGTACTGTATGCAAGCCACTGTGATAGATCCAGGAGAAAAAAGACAATTAAAGGAAAATGAAACACCTTCTATGAAAGGTTGACTTCAAATTGCTTAAAATCCTGTGGAAAGCAAAAGGGTGGTGGGGATATTTAAGACCAACAGAAATGAATACAATTAAGGAAGTAAACGAGGGTAAGGATATCCTATCTGGAACAATTTGACTTTACTATTCCATGGGAAATAAGGGTATTTTAAGTCAGTGAAGGTCATTTAAAAATCTGGTCTCAGAGTCAGGGTGAAGGTGGAGTCCAAGATGGTCTCCAAAGATGGGCATGTAGAACCGTGCTGAGCACAAAATGTTGTGTGGAAAAGTAAGTGAAGGGAAAAACAAATAATTTAGTTTGTTTGTTTTTAATGAGGCTAAGTACATTCAACTGTTATGTTGTATTCAGTCATTCAGTCATGTCCGATTCTTTGTGGCCTCATGGACTGTAGTCCACCAAGCTCCTCTGTCCATGGAATTTTCCAGACAAGAGTACTGGAGTGGGTTGCCATTTCCTACTCTAAGGGATCTTCCTGACCCAGGGACCAAAGCTGAGTCTTTTCCATCTCTTGCATTGGCAGGCGGATTCTTTACCACTGAACCACCTAAGAAATCTACATTCAACTCTTGCTGGGACTAGTTACTACCTTACAGGTTCAGAGCTTCCTAGGTAGATGAGTCTAGGGGAGAAATTTGGTTAAAGAAAGGTAAGCCAACTTGTCTTCAAGCTTAATTTTGATAGCAAGCAAATCATTTTGTTTCATTTGTTTATTTAGGATGGCTCAGGAGAGGCTGGTGGACACTAATCTGGCCTCCCATCCCTCTTCCCCTTTCCCCTCCCCCACATCACTTTTCCTCACAGCCTCCACTAACTGTGAATAAAAATAATAATACAGAAAATGAAGAAAATCCAAACAGTTATTTCTTTTTTAAATTAATTTTTGTTGGAGTACAGTTGCTTTACAATGTTGGGATAGTTTCTCTTATACAGCAGAGTCAACTGTATGTATACACATATTCCCTCTTTTTTATATTTCCTTCCCACTTAGATCACCACAGAGCACTGCCAAGCAATCATCTCTCAATTAATAATTTTAAAAGCAGTAGAATAACTAGATAGTGTTTATCATTTCAGAATCGAATGATAATTTGCATAGTGATCTACAGGTTGGTTGTTTTTCAGCTGCTAAGTTGTGCTTCACTCTTTGCGACCCAATGGACTGCAGCACACCAGGCTTCACTGTCCTTCACTGTCTCCAGAGTTTGCTCAAACTCATGTCCATTGAGTCAGTGATGCCATCCAACCATCTCATCCTCTGTTGCCCCCTTCTTCTCCTGCCCTCAATCTTTCCCAGCATCAGTGTCTTTTCCAATGAGTCAGCTCTTCACATTAGGTGGCCAAAGTATTGGAGCTTCAGCTTCAGCTTCAGCATCAGTCCTTTCAATGAATACTCAGCATTGATTTCCTTTAGGATTGACTGGTTTGATATCTTTGCTGTCCAAAGGACTCTCAAGAGTCTTCTCCAGCATCACAGTTCAAATCGTCAGTTCTTCAGCGCTCAGCCTTCTTTATGGTCCAACTTTCACACTCATATATGACTGCTGGAGAAACCATAGTTTTATCTATATGGACATTTGTTGGCAAAGTTATGTCTCTGCTTTTTAATATGCTATCTAGGTTTGTCATAGCTTTTCTTCCAAGAAGCATCTTTTTTATGAGTTATAGTGGCTTTTAAGAATTAAAAAAAAAAAAAGAGTATCTTCCTTCCAAACTACCTTTATTTGCCTCTGCACACATATTCAAATTATATCAATTTTATGGAGTTTATGGGTCCCTGGGAATTCATATATTGTTTTTATTTTAGCCTTCCCTTCAGCCTCCCATCCCCTACCCCTAATGTTTGGAAGGCATAGATTGTATTTCTATTTTCTTACTGCTTTCTTTATATTTTTATACAAATATCCTTCACTTTAAAAGGAAATACAGAAGAGATTTGTAGACACTAATCTTAAATGAAAATTCAGGAATTTCGGTATTATTTTTTTATTTGGTATTCATTATTATCACTGATCTTGATTTTTTAATAGCAATAAGGAGACAGAAAAAAAGATTCACAGATTTTTTTGGATGAAATTTTGACTTTAGTGTCTGCAATAGGCTGCTTTTATATACTATGGCTTTTGAGATGTCTAATAATTTAAATAGAAGTAAATTATTTAAGTAAAATTTGGTCCCATCACTTCACGGCAAATAGATGGGGAAACAGTGGAAACAGTGACAGACTTTATTTTCTTGGGCTCCAAAATCACTGCAGATGGTGACTGCAGCCATGAAATTAAAGACATTTGCTCCTTGGAAGAAAAGTTATGACAGCAAATTAAAAAGCAGAGACATTACTTTGCTGACAAAGATCCTCCTAGTCAAAGCTATGGTTTTTCAAGTAGTCGTGTATGGATGTGAGATTTGGACCATAAAGAAAGCTGAGCACCAAAGAATTGATGCTTTTGAACTGTGGTGTTGGAGAAGACTCTTGAGAGCTCCCTGGACTGCAAGGAGATCCAACCAGTCCTTCCTAGAGGAAATCAGTCCTGAATATCCATTGGAAGGACTGATGTTGAAGTTGAAACTCCAATACTTTGGCCACCTGATTCGAAGAACTGACTCATTGGAAAAGACCCTGATGGTGAGAAAGATTGAAGGCAGGAGGAGAAGGGGACAACAGAGGATAAGATGGTTTGATGGCATTACCAACCCGATGGACATGAGTTTGAGCAAGCTCCAGGAGCTGTTGATGGACAGGGAAGCCTGGTGTGCTGCTCCATAGGGTTGCAAAGGGTCGGACATGACTGAGCAACTGAACTGAATTGAACGGATTAAAGTAAAATAGGCTCATGCCCCAAATGAAGTTCTCTTAATAAAAAAATGCATGTCTGAAACCATAGTAACAAAATGCTCAACAGTAATAATTTATTAGACATAATAACTTCTATCAGACTTACAAATGCAAACAAGACAAATTAGAATATGAAAATTAAAATCCTTTCCTTCAAAATATTTTATTTATAACCAAAAGAATTATACATCTATACCCAAGAAAAATAAAACTAATTTATCAAGATATTAAATTATGTATAACAATTATTCCAAGTCCTTCTAAAAAGTATCTCTTAGACATAATCCCATGGACTAAGTTTTTAAAAGAAATAAACCAGTTTACTAGTCAGTGTTTAATAAAATGTTGCTCCATACTTCTTTTGAGATTTTGTAGCTAAAATTAAGGTAATAGAGAACAGACATTAGAGCATAAGTTACTCCATTATGCTAGTTAAGTAGATGGGTAAATAACATGTTACAAAAATGATCAATTTTGCTATTATAATAAGAGGCAAAACAATAATTAAGTAATTATATTTTTTTAGTTGAATGGACATTATAATTATTTAATAAAACCTTGTGGGCTTCCCTGGTGGCTCAGAGGTTAAAGCGTCTGCCTGCAATGCGGGAGACCCAGGTTCAATCCCTGGGTCGGGAAGATCCCCTGGAGAAGGAAATGGTAACCCATTCCAGTATTCTTGCCTGGAGAATCCCAAGGATGGAGAAGCCTAGTAGGCTACAGTCCATGGGGTCACAAAGAGTCGGACACGACTGAGCGACTTAACTTTAAAAAGAAGGACTAGGACTACCGGGCATAGATTAGAAGTTTGGGATTGACATATGCATGCTGCTACATTTAAAATAGGTAACCAACAAGGATCTACTGTATAGCACAGGAAACTACTCAATATGTGATGGCCTAAATAGGAAAAGAACTTGAAAGAGAATAGATAAATGTATATGCATAACTGAATCACTGCAGCATACACCTGAAGCTAACACATTGTCAATCAACTACACACCAATATGAAATTTAAGAAATCCTTTTAATGAAGAGGGAGCAGGAGATGTTCACATTAACAATATATTTACAAAACAAATAAACTGTACTTGGAATCAGATGACTGATTCAAAAGCCAACAGAGCATCTAAACAGTTTGTGTCCTTGGACAAGTCATTCAACCTGCCTAAAGTGAAGTCGCTCAGTTGTGTCTGACTCTTTGCAACCCTATGCACTGTAGCCTGGTAGGCTCCTCAGTCCATGGGATTTTCCAGGCAAGAGATTTAATTTATCAGTCAAAAGAGATTTAACAAATTCACAGGATGGTCAGCCTTACAGAACAGTCAGTTTAAATAAGATGCTCCACACATGCATGATAAGTCACTTCGTGTCCTCCTCTTTGTGACCCTATGGATCACAGCCCGCCAGGCTCCTCTGTCCATGGGATTCTCCAGGTAAGAATATTGGAGTCGGGATGGGTTGGGTTGGGTTGCCAGTCCAGGGATTGAACCTAGTTCTCTTACGTCTCCTGCATTGGTTCTCTACCACTAGTGCCACCTGGGAAGATGATTTATGATTTGCATTGTTTTGCTCAAATATCAGTTATAATTTTGAAGCACTGGGTCATGAAGCTATTGAAGAGGCAGAACCAGGATCAAAAATGCAGGTGTCTTCCCTCTCAGTTCCATAGGTTTGGTTAGAGTACAGTACTGTTTGGAGGCTTTCTAGGTGGTGCTAGTGGTAAAGAACCTGCCAGCCAATGCAGGAGATATAAGAGATGTGGGTTCAATCCTTGGGTCAGGCAGATCTGCTGGAGGAAAGCATGGCAACCCACTCCAGTATTCTTGCCTAGAGAATTCCATAGACAGAGGAGCCTGGCGGGTTACAGTGCATAGGGTTGCAAAGAGTTGAACATGACTAAGCATGCATGCACAGATCCCCTGGGTTTCTTGTGAGGCCAGATAAGCCTAGAGGGCTCACAGCTACGGCCGGGTGGCTCTGGCTGCAGTCTTCGGCCTTGTTCCCCAACAGAAGTACAAACAGAAACTCCTCCTAATTGTGCAGTTCTGGGACAAAGTTAGACAGCAACACTTCATTAACATGGATCCCTCCTGTAGCCCCTCTAATGGCTTCTCCTGGTTGTCAGGTCCTCATGCTTGCATGCTAAGTTGCTTCAATCATGACTACTTTAGCTATTTAGTTTAGTTACTTGATACTACATTTGCTATTACTGAAGTTTTATACAGTTATTTTAAGATAGCATTTCCAGAATATAAATGACTTTAATAAAATTCTTAACCATTAAATGTTCCCAGTTCACTAGACCCCCTAAAATTAGATTTCATAGGCATTACACTATAATCGGTTCACTCTTATTTAAAATATAATTGAAGTCTGGTGTGACCTGGTAGAGACAGTACAGTTCAGTTCAGTTGCTCAGTCGTGTCTGACTCTCTGCAATTCCATGGACTGCAGCATGCCAGTTTAAAAGCATCAGTTATTTGGCACTCAGCTTTCTTTATGGTCCAACTCTCACATCCATACATGACCACTGGTGGAGACAAGTGAAACATGAAGAGATATATTGTAAACTGTGATAGGAAATCTCTACAAGCACTCGCACGTCTATTTCAACAAATGTTGGCTATAAAACAAAATAAAAAGTCAAATCAACTATCACCCCCTTCTCAATTTATTTATTTTATTTTATTTATTTATTTATTCATTTTATTTAATTTTATTAATTTAGCCTTAAATTCACTGATCAGTTTGGGGGAGTTGACGTTTAGTAAGCATCTGCTTGTTTTTTAAAAATCGTGTTGTTTCTAATACACATTGTACTTTATAAATTTCTAAGTTATGTACAGTCAAAATACAGTTTCCTTATATGACTTCTAGTTTTAGTTTTTTGCTTGGAAACAATTTCCTCCAAGAATCTTTTTAAATTTTCCTCTTTGGTATCTCTATGTGAAATGTGAATTTCAATTCAGCAAACTTTTGTCAGATACACTGCCAAAATACTATTATATACATGTGTGTATATGTCATTGTTTGGTCACTAAGTTGCATCTGACTCTTTTGCAATCCCATGGGCTGTAGCCCACCAGGGCCCGCTGCCCGTGGGATTTCCCAGGCAAGAACGCTAAAGTGGGTTGCTATACACACACACACACACACACACAAATGTGCACGTGTGCGCACACATACACACACATACATATCATATACATACATATATATATACGTATGCTGGACTTTCAAAATTAAAACTTTCTTCTCTGTGAAAGACACTGTTAAGAAACTGAAAACTGAAGCCATAGGAATTACAGAAAATATTTACAAATCACAAATCTGATAAAGCACTTGTATACAACTAAAGTATAAACAGCTCTTAACACTTACAAGAAAGCAAACAACAAAAATAGAATATCATGAAAAGGATAAAAACAAATGCTTCACTAAAGAAGGCACAAATGTGTCAGTGAAACGTATAAAAATATATTCAACATCATTACTAATTTGGCAAATTAAACCACATGGATAAATCACTACATATCTATTTTAAATGGTTTTTAAATAAAGTAACAACTCCAAGTACTGGTAGAGAGGCAAAATAATTGGAACTTCCATGCACTGATGGTACAATGCAAAATGGCACAATCTGGCACTTTCTCATAGGGAAAAGATTTGCTTACCTTATGATCTAGCAATCCAACTTGGCGTTACTCAAATGAAATGAAAACCTGCATTCACACAAAAACCTGTAGGCACAAGTGTGTAGTAGCTTTATTTGTAATCACCCTAACCAGTCCATTCTGAAGGAGATCAGTCCTGGGTATTCTTTGGAAGGATTGATGCTAAAGCTGAAACTCCAGTACTTTGGCCACCTCATGTGAAGAGTTGACTCACTGGAAAAGACTGATGCTGGGAGGGATTGGGGGCAGGAGGAGAAGGGGACAACAGAGGATGAGATGGCTGGATGGCATCACGGACTCGATGGATGTGAGTCTGAGTGAACTCCAGGAGCTGGTGATGGACAGGGAGGCCTGGCATGCTGCGATTCATGGGTTTGCAAAGATTCAGACACGACTGAGCGACTGAACTGAACTGAACTGAACTGAACCTGGAAACAGGGTTTCCCTGGTAGCTCAGCAGTAACGATTCCTCCTGCCAATGCAGGAGATGCAGATTAGACCCCTGAATCAAAGATCCCCTACAGAATCCACTCCAGTATTCTTACCTGAGAAATCTCATGGACAGAGGAGGCAGGCTGGCGATAGTCCATGGGGTCACAAAGAGTCAGACATGACTCAGTGACTAAACAGCAAACTGGAAACAATCTGCATGTCATTCCACTGGTGAAAAGATAAACTGTGGTACACTGCACTCACCAGTAAAAAGGATAAAGAACTGATAGGTGCAGTAAAATAGATAAATTAAAATACATTAAACTACGTGAAAGAAATCAGATTCAAAAGGCTGTAATACTGTTTGATTCTATTAATATGACATTCTTGAAACGGCCATACTATTGGAATAGGGAAGAGAGCTGTGGAGTGGGGAAGGATTGCCATCAAAGGGAAAGAGTCTACTTGGGAGGCGGTGATCAAACTGTTCTGTATCTTGATTGTGGTGGTAACTACCTTTTATCAACATTCATAGAACTGTATACTTAGAGTAAATTTCACTGTATTTAAATTATATGTTAATGCTTTAAATGAAGAAAAGAAAAAAGAATAGGATATTGGTCTCACTCATGATTCATATCCATAAAACAAAATCTCTGGATAAACTCCAAGGTACTACTATACAGACAGGGAACTATATTCAACATCCTGTAATAACTAGAATGGAAAAGAATATGAAAAAGATATTGGAAAAGAATATGAAAAAATATAACTGAGTCACTTGCCCTATAGCAGAAATTAAGGCGTTGTAAATCAACTCTAAGATCATGTATCAGGTCGACTAAGATCATGTGTTTCAGCTAGATCATTTGCATGTTTTTTATAAATTAATTTCTTTATCATTAATTTTGTGTGTGTTTACTTAAATAAGCATTATGTTTGAAAACTTTAGGAAATCTGAGAATTGTAAAGTGATCCATGTTATATAGTGTGGAAAGTAAATATTTCTCAGTAATTCTCTTGGGTTCATTTCCCAGCTAATCCAGGTTTCTTAAATTAGCGACAGTAATAGGAATAATTTAGGATAATCCACTGATTCATAGATTTTAAAACTACTAAGATTAGCTTGTACTGGAAAGGGAACACATTGGGAAAGAATGATTGGTAAAAGCAGGATCAGGACCAGAACAAAGGCCATAGGATATATAAATTTGAGAGGGAGCAAAAACAGAAGTACTTAGTTGGGACTTCATGCTGGCAGCCTGGGCACCTTGCAAGATACCAGGAAGGTTGCTGCTGGAAGCCATGCCCACATCAGGGCCGTTTCCTGCTGTGGCTGCAGAAGAACATGTGTTTCCCAGGTCTGCTGCCAGATTGCTGATTAACACACTAGTCTAAAGCATGGCATTGGGTGGCATTGTCTCCTCACCAACGCCCTGCAACTGTGTGAACCTGGAGCAAGCCATCACTGACAGTGAAAAGATTGACTTTGTGAATTTGGGAGAGAAAATACTGTTAAGAACCATCCTCAGTCTCTAACTTCTTATATATCTCCTAGCAAAAAAGTCAAACAGGATAGGAAAGTGACACTATACAATTCAGTTATAAGTTGTATATACAACAAACTTCATCAAGATTTTTATCTTTGCAATGAAAATCATAGTGCATGTGAAAGTGAAAGTGTTAGTCACTCAGTTATGTCTGACTCTTGGCAACCCCATGAACTGTAGCCCAACAGGTTCCTCTGTCCATGGAATTCTCCAGGCAAGAATACTGGGGTGGGTAGCCACTCCCTTCTCCAGGGGAGTCTTCCCAACCCAGGGACTGAACCCTTCATTGCAGGCAGATTTTTTACCATCTGAGCCACCAGGGAAGCTCATACAAGAATACCGGAGTGGATTGCTATTTCCTACTCCAGGGGCTCTTCCTGACCCATGGATTGAACCCACATCTCTCATGCTTTTTGAGTCATTGCAGGCTGATTCTTTACTATCCCCAAATTACCAAACTGTAAAAATCAGGCTCTGACATTTTTTCTGCTAAATGTTTGTTAATAGAAACAAAATAGAAAAACAAACAATGAATAAATTAATAATAAATGAATAAATTAATAATAAAGCAGACATTTGTCACACACTGGATCAGTGCCAGGTTGGTTACATGAGTGATCTCATTGAAAACTCAAAACAATGCAATGGGATTGGCAGTATTAACTACTTGGAGTTTTAAGCTGAAGAAATGAAATCTTGGAGATGTCCAATAACTTGCCCTGAATTGGACCTGGTAACCTTACCCCTTTCCCCCTTTCAAGTTAGTGCTGCTCCCAAAGTATGAGGAATGAGCCTCCTTTTCCAATAAAAGCAAAGTGCCCTCCAGGGCACTTACCATGATTCACCAACCATGATCTTAGGAGCTGATAGTTCAAGGAAGGAAAATTCTCTTTCATTTTCTTATGCCTCATGAAGCTTAATATCATCAGAGGAAGTAGAGTCATCTCTTCCTTTTAACACTAATTCATCTGCAATGTGAATATCAGAGAGATGTCTTGCACCACAGTAGCACAGAACATAAGGCAAGAATTAATTTCCAGCCCTAATTTCACTTATCAAAAAAGAAAACCATAATCAGGCCTTTTCAGCCTGTTCTATAGTATCAAGGATATAGCGAATCTTCATTTAGAAGGCCAGAATAGCTACCAAAATATTTTCAATATCCACCTAAGTATAAACTCAAACTAACTCACAGAAGTTTTTAATCTCTAAGTAGAATATAACTTGAAACATTCTTTTTCTATTTATATTTTGTTTGGAGAAAATATAAAGCCAACGCAATTATACATTAGCCAAAGTACAAAAATATAAGACTCAAAAAGTACAAATATATGAAAAAAATGTGAAATCATAAACCAATGTATTACATTTACTGGCTTTATTTACATCTTAAAAATATTTGACTTGATGACTACAATTCCCAGTACATATCTTTTCGCAAGTAAATGCTTAATTGACATGATTTCCACGTTACTAGACCTGGAAATTTTCTCTTGTGCTCTCCTGCCCTTCAGAGGTTATTTATCATTTTGGGTAACTGAGTCTATGGTTCTTTCATTAATGTGTTTTCTTTCCATTTTTGTGTGTATTGAAACTTTAAAAAAATCGCTGGCATGAGTTAAAAAATTTGTGAAAATGGCAAATTATTCATGATCCTCCTTTTTTGCTTTGGCTCACCTGTCTTCTTTGAGATTCTATTCTCTTTAATAGACCATCAGGTAGTAACATGTTAGCTCACAGAGGTGATGACTGTGATGTAATATAAGTTTCTGGAGATTTAAAGGACAGATGCTATCGCTAGGAATATCAAACTGTGTGAAGTTTGAGATGATTGGCTCCTTGTAATGCCAACAACTCAAATTGTGTCTGGGTTCTAAAAGCAACTTAGAAAAGCAGAATTATTAAAGTAAAAAAAAAAAAATTCTGTGCTATTTAAAAAAAAATCAACTCTCTACTCATAATCCTACAAATCAATCCAACAATATGAATGAGACACCTGTTAGGAACTTGTCTTTCTACTAGAGATGCAAATAGAAAGGTAAATACAGTCTTGCTCTCGGGGAAGTCCTAAAAGAAACCACATAGCAATCATCACAGTGACGCTGTGCTCTGCTGTGCTTAGTGACCTCAGTCGTGTCTGACTCTGCAACCCCATGGACTGGAGCCGGCCAGGCTCCTCTATCCATGGGATTCTCCAGGCAAGAATACTGGAGTGGGTTGCCATGCCCTCCTCCAGGACAGTGGTAATATGAGTTCCATATTAGGAGTAGATGGAACGGTAGGAGCCAAAACCTTCCAAGTAGGGGCAGAATTAGAAACATGAGGAAAGTCTTTGGAAAAGGGAAAAACACAAAAAGTGAGTTTTAAAAAATAAAGAGATACGGCACGGTGACAGGGACTTTAGGTGTCCGGGAAGCATCAGGTGTCACGGCTCAGTGAGGCAATGATGGAACTGTGAGTCTTCAGAAGAGCTGGGAATGTAGGTGAAGTTGCAGAAAGAGACCTGATTATGAACGGCCGTAGAATTCATGTTGAGTTTGATATTGTCCTCTGAGTAATGATATGATGGTTAATGTGTCACTGCTTCTCTGGAGAATCCCAACTAATACAGAGAGGAAAGCATAAAAATAATAACTAGAGAGCAACATAATCAGTTTTACATTTTGAAGAATAATTCTGGTGACGGTGAGTGGAGTTCCATTTTTTTTGTTAATTTTTAAAAGATGTATGTGTGTGTGTGTGTGTGTGTGTGTGTGTGTGTGTGTGTGCGTTTATCTACTGTGTGTTAGTCCTCAAGATGGCATTAAAGTTATAAACAAAAAATAAGTAAACACAACCCTTGTCCCCATGGAGATAGTCAAAGTAGTTATAAGATGTATTTATTAAAAGGAAATCAAATAAGAGATTAATGGAAAGCCCCATCAAGAAATAATGAAAGCAGAAGTGACAAGCTAGTTATGACATGGATTCAGAAGATATCATTCTCAAGACCTAGCAAAATAACTGAATGTGGGGTAGAGGTGGTTTAAGAGAGAAAAATAAGTTGAAGATGATGCCCAGGTTTCTATCTTGAGAACAGCAGAAAGATAGCTTTTAGAGTAGAAGATAAAGCAATTCATTTAAGAGTTAAACTTTATTTGCATACAAATCTAGGCCATTTATAAAGATTATTCATTTAACTTATAGAACAATACAATGGGGTAGATGTTCCATTATTATCTCATGATTCTTTTGTGGATAAAGAAACTGAGTGTGGGGAAGTTTATGACGTTTAAAGTGAAAGCAAAAGTTGCTCAGTCATGTCCGACTCTTTGTGACCCCATAGACTATACAGTCCACAAAATTCTCCAGGCCAGAATACTGGTGTGGATAGCTTTTTCCTTCTCCAGGGGATCTTCCCAACTCAGGGGTCGAACCCAGGTCTCTGGCATTGCAGGCAGATTCTTTACCAGCTGAGCCACAAGGGAACCCCAAGAATACTGGAGTGGGTAACCTATCCCTTCTCCAGTGGATCTTCCAGACCTAGGAATCAAACTGGGGTCTTCTGCATTGCAGATCGATTCTTTACCAACTGAGCTATCAGGGAAGCCCTGTGATGTCTAAACTGACACAGTTTGAGCAGAACTGGATTCAGACTTAGATAGGGCTGAAGTCAAACATGACCTCTCAAGGGTAGCACAGTGACCATAGCTGGTGGCTCTCATTTGGTTCTCAGATGACCAAGTAAATAGAAAGATGCAGACTTAGAAGTTCTCTCAAAAAATGTAACTTTATCACCAAAAACATAGTTTCCCTGTTTGATTTCCTGGTATATGAGTTTAGGTTGATTAATTAACAATCTCTTCAAAGTCATAGGCCAACACACACTTTCTGATTAACTGATTTATTGAACTAGAGAGGTTTTCTTTTAATAAACTATTTGCAAAATGTTCTTCGAACATTTCCTTTGAACTGTTTCAGCCATTGCAAATGATATCTCTTAGATATAATCACTGACCATATGCATACACTTTTTCTGACTTGTCATTCGAATCAGTGTTCAAAAAACTAAGATCATAGCATCTGGTCCTGACACTTCATGGCAAATAGATGGAGGGAAATGGAAACACTAACAGATTTTATTTTCTTGGGCTCCAAAATCACTAAGAACAGTGACAGCCATGAAATTAAAAGACACTTGCTTCTTGGAAGAAAAGCCTCAACAAACCTAGACAGTGTATTAAAAAGCAGAGACATCACTTTGCCAAAAAAGGTCCATAAAGTCAAAGGTATGGTATTTGCACTAGTCATGTGAGAGTTGGACCATAAAGAAGGCTGAGTGCCAGAGAATTGATGCTTTTGAATTGTGGTTGCTGGAGAAGACTCTTGAGAGTCCCTTGGATAGCAAGAAGATCAAACCAGTCAATCCTAAAGGAAATCAGTCCTGAATATTCATTGAAAAAACTGATGCTGAAGCTGAAGCTCCAATCCTTTGGCCACTTGATGCAAAGAGCTGACCCACTGGAAAAGACCCTGATGCTGGGAAAGATTATGGGCAAGAGGAGAAGGGGGTGACAGAGGATGAGATGGTTGGATGGCATTATCAACTCAACATACATGAGTTTGAGCAAACTCTGGGAGGTAGTGAAGGACAGGGAAGCCTGACATGCTGCAGTTCACAGGGTTGCAAAGAGTCAGACATGACTCAGGGACAGAACAATAAATGTGCGTGTGCTTGGTTCTGATTTACACATGATAATCCTATGCCAATGTGCAATGATTTCGGTATATTTAACATGTGTGCTCTTGTTATACTTGTGAACAGTCTCTTTAGGCTTAGCAATGATAGGCTGTGCCACTATTTTCACAAATGCAAAAATAGTTCTTCAACAAATGATACCCAACATTTATGTAGCACTTATGTGTCAGGCACCATTATAACCACTTCATAAATATTAGCTCATCTATTCTTGACAATGGCCTTATGAAACAGATACTATTGTTATTAGCCCCACTTTATAGATGGAGAAACTGAAACATTAGGTAACTTCATGATCCCAGGGCTAGAAAGCAGCACAGCCAGAAGCAAAACCCAGAGTCCATAGTCAGCTGCTAACTACTACTCTACACTGCCTCTCACATACAGATCTTCCTCTTTCAATCCTCAGCCTTCCACTTTCAGAACCAGTTGCAGTCCATCTTAGGGAATCCTGAGATGCAATGGTGATAAAATTGTTTCAAGTCACAGAATAACAGTTGGGCATGGGCTAGAATTCTGAGTCACTCCCGATTCTGCAAGACAAATTTGGAGGAGCTCTACATCACTTAGGTCTCATTTATTTCCCCTGCATATAGATCCAGGAACTGAAACCATGAGTGGACTTCATGCCCCACTTTCCACTCAGATGATTCTGTAGAACCATGACTAAATTCTGTACCGCTACATATGGGGCAGGGTGAGAGCTGACAAAACCAAACGTGACTGCGGCCGAGAAGAGAAAGATCGCATGGCTGAATATGCGCCTCTCTCCCGGTCATTTAACTGCCAAATGATCAATATTGCCTCCTTTCTGTTGCAAGATTGAGGCAGCTTGCATTATAGGAAAGAGCAAAACTTTTGAATTTAGACAAGCCAGATGTTCAGGCATGGTCCTGCCACCTGCTTGGTGAATGAACCCACAGAACACATGGATCTTCCCAGTGTCTGTTTCTGCGTTTGCACAAAGGGGATAGAAATAATTTCACAATGCTATCTGACAGAATAAGCCAAAGAACTGTGAGAACTGTAAAAGCACTGCTCAGAGATCAGATGTTATCATCATGGTTCAGCAACCAGAGTTCATTACCCTCAGTTGCTATGCACATTATCCAATTGGCTACCCCATTTAGTGTGTGAACTGCTGGCTTGGAACGCTCTTCTCTATCAGATGGTTCACATTTCATTAATATTTATATGCATAGAAAATACCTTGTAAATATACATGTATCCATATTCTTATTAAATGTTTGCTTTCCAGAATAGTGTTTTTCAACAATTTGCTGGCTTTATTATATTTTATAATTTTCCTCAGTATCTTAAACCTACTGATACTTACCCAGTGATACCTTTTTCTGGGAGATGTAAGAAATGTGGCGATATTATAAAAGAGGAGATATATACAGCACAGAAGGGAATATTTTTGGTGGAAAATTCTCACAAATAGCTTGCTTACAACAAAAGTGTTTAAATCACTGTTTTCCTTAGATATTTATTATTGAAGATCACATGTGTATATGTTCTGGGGAAACCTACACATTTAAAAATTCTTGAATTACTTTCTAAAATTATATTAATTACTAAATATTTCATAAGCAAATAACAATGAGAAAAGAACTCATGTACAATTGTTTGTCAGAAGAGAAGATCATTCAAATGTATAAAAAAATAGATTTTTACAGGTTGTATACTAGAAATTAAGTTTCAATTCAGTAAGAAATTGCTCTTTGTTTTAAGGAATAAGAAAATTGTTGCAATAGTAACTTTCAAGATTCTGTTTCCTTGGAAGAAAATAGTTTTTAGTGGCAAACACCCAGCATACCGAAAAAGATTTATCATACTGTTTAAGAGGAAAGTAATTTCTAGGTAAAATCTAAATAAAGGTAATTAATTTAGTGAAAAATGGCCATAATATGATCTATTTTTAGGATTTGTGGAACTCAAGATATGATATCTGAATAGGGAAAAGAAAGGTCTGGAAGGAAACATAGCAAAGGTCAAGATAATAGCTGCCTTAAGAAGCGGGCAGAAAAGGGAATAAAGTCAGAGATGATGTTTGCACTTTATCTGCAACAGAGAAATTTCATTTATATTAATGCAAGGACATTTTAAGTATGACTATAAGCTTTTTGGCTTCATTAATTTTGTAACTTAAATTTTAACTCTGTTTTTCCCCTAGTATTTTTGGAAACTGCTCAGATATAAAAGCCCAGATATAAAAGACAATGATTATGGATAGCCACACTTTTAATATCAGCACTAAAATAATGTATCATTTCTACTACTCTTTCATTCAACTGAAATAACAGATTTTGTATTTCTGCCATATTTAAAAGCGTGACCTATTTCTCAAGTACTTTCTAAGTGGGGAGATACAAATGAAAATATTTCAAATATAGAAAGACTCTTGAAATAAAACATAAATAAATATGATACGGTATGCTTTCACAAACCTAGTCATGTCCCTTGATAGAGAGATGCTCATTTTTCTTTAAAGTTTTGGATAGACTGCCTGGTATCACAAAATGGCATACCACTGCATTTAAAACTGTGGTAATATCCCAAAGACAAATTCAGAGACATAGCATTTTCCTTCACCACAAATGCAGCCCCCAAAATAACAACACCTCATGGTGAACACATTGGGCACCTGGTGTAGTCACATGAGTACCAGAATGAGAACAACAACCTAGGCTTCAGTGATCAAATACTAATGTGACATCTGCAGGTAACTCCTTGGGTCCTGGAGTCTACCAGTGACTGCACTGACCTGCAGTGAAAATGTTCTCCATTAATATTAATACCAAAACAATATTAATACAAATCTTCAGCTTTGCTGATCTTATTAATGAGTGTGAACTTAGACCCAACACTGGCAGTTTTCTATATTTGGAGATGAGACGTTGAGAATATCTTTGTAATTGAGAATTCATGTCCACTAAAAAAAAAAATTCGACTGAACAGCAAATTCTTTGGAATTATTCTTTATATATTAGACAAATTTTTTGAAATAGGTACACTAAAACTTTTTTTCTAGCTATTGCCTTTTATATTTACTTGTTTGTTTATTAAAATAATCAATCTAGGGATAGTTACCAACTCCTTTATACGCCATCAAAAATAATCCATATGTTATATTTTTGTTAAAATCGGATCCGTAGATCTAGGAAAAAGCTGTCATGAAATACAAGCATAAAAACTTGGGATACAAGGATTTGTCTTCTAGAAGGTGAAAGCTAAGTCTACTCAAGATTTTGTTAACCTTGGAAGGTTAACAAATTGTGATGTATTTATTATTATTATCTAAGATGGTAAAGGGTAGCCAGAATATGCCACCCCAATATATGCCACTTTGGCATATTGATTCTTTTGAGCTGAAGGTACTTGAAAAATTGGAAATATAGGAAGACAAATCCTCTGAACTCCTTATCTGCCTGATGACAGATCCTCCAAAGGGATTCAATGGTCATAAATCCTCTCCCTGGAAGTTTCATCAACCAGGGAAGGCTGACTCTCACCATAGGAGAGAAAATCGGAAGCTAATACTAAACCCCAACAAACTTTGTCATACCTTGCCTCCCATCTGTTCTTTAACTGCCCATTCATCTTTCCTAAAAATCACTTATTCCTCTCTGAGACCTAAATCTCCTCTCCCATTTCCTATTAAAATGATGTTTAAGCCTGAATTCTAAGCTACCTCTTTGAGTTACTCACTTTTCCTCAGTATCTCTCAGGTATACATGAGTTATACATGTTAATAAATACCTGTTTGTTTTTCCCTTGTTAATCTGTCTCTCATTACAGGATCTCAGCTAAGAAATCAGGAGAGTAGAAGAAAAATTATTTTTCCTCCCTTATGGAAGAACACCAGAAAGGTTATAAATATTAACCTATAATATCACTTACATCAAGTGAAGTATGGGCTACATCTGACACAGCCTCTGACAATTTGATTACAGTTCTGTGTGGAAATAGGAATGAGAAATCCACTTCATATGAAATTCACATACGTCTTCATGGAGTTTTATTTTCAATCAGAATTCTGCACACCTGCTCCAAATGGCAACTTCTGAAGTCAAACTATAGTTATGCTGCTTTTACTGAAGGCCAATAAGGGGTAAGCGCAGGCAATATTTTCTCTTTTCTGGAATCATTCAAGAGAACACCAGGATCATTTTTTAAATTTATTTTACTATGACAGTAAAATAGGCTCATAGTAAAAAGTTCAAAACTATTCAGAGGCTAAAAAGGAAAAGTTAAAATCTATCTTATCCAAAACAATCCTGCATTTTCACTCCACAGAGGTAAACATTTTATAGTTTCCTATGCATCTTTCTAAAACTCTTGTAAAATCTGCAGTAATTTTTAAGACTCTACAAAGGTTATAATTATCTAGCCTTGGACTACAATGAATAGAAATCAATAATGAATATGATGCAACTAATGTATCAATTGGCAACTTTCTTACATAGAATCTTTTGATTTTTCTGTGCTTACATATAGGCTACCTATGCCAACAATCATATAGGAATGATGTAACTATCAAAAGCGATCCAAAGTTACTAAAAAGTTTCCAGAAATTTATTGTTTGTCACATAGAAAATCTTTTATATTGGCAAAATTTTAAAAATCACTTTAAATATTTTAATAAATATCTTTATTCTAAACTCTATGTGTTGATGTGTTAGTTTGCTCAGTCATGTCTGACTCTTTGGGACCCCACGGTCTGTAGCCTGCCAGGCTCCTCTGTCAATGTAATTCTCCAGACAAGAATACTGGAGTGGGCAGTCATTCCCTTCTCTAGGGGATCATCCCAACCTGAGGACTGAACCCAAGACTCCTGAATTACAGGCAGATTCTTTACCATTTGAGCTACCAGGGAAGCCCAAACTCTATAGAGAGAAAATCAACAATGACTGTCTGGGCTTAGAAAAAATTGAGGCTGTTTTTAACACAATCTGTGTAAATCCTGGGTGTCATAGAAAAATGTTTGCCTACTCAAACCATCTGCATCACCATTTAGAAAAAACTCAGCAACAAATGGCAGTATTAATTCCAAATCACAGTTTCCAAATAGGCCAGAGATTTCTGGAAAGAAATACAACTGGCCCAGACGTTAGGAAATCTCTTCACCAACATGAACAAAAATGTTCCAAAGAAAGCATTTTTTTATTCTAAGGTAGGAAGAGAGGGGAAAGTACAGTAAGAAAGAATTATGAGAGCCACCCTCGCCCTCTGAGATGGCCCACGCTCTCTCTGTGGAGTGTGTTTTTCTCTAAATAAATCCACGTCCTTCCTATCACTTTGTCTCTCAGTGAATTCTCTCTGTGATAAGGCATCAAGAATTTCAGCTTCATTGGGTCCTGAAACCAGGCATTCTTCTCATCCTAGGAACTTGGGATCCAGTGGTAAAACTGCCCTGGTCTAATGGAGGAGACGTCCTAGCCATATCAAGTGGAGGAGATAGAAAGGAGGCTGCCGAACAGTACACAGAAGACAATGCATCCAACTACTGCCTACCAGACTGCTGGATACAATTGCGAGGCTGCCAACTTATGACTGTTTTTGAAAGAATGCAAGAGAAAGAATACAAGATACAAGAATATAAGAGGACATCCTAGCTCCTCATCCCCTGTCCCTGACTGTGAGCCCTCATCTCACATCATCCCCCAGATTCTTCACAGAAAAGGGGCACAGCCGAGGCACAAGCGTACTGTGTTCTCTCTTTCTGCCAGCTGAGGATTAAAGCCACCTATTTCCTCTAAAAAAAAAAAACAAACAAACCCAAAAACAGAAAGAATTATGAGAATAGAATAGAACAGAATAGGTAGGATTTCAATTTGCTTAATTATATCCAATTTATCTTTCTTTGCCATGTAAATTAATTTTCATAGTGAAATTAAGGCTTTCTCAAACTTACTAATAACTACTTCCCACAAATGCACAAATAATAAAACAGTTGATAATAGCATTTTATTGACTTTCTATAGACTAAAATTAAATTACCTGAGAATAAAGACAATTGATAAATAATCAACAGTGGTAAAATAGTTCAAAAAAACCTGGTCCTCTGCTAAGTAAGTTAGCAATTTTAGCAGGATAAGGAATCTTAAAAGAACGCATAGCTCGGTTAATGTTTCCCAATCTTTGTAAGTTTTCCACAGCAAATACATTTATGAAAGCTTTTCCTCTGTTAACTTTATAGAAACATATTTGTATATGAACATAGGGACATATATTTATCCATTGCTTTGTTTACTTGTTTAGTCGCTAAATCATGCCCAACTCTTGCCACCCATGGACTGGAGCCTGCTAGGCTCCTCTGTCTGTGGGATTTACCAGGCAAGAATACTGGAGTGGGTTGCCGTTTCCTTCTCCAGGGGATCTTCCCCACCCAGAGATCGAATCTGCATTTTGGGGGCTCCTGCTTTGGCAAGCTGGTTCTTTATTACTGAGACACCAGGGAAGCCCATATTTATCTCTCCTTCCTCTTTATTCTTTCATCACAGCAAACCATTATGAATCACCTGTAGCTGTTAGCTGGGCTGCATATCTACCTGAGCCTTCAGAATACATCCTGTCCCTAGAAAAACTCATCTGGAGAGAGAAAAAAGTCTTAAAAACAAAACACAGTTATGGAAAAATAAGTTGTTTTAATCTTGTTTTGCCTCTGACTTCAAAGGACTCATATATGAAACAAATATTGTGAAATATGAAAGGAAGAAAAGGATTTGGCCAAGAGAACAGAAGGAAAGGATCAAAGTACAAAGTTGTGAGAATGCCTGAAAAAACACTTCACTGCACTCTGAACCCCTGACTGTGCACTTTGAATGAAACAAAATTCACCCAGACTTGTCAACAAAGAGAAGGAGCAAATGATGCAAATGATGGCATTTTAATTGTTTTAATGGAATGATTTAAGTTACTTAACCATAAAGAAACTTTTCTTTTCATCCAAAGCCAAAGTTCCCTTATATATATTTTTGGATATTGTAAATTTCTATTTGCCATTAATTTTGAATGTGGAGGTTAATTAATAATTCAAGTATACTTGGGGTAAAAAAAAAAACACCAATATTTTGTGCTTGTTTGGATATCTAAAAACAAATCAACACATATAAATAAATACCAGTTGTGTCTGACTCTTTGCAACCCCATGGATTGTAGCCCACCAGGCTTCTCTGTCCATGGAATTTTCCAGGCAAGAATACTGGACTGGGTTGCCATTTCTCCCTCTAGGTCATCTTCCTGACCCAGGGATCCAACTCTCATCTCCTGAATCTCCTGCATTAGCAGGGTGATTCTTTACCACTGCGCCACCTAGGAAGCCCATAAATAAGTATAGTGTTACCTTAATTATATGATAGCTACTCAAAGATGTCATGTAATCATTGTTCCAGTAATGCTCAAAATATTTTGTGAATTCTCTTTATAATGAAATGTTGAGCCCCTGAAGAAAATTACATTCCAACTTCCATTTTTTTAAGAGAAATAAATATTTTGTTTTGAACACAAACTAGTATTTCCCTCATGCAAAATTTTTTTTTAAATTTAAAAACATGTCTATATATAATGGAAATAAAATCATTTATAATTCCTAACTTTTTAATATACAGTGGGTCCTTGAACAACATGGGTTTAAACTATAAGGGTTTGGTTATACTTGGATGTTTTTCACTAAATATGTACTATAGACCAAAAAACTTGTGGTTGGTTGAATATGCAGATGTGGAACCACAGATACGAAGGACTGACTATAAAGTTACATTTGAGTTTCCACTGCGCAGAGGGTCAGCGTCCTATCTCCTGTGTTATTCAAGGATCACCTATATATCCTTCCAGAATGTTCCTATGAATTTGACACATGGAGATAATATTTTACAAAGTAGTATCATTATTTTACTTAAGATATAATATATGTTATATATAATCATATTGACATATACATATAAATGCATATATAATATCTAATACTATATTATACAGTATACAATAGTTAGTAATATGATTAGATATATTACTAAGACTCTCTATGTTAATAAACATGCCTTGTTAAATCCTTTGTAAATTGGTGACTACTGTTTTATTGAATTGATCTAACACTGTTTCCCAAAATGCTTTCTGAAAGCTTTCCAAGATGTTCCAAATCATGGGAAGAGAAGATGAGTGATTTTTGACCAAACAAAATTAAAACAGCTGTAAAAGATCTTAATTGAAGGACTGCTCAGAGTTTTTAGTATGTTAATTCAAAATGTTAACTTTCTCAAAGTGGAATATATTTTGATGCATTTACAAATCTAAATAAGCCACTGGATTCTTTTTTCTTTTTTTGGTAAAGTCCTATTAATGTCCTGAACAACTCAAATTCCGGGGTATGTACCTATTAAATCTCTGATACAATTATCTCCCTACTGTTGGGTTTTAGGTAATTTGATTACTATCAAATTTGATTACTTTCAAATTTGATTAACTATCATTTGATTAGCTATCATTAATTCCTTGATAAATATTTTCAGATACTTATCTTTAAGCATGAATATCTAAAAATATTGTTACTTCTGGCTATTCCTTTAAATAAATTTTGAGACAAAGAACTGCCTGTCCTATTTTTAAGGATTTGATGTGTGTCACCAAATTGCTCCTAAAGATTTTATCATTTTACAGCCAGCACTTTCTGAGATTACAGCCCATAAACTAAACAATATCTGTTTTCATTCCTCAAATTAACATTTTTTCTCTACCCTATTGATTAGCCACTTGATTCAAAAGTCTTACCTCTAAATGACTTTTAGTTCAGTTCAGTCACTCTGCCGTGTCCAACTCTTTGCGACCCCATGAACCGCAGCACGCCAGGCCTCCCTGTCCATCACCATCTCCCGGAGTTCACTCAGACTCATGTCCATCCAGTCAGTGATGCCATCAGCCATCTCATCCTCTGTCATCCCCTTCTCCTCCTGCCCTCAATCCCTCCCAGCATCAGAGTCTTTTCCAATGAGTCAGCTCTTCGCATCAGCTGGCCAAAGTACTGGAGTTTCAGCTTTAGCATCATTCCTCCCAAATAAATCCCAGGGCTGATCTCCTTCAGAATGGACTGGTTGGATCTCCTTGAAGTCCAAGGGACTCTCAAGAGTCTTCTCCAACACCACAGTTCAAAAGCATCAATTCTTCGGCACTCAGCTTTCTTCACAGTCCAACTCTCACATCCATACCTGACCACTGGAAAAACCATAGCCTTGACTAAACAGACCTTTGCTGGCAAAGTAATGTCTCTGCTTTTGAATATGCTATCTAGGTTGGTCACAACTTTTCTTCCAAGAAGTAAGCGTCTTTTAATTTCATGGCTGCAGTCACCATCTGCAGTGATTTTGGAGCCCAAAAAGATAAAGTCTAACACTGTTTCCACTGTTTCCCATCTATTTTCCATGAAGTGATGGGACCAGATGCTTTGATCTTCGTTTTCTGAATGTTGAGCTTTAAGCCAACTTTTCCTTTAATAACCCTTTATGTACCAGACAACACTGGCATGGGGATATATATATATAGGGCAACAGAAAAAATTAACCATTGGAATTCCACAAAATTCTGTTCCCTCTCCCGCTATTTCATCCTCCATCACCACCACTGACGCTCTCTGTTTCATAAATTTAATTTCTATGATACAGCAGGAAAGACATATATGAAGTCACACCTGTCTGACTTATCTAAGTAAATAACACCATGACATTGCAAAAAATTAAAATTAAAATGCCTGTATTGAAGGGTTTCGGATCCCTTGACTTCTACCTGGTAATTATATCTACTTTAGAAACAGTGCTGGAACAAAAAGTAAATCTCAAAGACGAGAATTCCCCAAGCAAGAATTTCCAATCATTCAGGGAAAAAGAACACCACGAAAGAGAGGCAGCAGATTAAAACCATGAGAAAATTTGTCCAGTGAATCATACACAAAGAGCAGACAAAACAAAACTCTGAAATAGTTACTGAAACATAAAAAGAAAAACAGGAGAAAGGATAAACAAAAATACAATCAGACGTTTTCAAAAGGGAGGTATAGAATAGGCAGATCTAATTAGATTAATAAACAGAGAGGGTATAAATAAACCAAAAGTAACATTTGATAATGTAGAGAAAACAATGAAACCTTAGAATCATAAGAGAGTAATATAAATAACCTCATGTCAATAAAGTTAGATGATATGAATAATTAGCTAGGAAAATATAAGCTTAATGAAATTGACTCAGGAAATAGAATAGCTGATTGGAGTTGAACCATTTCAGAAACTGAATCAGTAGGTAAAGATCTATTCATCATAATAAGCACCATGGCCACGGTTTTACTCATTTCACTAAATCTCTATGGCAAAAGTTAATCCTTATTGTATATAATTGTTCCAAATTATAGAAAAAGAAAAGAAGCTAACCAAAACATTTTACAAGGCTTTCCTAATACTGGACTCAAAATCAGACAAGGACTAGGTAACAGAAGAAAATTATGAACATAGATTCAAAAATCCTGAATAAAATATTAGCAAACTGAATTCAATAATACATAATAAATGAACATATTGTGATTTATTTATAGTTTATTTAAAGAATAGAAAGATGGTTTAGCATGAGAAAATTTATTAGTCATTGCTAATTAAAAATTTAAAGAAGAAATAATTTTTATCATAGAAATTATGCAGGAAAAATAATTTAAAATGTAAATTCATTGTAATGATATAAACTCATTCATACAAAACAAGAAAAGCAAATTCATTCTTAACAAACCAGGAATATCTATTTTTATCAAAAACCTGCTGCAAACATTATAGGTAATACTGAGATGGTAAAATCATCTTGTTTAGTATCACAAGCAACATAAATTTATCACCACTCAGAAATGTTTAAAATAGAAAGAAGAGCTAAGAGTGGAGGGAACCTGGCATTGTCATACACATTCTCTGTGACAGACACTGGGGAGGGGAACTCTGCAGTGTCTGGTAAAATAAGAAAGTATGTAAAGTGGGAGACTGGGATTGCCATATACTCACTACTATATATAAAATAACTTATAGATACTGCTGTATAGCACAGGGAACTGTATTCAATACTCTGTGATGGCTGACATGGGAAAAGAATCTAAAACTTAGTGGATATTTGTATATGTATAACTGATTCACTCTGCTGTACACTGGAGACTAACACAACATTGTAAACCAACTATACGCCAATAAAAATTAAAGAAAAAAAAAGTGTGCTCACTTTGGCAACTCTCTGTATATTTCTGAACTAATATTGTGTATAACAACAAAGAGGCCTGCACAAGGATATAAACTGCAACATTGTTTATAATTGTTCAGAATTGGAAATAATTTAAGTATTTAAATAACAATTTAAATAATAATATTTAAATAATAACTTAATAAATAAATAAATAATTTAAATGTCTATAAATAAAGGAATTGTTAAGAAATTCCTGGTACATCTACTATATTACTTACATGGAAAATCTCCAAGACATATGGTTGGGGATTAAAAAAAAGTAAATAGCAGAAAATTAGGCAACTATGATATAATTTAAATCTCAAAACAAGAGCAAATAATATCATCTATTTTATAGGCCTATAAATATGTGTGTATATACCTATAAATAGGTCTGAAACAATCCTCAGCAAAATGATAACAGCTGTCATTTCTACTATGAAGGGATAATGGAAGTGGTCATGGAAGACTTTTAGCTTCCCCTGCAATGACTGAAGGAGTTGATATTAATATACTACATGTGTTGTTGTTGTTCAGTCACTAAGTCATGTCCAATTCTTTGTGACCCCATGAACTGCAGCATGCCAGCCTTCCCTGTCCTTATTATCTCCCTGAGTTTGTTCAAACTCATGTCCATTGAGTCAGTGATGCCATTCAACCATCTCATCCTCTGTTGCCCCCTTCTCCTCTTGCCTTCAATCTTTCCCAGGAACAGGGTTTTTTCCAATGAGTCGGGTCTTTGCATCAGGTGGCCAAAGTATTGGAGTTTCATTCAGCATTAGCGCTAGTCCTTCCAATGCATATTTAAGGTTGAATTTGTTTAGGATTGAATGGTTTGGTCTCCTTACTGTCCAAGGGACTCAAGGGACTCTCAAGAGTCTTCTCCAGCACCACAGTTCGAAAGCATCAATCCTTTGGTGTTCAGGCATCCTTATGGTCCAACTCTCACATACATACATACTCAGGAAAAAGCATAGCTTTGATTATACAGACCTCTGTAGACTAAGTGATGTCTCTGCTTTTTAATACAGTGTCTGGGTTTGTATAATTACATGTGTGTAAGTAAGTAAGTGTTAGTCACTCAGTCGTGTCTGGCTCTCTGTGATCCCATGAACTGTAGCCCACCAGGCTCCTCTGTCCATGGAATTCTCCAGGCAATAATACTGGAGTGGGTAGCCACTTACTTCCCCAGGGGATCTTTCCGATTCAGGATAGAACCTGAATCTCCCACACTGCAGGCAGATTCTTTACCATCTGAGCCACCAGGAAGTCCAATTACATGTGTAATTATACATAAATATATTTATAATTATTGGGGCTAATAATTAATATTTTCACAAATTAATGAAATATGGAATTTGCTACCTGAATCTTTAAGAGAATGTTTTCACTATAATAGTCATCCCCAAATTTCTTAGAATGATGATAAATTTGTGATGAGACCAGAATTAGACTTAAACAAAAAGCTGAATTACTATAAGATCAGAATTAGCCTTAAAACAAAACAAGCTACAAAGAAAACTTGGGAAATTTTTTTGTCCCAAGTTTTCTCTTAAACAGTATTTTTCAAACCTAATGAATGGAGAATATGAATTCTAAAATCTTCTAAACTGAGCAATCCTCTTCTCATGTGCAGTTACTGTAGGTTCCCCAAATTTTCCTAGGGAAAAGCTGTAAGAATTCTCACTTGAGATAGAACTTTTAGAGCCCTCCCAATGATCACACATCTTCACCTTAGCCCAGAATTAGCAACAGGGTTCTCTAGGACAAAGTGGACTCATAGGCCAATTTGAGCACTACAAGTCTATGGTGGAGAGAGAATGCAAAACTATCATCCATTACCAGCACTTGGGTGGCAAGCCAGGAGGCCCTGGTTTTAATCCCTACTTTGCTTTGTTGCTTGGTCAACTCCTGAAGTTCATTTTTCTCATCTGGAAAATACAGTCACTAGATCTATCAGGTCCCTTCTAATTCTCTAGTTTGGTAACTTTATTGTTAACTTTGGTTAGCATGCACCTAGAAGGGGTTTCCCAGGTGGTGCTAATAACTTGCCTGGTGGTGAATAACTCGCCTGCCAATGCAGGAGGTATAAGAGATGCTGGTTCAATCCCTGGGTCACAAAGATCCCCTGCAGGAGGGAATGGCAACCCACTCCAGTATTCTTGCCTGGAGAATTCCATAGAGAGAGGAGCCTGGTGAGCTCCATAGGGTATAGTCCATAGAGTTACAAAGAGTCAGACATGGGACTGAAGTGACTTAACATGTACCTAAGAACATGATTATCCCTTAAAACACCTTAGGCCAACATCTGCAATGGCATTGTCAGTGCCTGCCCTCAAAAACTGTATCCTCTGAGACATTAATCACTACCGTAATTGCTAAATATGGGTGTGTTGTTGGAGAAAACTCTGGTATTGGAAAGTCACCTAGAATTAGAAAGTAACACGGGAGTAAGTGGTAGCATAGTATGATCTATTAAAAATATTCAACCAGAAGTAGCAGGGAGATTGTGCTTACATGAGCCTTAATATCTTTCCCCTTAGAAAAACTTATTTGCATGAAAGCTTCTCAGATATTATGTAAAAAGTCCTTTACTGGATTTCTTGGGAAAGATTTTTGAACAAGGGTGTGAGTTATTTAACTCTAAGTGTAGCTGACCTTACTCACTGGCAGAGAGAAGACTTGGCTTCCTGGGCAGAGAAAAGACTTGGCTTACTGGAGAGCAAGAACCTACCTGTCCTAAAATAATTCTTCCAAGGGCTTGTCACGGCACCATCTTCCCTCTTCTGCAGCTCCAGATTGTCTTTTCTAGGTTTAGTTCATGGCTGAGAAAATCAGTGGGAACAACTAGAGAGAAAACACAGTAAGATGAGTTAGCAAAGGGAGCAGTACTGAAATAATTCTTAGGCTGTTAGAGGACTTGGTGCTGAAGAGGCAATGAAGGCCCTCCCGCCTTGCCCAGGAGCATCAGACACCCACCCTGGGGAGCCTGGAGCTGTTCTACAGAAGAGAACATAGAGTAGGCTGGGGCGTTTGAGAGAAAATACTTGGCAAGCTGGGTTGGAATGAAGGAGGAGATGCAAGGCACCTTGGCCTAGGGCTAAACTCTTGCCAGAGGCTGTAATTAATTTTAATCATTTCAGAAGCCATTTTGCCAAGTTATTTTTTGGTTTTTGCTTCACTACTTCTTATAAGTAGTGCTGACTCATTAAGATTAATTCCATCCCTGGAGTTTTCAGAACTTTTTTCTCCTAAATGAACAAGGAGACATCATGCAAAAGGGCTTAATATCTAAAAATAATCCCCCAGTTGAAAGAAAGTAGCACAGGCTTGCCTTAGTCTTCACTAACAGGCATAATTGCACTTTATCCCATAGTATTTCAAGCGTGATCACTGCCTCCACCTCACCTTGCCTCTGTGATAGCCAGAGGGAAATTATAGCAAAATCACTCCCTGTAGTTACAATGGGTATAAAAGCAGGATGGAAACTTCATGACTAATTACACACAAAAAATAATTAGATAATAAGCTAGATGAGAGAAAGAGAGTATGTATATGTATACATTTACCCAAGCTTACTGAAGTACAAGACCAAACTTTGGGGTTAGTTGCTATCAGTAACTGAGAGAATGATTGTATATGAGTATTTTTGTATCTAAAAAATTTTAAGACAAAACAGGAAAAAAAAAAAAAGAATTTCTATTTAAGACTGAAGGCTAGGCAAGTGAAGGCTAAATTAGTTCATGATGGATTGCTGTTGTTGGCTCAGAGTCTTTCTGTTCCCTGGATAGCCATTTGGAATCCATGCAGAAGGTTAGACTTGAATGATTTACACAATACTCAGTAAATTCTACTGATTCTGAGGGTAAAATCTGATGTACTCAAAGATAAAGTAATTCTTCTGGAATTGGTGTTTAGTCACTCAGTTGTGCCCAACCCTTTGCAACCCCAAGGACTGCAACACACCAGGCTTCCCTGTCCTTCACCACCTCCCAGAGTTTGTTCAAACTCATGTCCGTTGAGTCAGCGATGCTATCCAAACATCTCATCAGCTGTTGTTCCCTTCTCCTCCTGCCCTCAATCTTTCCCAGCATCAGGGTGTTTTCCAATGAGTTGGCTCTTTGTATCGGGTGGCCAAAATATTGGAGCTTCAGCTTTAGCATCAGCCCTTCCAATGAACATTTAGGGTTGATTTCCTTTAGGACTGACTGGTTTGATCTCCTCACAGTCCAAGGAACCTCTCAAGAGTCTTCTCCAGCACCACAATTTAAAGGCATCAATTCTTTAGCGCTCAGCATTTTTAATTGTCCAGCTCTCACATCTGTACATGACTACTGGAAAAACCATAGCATTGACTATATGGACCTTTGTAGGTAAAGTAATGTCTCTACATTTTAATATGCTGTCTAGCTTTGTCATAGGAGAAGGCAATGGCACCCCACTCCAGTACTTTTGCTTGGGAAATCCCATGGAAGGAGGAGCCTGGTAGGCTACAGTCTATGGAGTCACTAAGAGTCAGACATGACTAAGCGACTTCACTTTCACTTTTCACTTTCATGCACTGGAGGAGGAAATGGTAACCCACTCCAGCAGTCTTGCCTAGAGAATCCCAGCCTGGTGGGCTGCCATCTATGGGGTTGCACAAAGTCGGACACGACTGACATGACTTAGCAGCAGCTAAGATTGTCATAGCTTTTCTTACAAGGTGAAAGTGTCTTTTAATTTCATGGCTTCTTTTAATTTCATATGGAACTGCTTCGCCAAAAATAATCTATTAAAGTTATTTTAAATGGTGTGGCCATTGACAATCTGTACTGACCACCTTCAACTTATATATATTAAATTTCATTTAATATTTTTTCAATAGTTAATTTGGCATCATGCAAATACCATTATCTTCTTTCTTCAAAATTTGGCACCTTAAATTCCATCAGTTCCTAGTATCAACAATGTCCTCAATTGAAAGAAAAAATATTAGAATTCACTTAATAGATAATGCATTTTCTTTAAAAAGATTCATTGTCCTTTCTGTGAGCACTAAGTAGGACCCTTTTAAATCTCTGAATCAATAAGGCTTAACTCTTTTTATCTCAATTTAAGAGTTAGATCAATAAACCCAGGAGCAAATCAAAGGTAAGAACTAAGTAAACATAACTTTCAAAAGAAAGTTAAAATTACATTTATTGTCACAGTTACTCATCCTTGCTATAAAACTTCCTTATAGCCATTGGAACTGAGAAAATTTCTGAATGACTGGGCTCAATATATGAATTGTCAAATGAGTTATTCTATGCTCTAAAATCAAGAAATGACTTAGAAAGAAAAGATTTCCATTCCTGCTGGGCTCTAAGTCCTTTGGTGGCATTAGATTTTCCATGAATTTACAAAACAAACATGTTGCAATCTGTACCCAGAACTATGTTTTTAATTAATGAATTTCTTACATGGTACAAAATGGCACATAAAACCTAAACATTTTCATCTCTGTAGACCTTTTATCAACACATCCTATGTCAAGACTAACTGTCATACCTATAGAGAGAATTAAAAGCCTGAAATAATCTCAAGAGAAGGCAACACTTCCCTGTTAAGTATCCATTTGCATGTATTAAAATTATACATACACCAACTTACAAAAGAGAGAAATTGGACATCTACCTCACACCATTCAGGAAAACTAACTCAAAATGGATCAGAGGCTTAAATATAAGAGCTAAAACTACAGACAACATCAAAAGCACAATTGATAAGAGAAAAATTGGGTAAATTAGACAATGAAATTTAAAAAAAATTCTGTATGCAGTATTATGAAGAAAGAAAACGCACAGAAAGGGAAAAAATAATCAAAAATTGTGGATTTTGTAAGGATCTAGTACCTGGAAAATATAAAGAACTCTTATAACTCAAAAAAAAAAAAACAGAAAAAAAGATAAACACTGTGACTGAAAATGGGTGAATAATTTCAATAGGTTTTTGTCTCCAGAACATACATGAATGGCTAAGGACATAAAATGTTTCACATCTTTTGTCACTAAGGAAACACAAATGCAAACCACAATGATATACTATCTCGTAGCCACCGAAATAGCTATGATAGAAAGAGACAAACAATACATTTTTCATGAGGATGTAGCAAAGCCACACTGTAGAAGAAGCCTCACTAACATGGCTGAGCCCACTACTGGATCCACATATGTCTGGATGGATAGGTCATGGCCTTGGCCCCACCGAGAAGTAAGGAGATCTGTGTAGGAAGTCCAAAGGGAAGAGAGCATTAGGCACACCAGATAAACCTGATAACCAAGCACAGATCAGGATGGCAGAACAAAGTACTCTGTGGTCTCTGTTACTGTGATATGCCTTCCAGTATTAGCTCCCAAGAATGTATGTCTGACACCCACAACACAGAGTAGACAGTCACTAAAAACTGGAGAAAAGAGATCTTTTTACCAGGAAGAGAAACACGCATACTCTGATCTCATGTTGTTACTTTCCTCGTTCACGTGTGTCCACTCTCAAAGATAGAAGAGTGTGTACAGTACACTCTCGTTTGTGTAAAAAGTATATTTACACGCATGCTAAGTTGCTTTAGTCGTATCCAACTCTTCGCAAACCTATGAACTGTAGCCCACAGGCTCCTCTTTCCAAGTGATTCTCCAGGCAAGAATATTGGAGTGGGTTGCCATGGCCTCCTCCAGGGGATCTTCCAGACCCAGGGCTCCAACCTGGGTCTCCTGCATTGCACGCAGGTTCTTTACCACTAACGCCACCTGGGAAGCCCCAAAGTACATTTATTTATATACTATTTGACTACATATATGTAACTTTGAAAGAATTAACAAGAAGTTATAATATACACTAACTCATATGAGGAAATTTTGGGGTCTGGGAATAGGTATAGAGGGAGAATTTTTGTAATTTTTTTGGTATATCTTTTGTACTTCTAGATTTTAAACCATATGGATATATTATCACTTTAAAAATAAGCTTTAAAAAAGTGAAAAATTAAAAGGTGCCATGTATATGCAAACACACACATATACACATATATATACATATATGTGCATGCACATTAGAAAGAAATACAGATCTATATCTCCTTTGGAACAATTCTATTTACCTGAAAATACAAAATAATCAATATCAACTTATATGGATATTAGAATCCATATAAGAACTTACTAATGTGGCTACTTAAAAATTTAATTCACAAGAATCAACAATTTTCCTTTATTAATATATCTATGTTATATGTATACAAAATGCAAAAGAAGAATTTGACTCTGAAAAAGCAACACATCTTTAAAATAATCAAAATAAAATGTTCTAAAACATTTATTTAGAATTATTGAAAATTCTAATAAAATTCAATAAATAGAAATATATCTTATTCTTTGAATAGAAAAACAATATTTTAAAGATGGCAGATATCCCTGAATCAATTTATAAATGCAATGTGATTACCAACAAAAGTACAAAGAAAATTTTTATATTTTGAAACCTGTTAAGAATTCTATGGGAAAAATGGAAAATAAAGATATGTAAATATAAGCATGTTAGGGTGGCTAGAATAAAGATGGAAAAAGGAAGAGAAATAATGGAGAACTAACCCTTTAATGTCATACATTAAAGTATGACAGTGCTTCAGAAACCAGCTGATCATCAGCATATAATTTGCAAATAGAGCCAAATGTATGTGAAAATTCTGTATATGATAAAGGTGGCTTTACAAATCAACTGGGAAAGGTGGGATAAATCAACAATCAAAATGAGAAAATGAGTGGGAAAAAATCTAGGTCTTTTATAGAAAAATAAATTCCAAATTATGAAATATTTCAAAATAAAATATGTATCCCCAACTATCCTAGGAAAACTATGGCCACTTAAGGAAAAAACTTGGAGTGGGAAAGACCTTTCTAAAGAAGATGTAAAATCCATAACTCTATAAAAGAAATGATTAACGCTTTCATAAAGAGTACAAATTCCCACATGGCAAGAAACTTAATTAACAAGTCAAAGGATGACTAAAACCCTGGGAGAGTTTAAGGAAGACTAAAACCCTGGGAGAGTCTATTTACAATGCATGTAAATACGTTTTAATTGCCTTAATATACAACAGTCCAACAACCCACTAGGAAAACAAGTAGAGAGAAACACTGACTCAAAGCAAAATAAAGACAGACAAATAGATTATGTATAGAATTGAAGTACTTTTTAAATCTCTTAATATGACAAAAGATCATATTAATATGCAAGGAGATCAAAGCAGTCAATCCTAAAGGAATCAATCCTGAATATTCCCTGGAGGGACTCATGCTGAGGCTGAACCTCCAGTACTTTGGCCATCTGATGGGAAGAGCCAACTCACTGGAAAAGACCCTGATGCTGGGAAAGATTGAAGGCAGGAGAAGTGGACGACAGAGGACGAGATGGTTGGATGGCATCACTGACTCAATGGACATGAGTTTGAGCAAGCTCTGGGAGATGGTGAAGGACAGGGAAGCCTGGCGTGTTGCAGTCCATGGGGTCACAAAGAGTTGGACAAAACTTAGTGACTGAACAACAACAACAGCAAATTTGACAAGGATGAAAAATATTGATAATCATAGTATTGACAAAAATGTTGGCTTAAAGCTCAACATTCAGAAAACGAAGATCATGGCATCCAGTCCCACCACTCCATGGGAAATAGATGGAGAAACAGTGGAAACAGTGTCAGACTTTACTTTTGGAGGCTCCAAAATCACTGCAGATGGTGATTGCAGCCATGAAATTAAAGGATGCTTACTCCTTGGAAGAAAAGTTATGACCAACCTAGATAGCATATTCAAAAGCAGAGACATTACTTTGCCGACTAAGGTCTGTTTAGTCAAGCCTATGGTTTTTCCTGTGGTCATGTATGGATGTGAGAGTTGGACTGTGAAGAAGGCTGAGTGCCAAAGAATTGATGCTTTTGAACTGTGTGGTGTTGGAGAAGACTCTTGAGAGTCCCTTGGACTGCAAGGAGATCCAACCAGTCCATTCTGAAGGAGATCCCTTGGGATTTCTTTGGAAGGAATGATGCTAAAGCTGAAACTCCAATACTTTTGCTACCTCATGCGAAGAGTTGACTCATTGGAAAAGACTCTGATGCTGGGAGGGATTGGGGGCAGGAGGAGAAGGGGACGACCGAGGATGAGATGGCTGGATGGCATCACTGACTCGATGGACACAAGTCTAAGTGAACTCCGGGAGTTGGTGATGGACAGGGAGGCTGGCGTGCTGCGATTCATGGGGTCCCAAAGAGTCGGACATGACTGAGCAACTGAACTGATCTGAACTGAACTGATTATTGCTGGTTTCAGTGAAAATGGTACAGCCTCTTTGGAGGGTAAGTTGGCAATATCTACGCTATTTATCAAAATTCTAAATGCAAAATCTCATTCAAAAACTTTGCAGAGAAACATATATATATATAAGCAAGAATAGAAGTAGAGGGCATTAATTTCAGTATCTTTTGAAGCAAATGTAAAATTTGGATGTCCATTGATATAAAACTGATAAAGTAAATGAATATTATACAACTGCTAAATATAGTGAAATGTATCTAAAACTATTATGGAAAAGCTTCTCCAAAATTAGATGTTAGGTTGAAATAGCATTACATATATATTTTTTTGTTCTTTTGGTTAGTAGAGACTTGGCCCTGTCCAAAACATCCATAATACTCTTGGTCCATGACAAAAGGTCCTTGAAATTTGGTCCTATCCAAAACCTCCATAACCATGACACGTCAAGTGGTTTTGACAGAACCAAATATCAAGGACATTTCTGAATGTGCCGAATGTCTTATGGATGTTTTGTGAGTGTGTGTCTGACTCTGTGACACTATGGACTGTGATCCACCAGGCTCCTCTGTCCATGGGATTCTCCAGGCAAGAATACTGGAATGGATGGCCATGCCCTTCTCCAGGGGATCTCCCTGACCCAAGGATCAAACCTGAGCCTCTTAAGTCTCCTGCATTGGCAGGCAGATTCTTTACCACTAGCGCCACCTGGGAAGCCCATGGACGTTTTATTGTGCTTAGTTGCTCAGTGTGACCCCATGTGCGATCCCATGGACTGTAGCCTGCCAGGCTCCTCTGTCCATGGGGATTCTCCAGGCAAGAATACTGGTGTGGATTGCCATGTGCTCTTCCAGGGTATCTTCCCAACCCAGGATCAAACCCAGGTCTCCCACATTGCAGGCGGATTTTTTATCATCTGAACCACAGGGAAGACACAGGACCAAATCTGTCCCTCAAGGCATTTGTATATATACACATACAGTTTCTATAAAAAGATTTTAGTATATCCTTATAACTATACTATTTACATATTTTACATATATAGAAAATCCTGGGGAAATGCACAAGACACCATTAGCAACAGCTGCTTCCATGACTGGGATGGGTTTGGAAGCTGATGGTTTAAGATGTATGGGAGAATTTCTTTTCATTGTACATATTTGCACAATTTGAAAATTTTTACCAAGCATGTGTATGTTTAACTAAAATACTCAAAGATAAATTCTTTATTATTTGAAAATGCAATGACATAGATAATATTTGACAAAAAATAAACAAATAAATAAGCCCTTCCTTACAGAAACTGTAACCTAGAGACAGTTACTGGCAGCCCACAACTTGCCATCTGCTGTAATTTCTGACAAGTGATCTGCTTTTATCTAAGGTGATTTAAAGGCGCTGGTAACCAGGAAACAGATCTGATCTTTTACTGCCAGTTTCTATCACCTCATAGGTCAGACTGAAAGATGATGCAACTAAGCTTACCATGTAGCAGCTAACTGAAAGACACTGATCATCATATTCCACTAAGTTTCTGATTGTTTAAAAAGTTGTTATCCAAGGAGAGTCCACTTAGCAATTGAGCTGATGTGAATAATTTAAGACTTGTACTTACTATCATATTCATATTTAGCTGCAAATTAAAAGGATATAACATACATAATGCCCTGCAATTGTGTTTTTCAAGGGCCATTTTGTAAGAGTAAAAACATTAGAAGCATCCTTTCTAGAGACACAATGTATTTTATCTTCCCTCCTTAGAATTTCTAGAATAAGCAAGCAGTTTTTTAAATTGCTGAGGAGAAGCCTTCTGATATTTAACTTCTGTTCAGTATAATACCAAGAATTTCTTGGAGGAAGGTATCCTGATTAAAACAGTATGTTTATTATAAAAAATAAAAAGCATAATTTCTATCTTTGAGAAAGTAAACTAGAATACCTGAGTTTGGATAGCAGGAAAATTAACTTTCACGGTATACCTATGCTTATACCTATTGCTTTCTTTTTTTATTATTTAATATTTACTGCAGGATAGTTGCCTTATGATGTTGTGTTAGCTTCTACTGCACATAGCAAAATTAATCAGCCATACATATACATATACCCCCTCCCTTTTGGGTTTCCCTCCCACTGAGGCTACCACAGTTACTTACTTTAAGTACTCTGATATGTATATATATATATATATATATATATATAAATTTTTAGAAATAACAGCAAGAGGTGGCTTTCCAAACATTAGGACAATTAAGTACTGTGGAATGTTATGCCAAAAAGCATCAGACTGATTTTTGTGCTTCTATTTCTTTTACATGCCTCTTCATTTCTCGGTGGTTCCATTCCTATATTATCTAGTTGTGAGCTGTGGTGATTTCCAACAGAATCAACTTAGAAATGCTGTATTAAAAATGGATAACCAACAAGGACCTACTGAATAGCACATGGAACTCTGCTCAGTGCTATGTGGCAGCGTGGAGGGGAGGGGTGTTTGGGGGAGAACGTATCCATGTATATGAATAGCTGAGTCCTTTCCCTGTTCACCTGAAATTACCACGACATTGTTAATCAAGTGTACCCCATGCAAAATAGAAAGTCTGAGAAAAAAGAAATGCTCATATCTCACCTTGTTTTACACTTACTCACACAGTACATAGGAGGGACACAGTTATATTCCTTCAAACACACTAGGTTCCCAATACACGTTTGTATGTCAGATAAACTAATGATTGAGTAATCCCAATAGTGATTCCTGAGGAACCCTTCAGCAAACAGTTATCTGTAAAAGGACTATTATCAGAAAGAATTTACCACCACTACCATTATCATTATTAAGAAAGAATAATACACTTACTATATGCCTACAGTTTTTAAGTGAGCAGAAGTTATTGTTTCTCAAATCAAATATAATATCCCTTTGAGAATCTGCTGAGAGCTTTAAACCTACTCTGTGGGGTAGGGTAAGGTGGAAAGGGGTGAATACATTTATTTACCCACAATTCTGTGTGTATCAGGGTAATATCTGTGTGTATAGGGTAATATCAAGTCTTCCCATGGACCACTTTGGTCTCAGTAAAGCCCAGATTAAAACCATTTATTGAAATCAATTCTCTGTGATTCACAAAATGTTCATCTCAAGTTAAAAAAAAATCTGATTCTTGTTAAAGATCTTACTAATGGACTTTTAGACATCTGGATATAATAATAAATATCCATCACAAATAAATCTACATAGAAGCAGATTGACCTTGAAAAAAAAAGTAAGTAAGGGAGATATTTATTTCTTCCCACTAAATGTAATAATGGAAACTTTTTCTGTGTAGGAAGGTAAGCAAATAGTTTGGGGAAATACATACTCAATAAAAGAAGTGGTGGCTGACATCATCTTGTTTTAACAAGTATTATGGTGTCTTGTAAAACAAACATTTCTGAAGGGCCAGCTAGAAACCAGTATTTTCTGCTGGGATTATTTTGTATAACTTGTCATGCAGTAGGACTGCTAATCCTATCCTGTGTTAACAAATGTGCTGTGACTTAATTTCTTTGCTCTGCAAATGCAAGGTTTAGTGGGTTGAAACACTTGTCCATCCATCACTTGACTTCTTACACTCTAGGCTAGTGCAACGCCAGTCAAAAGGCAAAAATGTGAAACACTGCCAGTTCTCTGTGAACTATGCACTGATTTTAGTTTATTATTATATTAATAGATGAGACGATTGCCTGGGAACTGCAATCCATCTCCTGAAACAATTGCTGTCAAATGAATAATATGAGGTAAAAAAGTTACTTAAAGTTCAAATTAATAAAGTTTTCGAACCCTGAAAAGAGCATAAATTTGTATTTTCAACACTGCCTTGCCATAGTCATTAGCCTTTTGATAAAGGGAAAAATACTTAGAGAGTTAAAAGTAAGAATTTTTCTTTGACACAATAAGTGTTTCTTTCTTTGGAGTCAGTCTTCACCTAAAAAATAAATTCTATCTGGGAGGCTGGGTTTTTAAAGTCTGGGCCTAATAAGACACTCCAATCAGCCCATCACTGACCAACCCCAAGTCTGGGCCAAGTGTGACCTCACATCAATGCCAGCATCATCACAGGCTCCTGGACATTCATGATGCTTCTTCTTTTCTCTCATGTTGCTTCACCAAACCTCTCCAAAACAAAATCTAAAGGAACAAGAGGACTTCCCTGGTGGCTCAGTAGATAAGAATCCACCTGCCCACCCAGGGGATGTGGGTTCAGTCCCTGGTCCGGGAAGATTCCACATGCCGCAGAGCAACTAAGCCCATGCACAACAACTACCCAGCCCATATGACGCGACTACTGAAGCCCGTGGGCCTGGAGCCTGTGCTCCACAGTAAGAGAAGCCACCCCCGTGAGATGCCCACACTGCAATGAAGAGAAGCCCCAGCTCACCTCAACTAGAGAAAGCCCACCAAAGCCCAACAAAGACACAGCGCAGTCAATAATAAAACAAATACATAAAATTTTTTATTATATATATTTTTTAATTTTTATGTTTACTTTATTTTGCTTTACAATACTATATTGGTTTTGCCATACATTGACATGAATCAGCCACGGGTGTACATGAGTTCCCAATCCTGAACCCAAGGAGCCAGATACAACAGAAGAGACGGCTCAGAGAAGTAGCAAATGACGTCTTAATAGTCTGTTTAGTTTTCAATAGTCCCAAGTGGGGCTTTTCCAATGTCTAGTGTAAGGGATTTGAGGGACCTCTGTGCCCCAGATGCATGACTAGGTTCACAAAGATTAAAGGGAAACTCATTAGCATTAAGGATCTAGTTGTAAAATCCAATCCAAATCTATTTCAGCGAACTTCCTTGACTATCTGCAAGAACGTGACTCAAGACATCTGCATTCTTCCTGTAGTCTTTCCTCATTTTTCTCCTCTGCTTTGGATCCTGCTTCCCAAGCAACATTGATTAAACATTAAGCAAGATCACAGAGGGGGTTTAAACAGCAATGATCATTATTCAGAGACACTCTAAGTCAAAACATGTCCTAGAGAACACACTATAAATTCTGGAAGTACAATACATAAGCCTTGTCAACTCGCATTATAGGAATTAGTCCATGTCTCCAGTTACACTGTGTTTACTGGGTGGTATATAAATCAGGATTCCAACAGGAAACAGATGGTGCACTCAAATTAGGAAAATTTAAGGAGGGTGTATTTAGGAAGAGACTATTTAGAAAGGTGTCGGTGAAGGAGGATCACAAGGGATCATGCAAGAATGCTGAGCAGCTCACAAGGCGTTAACACACCTAGGTTCGCAAGGACAAGAGGAAGGAGTCAACACTAGAAGTGGAAGGATAGGGTCGTGCAGAGACACTCACCCTGAAATGATGGGTGGCCTTCCAAGGGGAGCACAGCTGGCCCAAGGGTATCTGACAGAGAGGTCACTCTCTTCCACCCTGTGATCTACAAGCCAACAGGAAGCATGAAGGGAATGAGAGCTTTAATGGGCTCAGTCAAAAATGCCACTCCAAGCCACCTCTCCACAAGCTATCTAGGAAAATGAATACCTCTAGGTCTCCTGTAGGGGTTCCCCAGAGGCCAAACCTAACTGAAAGCTGGAAGGGACATTTGCTAAAGGATCAATGAATCAGCCTCCTGGGGCAAAGAACAGGATGAAAAAATGGCAACCCTATAAGAAGATACACAACACACATGATTAAGCCCTCTGCCTACAGATGCTCTTAATACACAAATATGCTCACACATATAACGTGAAAACCTCTCAGAAAGGAATTCTCCCTGGAAATTTGCACATGATTAATGTCTCTCACATTCAAAATTTCCACCATCAGTTACTTCTGTGATTTAACATTTCAGATAATCCATAAAGGCTGGGTAGCATCAATCATGAACTGGAAAGCCAAAAGGGAAACTAACATTTTTGAATATTACTTCCTTTACATATCTTATCTTATTTAATCTTCAAAATGATCCCTTGAATTATAACTAAGTATTTACATTTTAAAGACACAATGAGATTCAAATAGTTTAAATAATTTATCCAAAGCCACACAGAAGATACAAGATGACTCACTGAAACCAGGCCTGTTTGATTCTGAAGCCCACTCAGTCGCCCTCTTACCACATGGCTTATGGTTAATGGACTGCACTTCAGCACTTTAATCCAAGATCAGTTCAGTCGCTCAGTTGTGTCCGACTCTTTGTGACCCCATGAATCGCAGCACGCCAGGCCTCCCTGTCCATCATCACCAACTCCCGGAGTTCACTCAAACTCACATCCATCGAGTTAGTGATGCCATCCAGCCATCTCATCCTCGGTCGTCCCCTTCTCCTCCTGCCCCCAATCCCTCCAGGCATCAGAGTCTTTTCCAATGAGTCAACTCTTTGCATGAGGTGGCCAAAGTCAAAAAGTGTTGAACTAATCCAAGATAGTTCAACACTTCTAACAGAAGGTAGGGAAAGTAAAGGTCAAGTAAAGATAAAAGGATTATCTGCATTGTGTGGTGTCCAAAGTCTATCTGGTAGAATATGAAAGGGAGAATCCTGGAGGTTAAGGCAGTGGAGTCGTTAAGAAGGGGTTGGGGGCTTCCCTGGTGGCTCAGTGCATAGGAATCCACCTGCCAATGCAGGAGACACAGGTTCTATCCCTCGTCGGGGAAGATTCCACATGTCCTGGAGCAACTAAGCCCGTGTGCCACAACTACTGAGCTCATACTCTAGAGCTGGTGAGCAGCAGCTAGCAAGCCCGCGTGCTTCAACTATTGAGCCTGTGTGCCACGATTAGCGAAGCCCGCTTGCCTAGAGCCTGTGTTCACAACAAAGAGTAGCCTCTGCTTGCTACAACTAGAGAAAGCCCCACACATCAACAAAGGCCTAATGAAGTCAAAAATAATTAATTTTTAAGAAAACTTTTTTTTTTTTAAAAAAGAAGGGCCTGGATGTCCAGGGAGAAAGGGAGATAGAGAGATTAAATGCAATCTTTGAGTTCTTCTCACTCCCCTATCTTGTTAACCCAGCCCTGCAGCTTTTCAGTGCCTATGGACTTTGCCCTGAGGTTTACGCCCTTCCGTAGAGGAAGCACTTGATTAGGTCTATGCTGATGCAATGCCTCACTCCTAATAATTTCACCAGCATTCCATCTTCTCTTGCTCCTACCTGTGGTAAGCAGCAGTGTGCAATGGTCAGTTGACTCTAGGCTCCTACAATCACCCTGAGGGCCAATGACTCTGTCAGTTGCAGCTGTCTTTGTACACGTGTGCTGTCACAGCACAACTGAAATCAGGCCAACTCAGGCTGGAGGATGTTGCTCCCAGTGAGTGTACATCAGGTTAGGACTGAGTGAGTCAGTGACTCCAGGCAGACATGATGATTTCATAGGAAATCATAAAGGGAACGTGCTATCAGATTCTGGGAATTAGTTTGCCTAGAGAACAAATAACACGGATCCCAAACATGAGAGAGCCCTCTTTTACTTTCAGTCATCTGCAAGCATGAGTTTAGACAACAGACAAGAAAACCCATGCACCTGTGCTTTTTCCATAGGCAAAAATGGCCAACCAGAAGTGATGAGTAAGAAAGAATATAGAGTTATGTTCTTTAATTAATTTGTTTCTTTATTTATTTATTTTTTGGACAAACAACAGAATTTTATTTCTCACAGTTCTGAAGACTGGAAGTCTCAGATTAGACTGCCACAATGGTTGGCTGAAGACTCTCTGTTTCTGGGGTCTGTCTTTGTATCCTCAGTTGGCAGGAGAGGCTAAGGATCTCACTGGAAACTCTTATTTTTTCCTCTTTCTTTTTTATTTTTTAAATTATGAAAGTATGATAACACATTTACAGGAGACTTGGGAAATACAAAACAAAGTTACATATAGTTCCACTATATATTACAATTATTTAAGTAGATAAATTAAGATTTTTAATTGGAGTTTCAATAGCAAACACTCAAAAATTAATAGAATGAATATACATAAAAGTAGGATATAGTAGACCTGGGTAGCACCATGAACCAATTCACATAATTAATATTTATACAACTTTCACACAACAGTAGGATACAAATTCTGCTCAAGTTTCCATAGACTATCAACGAGGAAAATAAATGAATAAATAAACTAGGAGATACTGGAACATATTTAGGGACATAAAACAAGATGCAAAAATTTCAAAGTTCAAAGGTATTGAAATCATACAGAGTCTGTTCTCTTCAGTTCAGTTCAGTCGCTCAGTCGTGTCTGACTCTTTGCGACCCCATGAATCGCAGCACGCCAGACCTCCCTGTCCATCACCAACTCCCGGAGTTCACTCAGACTCACGTCCATCGAGTCAGTGATGCCATCCAGCCATCTCATCCTCAGTCATCCCCTTCTCCTCCTGCCCCCAATCCCTCCCAGCATCAGAGTCTTTTCCAATGAGTCAACTCTTCGCATCAGCTGGCCAAAGTACTGAAGTTTCAGCTTTAGCATCATTCCTTCCAAAGAAATCCCAGGGCTGATCTCCTTCAGAATGGACTGGTTGGATCTCCTTGCAGTCCAAGGGACTCTCAAGAGTCTTCTCCGACACCACAGTTCAAAAGCATCAATTCTTCGGTGCTCAGCCTTCTTCACAGTCCAACTCTCACATCCATACATGACCACAGGAAAAACCATAGGCTTGACTAGATGGACCTTAGTTGGCAAAGTAACGTCTCTGCTTTTCAATATGCTATCTAGGTTGGTCATAACTTTCCTTCCAAGGAGTAAACGTCTTTTAATTTCATGGCTGCAGTCACCATCTGCAGTGATTTTGGAGCTCCCCAAAATAAAGTCTGACACTGTTTCCACTGTTTCCCCATCTATTTCTCATGAAGTGATGGGACTGGATGCTATGATCTTCGTTTTCTGAATGTTGAGCTTTAAGCCAACTTTTTCACTCTCCACTTTCACTTTCATCAAGAGCCTTTTAGTTCCTCTTCACTCTCTGCCATAAGGGTGGTGTCATCTGCATATCTGAGGTTATTGATATTTCTCCCAGCAATCTTGATTCCAGCTTGTGTTTCTTCCAGTCCAGTGTTTCTCATGATGTACTCTGCATCTAAGTTAAATAAGCAGGGTGACAATATACAGCCTTGACATACTCCTTTTCCTATTTGAAACCAATCTGTTGTTCCATGTCCAGTGTTAACTGTTGCTTCCTGACCTGCATACAGATTTCTCAAGAGGCAGGTCAGCTGGTCTGGTATTTCCATCTCTTTCAGAATTTTCCACAGTTTATTGTGATCCACACAGTCGAAGGCTTTGGCATAGTCAATAAAGCAGAAATAGATGTTTTCTGGAGCTCTCTTGCTTTTTCCATGATCCAGCAGATGTGGCCAATTTTATCTCTGGTTCCTCTGCCTTTTCTAAAACCAATTTGAACATCAGGAAGTTCACGGTTCACGTATTGCTGAATCCTGGCTTGGAGAATTTTGAGCATTCTTTACTAGCATGTGAGATGAGTGCAATTGTGCGGTAGTTTGAGCATTCTTTTGCATTGCCTTTCTTTGGGACTGGAACGAAAACTGACCTTTTCCAGTCCTGTGGCCACTGCTGAGTTTTCCAAATTTGCTGGCATATTGAGTGCAGCACTTTCACAGCATCATCTTTCAGGATTTGAAATAGCTCAACTGGAATTCCATCACCTCCACTAGCTTTGTTTGTAGTGATGCTTTCTAAGGTCCACTTGACTTCATATTCCAGGATGTCTGGCTCTAGATGAGCGATCACACCATCGTGATTATCTGGGTCATGAAAACATTTTTTGTACAGTTCTTCTGTGTATTCTTGCCACCTGTTCTTAATATCTTATGCTTCTGTTAGGTCCATACCATTTTTGTCCTTTAACGAGCCCATCTTTGCATGAAACATTCCCTTGGTATCTCTAATTTTCTTGAAGAGATCTCTAGTCTTTCCCATTCTGTTGTTTTCCTCTATTTCTTTGCATTGATCGCTGAAGAAGGCTTTCTTATCTCTTCTTGCTATTCTTTGGAACTCTGCATTCAGATGCTTCTATCTTTCCTTTTCTCCTTTGTTTTTCACCTCTCTTCTTTTTGCAGCTCTTTGTAAGGCCTCCCCAGACAGCCATTTTGCTCTTTTGCATTTCTTTTCCATGGGGATGGTCTTGATCCCTGTCTCCTGTACAATGTCACGAACCTCATTCCATAGTTCATCAGGCACTCTATCTATCAGATCTAGGCCCTCAAATCTATTTCTCACTTCCACTGTATAATCATAAGGGATTTGATTTAGGTCATACCTGAATGGTCTAGTGGTTTTCCCTACTTTCTTCAATTTGAGTCTGAATTTGGTAGTAAGAAGTTCATGATCTGAGCCACAGTCAGCTCCTGCTCTTGTTTTTGTTGACTGTATAGAGCTTCTCCATCTTTGGCTGCAAAGAATATAATCAATCTGATTTTGGTGTTGACCATCTGGTGATGTCCATGTGTAGAGTCTTCTCTTCTGTTGTTGGAAGAGGGTGTTTGCTATGACCAGCGCATTTTCTTGGCAAAACTCTATTAGTCTTTGCCCTGCTTCATTCCACATTCCAAGGCCAAGTTTGCCTGTTACTCCAGGTGTTTCTTACCTTCCTACTTTTCCATTCCAGTTCTCTTATCACTGTGGAATTATGTTAGAAATCAATATCAAAAGATATCTGAAACTAACTCATGTATTTTCAAGTATAAAGTGACATCTACAAAGAGAAATCATTAACTTAGCCATTGAAAGCCTCAATAAAGTTAGAACACTGAAAAAACACAGAGGGTGATTGCAGAGAACAAAGCATTTAAATGAGAACTTCATATCAAAATGAGAAATTAATATCAAAGATACTTTTAAAAATCCCATGTATTTGGAAATTAAATGTCCACTTTTAAATGATGGGTGTATCTAAGTAGCCATAACAAGGAAAATTAGAAAATATTTGTAACCATGTAAAAATGAAGAGAGAATTTACAGGATTTGTTGTATGCAGGTGAAGCTGCTCAATCATCTTTTTAAAAAGATGGACTCAGTGCCCTGATGTAGGCATTCAACATTTTCTTGTTTAGAATAGAACTAGAAATGTCTAAAAAGAGAACACAAAGAAATAACTTGCAGGGCTGGGTGGCCACTCCCTGAGTCAATGGGGAATCACCAGCAGTACTTTTATTTTTGACTCAAATTCCACAGTTGTTATAAGGCCATTCTCCTAGCTTCTTCAATTTCCACACTGGATTCTACATAACTTATTTGTGAATGTTCTGTTTACCCAGCCAGCCTTCCTGCCTGAGCTGTGAAATCATTTCAGACAGCTAAATGGATAAAGAGCTTAAAATAGGGTGGCCTTTATTCTTTATAGCTTAAAATTGCTAGCCGGTAGCCAATTTGGGCATTGGATAAAATGCAGAAATGCTTCTGAGCTATTTATATTTTCTTTGCCATTCATGGAATAATTTAATTCAGAACTAATTTAAATAAAAGAGACTGTTTAACTCATGGAGTATTTTTTGATCAAATATCTGATTCGCAAGACCTCTTTGAATTTATTCAAATGGTTTAAAAATTAAGAATTGGCAAGTTACTTGAAAATTAAGGGACAACTTGCAAATACTCTCTATTGAATTTATATGCAACCAAAAATTATGCAATATTTTATATTATGACCCATATGTAGACATGTAAGTGTCCATGAATCTTGATGGAAGAAGCTCTACTGCAAGAGTCAAGGATACAGGATTTGAGTCATTTGTCTATCACAAATTATCTGGAAGATTTTGACAATATCACTTAAAACCCTATGCTTCAGAGTACTTCTCTGTAAAATGAAAAGTACTTCTCTGTAAAATGAATAGTTTTCAAATCAAAATCAGAAGAGCATTCAGCAATCTGAAGGAGTGACTCACTGGCCTGTTGGAGGCAGAAACTGGGTCACCATTTAACCACACCACCACCATCAGAGCACCTCCACATTTTCCATTTTGGCATAGATTTTGGTTGAAGACCATTTTCAAAATGTTGAAAAGCTTTCATTACAGTATCTCTGTGGTCAATTTTATGATTTTGAATTTTCATTTCCATTGACATATGGGTGTTCCCTTTTGCAAAGCAAATACCATTTCCCCTGATGTATTTAAGAAGTATAAAAAAATCAATATGCTTCACAAGATATATGTAGGATCACGATAATCTTATGTCTTTGAAAATGGGCAAACACTTTGGTTTGGATAGATTTCTACAATTTTCCTTGCATTAATGCTTTACTACTTACATTTGAACAGTTTGATGGTATAGAATCCACCTGCAATGCAGGAGACCCCGGTTTGATTCCAGGGTCAGGAAGATCTCCTGGAGAAGGGATAGGCTACCCACTCCAGTACTCATGGGCTTCCCAGGTGGCTTAGATGGTAAAGCATCTGCCTGCAATGCAGAAGATGTGGGTTCGATCCCTGGGTTGGAGAGATCCCCTGGAGGAAGGCATGGCAACCCACTCCAGTTTTTGTTGCCTGGAGAATCCCCATAGATAGAGGAGCTTGAGGGGGTACAGTCAATGGGGTCACAAAGAGTCGGACAGGACTGAGCGACAAAGTACAGCACAAGTAGGTTTTCAGAATTGATAAGGAACTATCTGATGACTGGAAGAATGATATCTCTCTTTGAAATAGTCAACTTTTGTAATTGGGTTCTTCAAAACACTCAAACACACCATAAACACACATACACACACATTTTGTTAGAAATATATCTGCACTTAGACAACCACATTTCATCAAGGATCAAGAAAAACAAAGCAGGGTGGTAAAAATAAAGGAAGCATGATTTTTCTCGTTCATTCTCTGAGTTTGGAACAAAAACAGGAGAGGTCTGGACCTCACTCATTTAAAGCTGCCTTGGAGGCCAGTACACAGATATGTTTGGGGAATGTGGGGGAATGGAGCGCAGAGAAGGAAGAGAAGGCTAAATCCCTGGAGAAGACCCCAAAGGAGGCAAGCTAATGCTATGAGTCCAAAAACTGCTGCAATTAGGAGAGCCCAACGCCAAGAGAGCCCAGGAGGCCAATCCTCAGACTAGAAACAAAGCCATGAGTAAATTGCAGACAAAGGCTTGAGGGGCAGAGTGGGCTTGGAACCAAGCACAAAAGAGGTGAAGACTGTTAGAGAATGAATTTCCTAAACAATGGTCATTTCACGTGACATAATTTTCAGAGTGTGCCATATTTTTGATGGACCAGAACCTATCCTTAAAGTGCACCATACACTAGGCGTGTGGGTGCTTAGTAACTTCAGTCGTGTCTGACTCTTTGTGACCCTTTGGACAGTAGCCAACCACGCTCCTCTGTCCAAGGGATTCTCCAGACTAGAATATTGGAGTGGGTTACGATGCCCTCCTCCAGGGAATCACCATACACCATATGAAGTATTTAATCTTGTGTGTATGTGAGATAGACAGGGCCTGGGGGAGACAATTTCCTATAATGTAAAAACCTATGTTAAACTCCAAACACATTTTTTCCCTCAGAACACTGATTTCAATTACTTTGACATGTTAGTACTTTGGATTTAATAATGACTGTGTATTTTTAATAATTTCATGACATTTCTTTGGATAACAGGAAATGTCTTCATTCACATAAAACTAGAGAAAAATGAATTTTTGTAGTACCCTATAGGCATTTAGTCTCATTATAATTCTATCTCCCATCGTGTACACCATTTTGAATAAGATAAATGTATTTGATATTGTTTGACTTCTTCTTACCTACTTAAATATTCCATAAAAACTCTACCAATATATTGTAGATGAAATAATTACCAGTTTTTACAAAACAAAGTCAGAACTAAAGAAGTCTACTACTACTTCTGTAAGAATATACTTTGAAATAAGAAAATTTTGATTTCAGCCAAAATTTGTAAGTGAGTGGCCCTTAAATTTAAAGGCCCTCTCAAAATGCATTTGAAGGCTTCCCTGCTGGCTCAGTGGTCAAGAATCCGCCTGCCAATGCAGGAGACACGAGTTTGATCCCTGACCCGGGAAGATCCTGTATGCCTCGGAGCCACTAAGACCATGTACCACAGCTGCTGAGCCTGTACTCTAGAGCTCAGGAATCACAACTACTGAGGCCCTGGGCTACAACTACTGAAGCCTACACACTATAGTGCCCATGCTCCACAACAAGAGAAGCCACCACAGTAAGAAGCCCACCACAGCAAGTAGAGAGCAGCCCTCACTCGCCTCTAGAGAAAAACCCATAAAGCAGCAAAGATGCAGCACAGTCAAAAATAAATAAACAACTTTTTTTTTTTTAAAGCATTTGAGAGGAATTTTTGGCCTGAGAATTGGTTTTTGTAAGCCTTTCTTTCTGGCCTTTAATAATCTCATACATAAAAGATAGATCGTATGCAGCATATTTCTCTATTGTCACATATACAGAGGACCAGTTATGATTTTCACAAATTAAAATAAGTAAGTTTTGACAGTATATACAATTGGCCTAAAGGGAAGTGTCATTAGTCTCACTTTTAGTAACAACAGAGTCTTTGGAGAAAAAGCCATAAATCACTTTGACATGAGTGAAGTAACAGGAAGTTGGCTAGCAACTGAGTGATCTATGTCATGAGTGGAGATAGCTTAATGCTTTGTTTGTACATGTTTTCTCTGCCTACAAAGCAGAAAGAACCTGGATTTTTATCTACAAAACCACATGCTATTTCTCTCATGATTTCCTTCATTCAAATGTAGGGAGAAATCACAGAATTTTAAAATTTATTTTTAGTTGGAGGATAATTGCTTTGCAAGGCTGTGTTGGTTTCTGCCACACAACATGAACGAGCTATGGATATGCATATGCCCCGTCCCTCTTGCACCTCCCTCCCACCCCCGACCCCACCGCACCCCTCTAGGTTATCACAGAGCACCAGGCTGAGCTCCCTGTGTTGCACAGTAACTTCCCACTGGCCATCTATGCTCCATATGGTGATGCACATGTTTCAATGCTACTCTCTCCATTCGTCCCACACTCTCCTTCCCCTGCTGTGTCCACAACTCTGTTCTCTACATCTGCATCTCTGTTTCTGCCTTGCAGATAAGTTTAGTTTCATCAGTGCAGATTTTCTAAAATAATATAACTCCTCACAAAGATACCAGACATCTGACAATGCCAAAGTGATCGCCACCTAGATCATCGCTATGTTTTCACAGAGGTACTCCTATTGGTTTTGGAGGATGGGAGCACTGAAATGCAATGCCCTTTGAGTAACATTTCTCCTAGTATCTCAAGGCCTAAACTAGAATTTCTAAATGGACTACAAAAGAAACTAAACAAACCATCAAGAATCTTGGTAACATGTAACTTGTAGCATTTTAAGAGTCACTGATGATCTTACTAGTCATGAATGCATTGTGCTTTAAGTATACATTTTAAGCCTAAGAATTATGGAAATGATTTTGGATTACCACTTTTATGGTTGTTGGTCATGAATGGGACATTATTTCGTTAGCACCACTATTGAACACAAGATTAAAATCAGAAGCGCAAATCTATTAAACTGACAACTCATATTTCAAAATAAAAATAAAGAGCATATATGATTGTCTTGGGTTTCCCTGGTGGTTCAGATGGTAAAGAATCCACCTGCAATACAGGAGACTTGGGTTTGATCTCTGTATCAGGAAGATGCCCTCGAGAAGGGAATGGCTACTCACTCCAATATTCTTGCCTAGAGAATTCCATGGACAGAGGAGCCTGGCAGGGTCACAAAGAGTTGGATACAACTGAGCAACTATCACCTTCACTTTCACTAAGATTGTTTTCAGTAAGGGTCCTCAAGAAAAATACTAATTACTGTGTGCAGTAATGTCATTGGGGGATGCTTTGGGGACGAATCCCCTTTTAGGCTGTCAGAGAACCAGGATGGGGCAGAACTGAACTTCACTATAATAGAAGCTTTATGGGCTGCTGATATGGAAATGGAATAGTCTTTCAGCATTGCGCTTGATGAGGCAACAAGGCCCAGTCTCCACTACTTCATTCCCCTGACAGTCATTTGACATGGTCTACCACTGGTGAGAGTTTGTTAACTGGGGTGAAATGGTTCCCTTCAGCAGAAGGCAGTGTTCTGAGAGGTACTCAGATGTGAGCCTTCAGTCACTGGTAATATGAGTACCATAAAGGAGGCCTATGTACGTATGTAGCATACCACAGCATCCACTACAGTGATGAATTTTTTTAAAAACCTAGGATCTTCAGACTATCATTCCAAATGAAGTAGCAATTCTATTTAGTTTGGTAAACTAAATTGTTTAAACTTTAGCATCTCTAGAATAGCCACCGTTAATGTCTCATAGATTGACATGAAATAAAATTCAGAGAAAGAACTGACAGACACATCAGTAGCTTTAAAAAAATAATAATCATAATCAAACAACTAACAGTCTTTGGAGCTAAGTTCCAAACAGCTAAATCCCTGGACCTCTGAACTGTAAAACCATTCTTAGGGACTTATCTTTTAGTCACCTAATGAGAAGAACAATGAAAAGTAATACTTGCTTCCTAATAGTTGTTCATTTTCAACCTAGTGTCCCAATCTTATTTTGGAATGCGGTTTGGCTCTTCATGTTTAAGAGCCTAAAGTAGACAAATGGCATGGGCGGTAGAGGGGTCATGGAGAATACTGCGTACATATTGCAATTTAGCAGAGAAGACCAAGTATCTCAAGATACTAAAGAATCTTTTTCTGTTTTCTTTTTTTGCCAACTTGAAATGGAATAACACTTCTATCAACTTACAAGCTTCTATGAGTTCATTCTCTCCCAATGCTGTGTGCATTTCCAGTTAAAAGATATTCCAGAGATGTCCCTTATCTTCTAGGCTCTAGAACAACTCAACCCAACAAATGAACTTTAAGAAAAGATAAGAATAAATATAGGCTGCTTTCTAAAAACCATAGCAGGAGTCTGTGACTTGCTTTTGAAAAAGAAATGTGCATATTTCAAGATGGCATTCAAATTTTCTTGGAACATTTTCCTAAGCTGAGAAAAAAATGTTATTTTGCTGTAACCCATGGCTAAAGCAACATATCTCAATGGGATACTTCCTATACATCATAGGAAAAAAAATTGTAAAAAATTAAACCTTTCAAAGTCGTGGAAAAGAACAAAAGGAAAAAAAAACAATAATTGACTTTCAAGTTAAAAATTGAGTCTTGAAATAATTTCCTTGACAAAAAAAAAGCTCTCTCACAAAACACTAGGATTTAGAGGAAAATTAGTGCATTGTATAAGGAACATTGCATCTGTGTCTAGGAAAAGGTTTTACTGGAATGACATCCTGCAGATTCTGTCAAGTACAAACAGGTTCTCCTTAAAATTATTTATCCTGATACATACATCACAGTATAAGATCTACTCCTCAGTAGCTTTGCCAGTTTAGATATTTGATTTTATGTCCCAGAGTAGCTTATTCTCAAGAACCAGGTTCATACTAACAAAGTCATAGGGACTGATAAATCAGATTATAATAAAACAGGTGGTACAAGTGTTAGCTAATGAGTCTAGTTACCCGACCGAATTGACCAGCAGATCCTCACATTTTAGAAAAACTATGTGGAAAGCCAAACCATCAGGCAGTGGCTGGATGAACAAAGATTATGATTCCGTTATTTAGCGAACTCTCATTCTGATCAATAAACACAGACTTCATTGTACATAATAGATATTTCTAAGAAGTAACCAGGAAACGTATCTAAGCTGGGTCAGACAGTATCTCCCCTGAATAGAGAATTCTTTGATAGAATGGCAATGATTATGTGATTATTATTTTTCTATAGTTCCATGGATAGATCCACATTTGGTTTGTATTATAGTTTATATAATTTGGTGATCCCTGGGGTTTATATATACATAAAACTAGGTATAAAAATGATTATTTATTTATTAATAGAATGGCAAAAGAAATCTCAAATATATATAAAGAGAGTAAATATCAACAGTATCACAACATTTATAAAAATTATGTATTTGTATTCCTGTTAACTGTCTAAAACTGTCTAATTTCATATTTAATACTTTCCTACATATGTGATCCCTTCTTCATGTGACCACAATTTTGTAATATTTTCTATAGAGATAATAGAAAGATATTTTAGCCTTTCCTCCAGCACAGCATGTCAGAATTTCTTTTTTATTACAGAGATTTAGAAAAGTTCATTTTTGTTTCTCAAGTTTTTACTATCATGTAACATCTGCGTCTTCCTCGTTTCTTGCTTAGGTGGTGGGGAATAAATGGAGGGAAGAGGGCAATGGAGAGGGGCTTCCTTGAGACGCCCAGCCCTTTGATCCTTACGGTGAATTTCTGGTGAAGTTTCAGATCCACATGAGCTGTTGCCACTGGTGGTCCATCGACTGTGGACAAGCAGCAGAGGCCACGCCCCTGGCCACAGGCCTGCCCCCATCCAGCTCAGAAGGGACCCCTCCCTTCCCAAGATGGACCAGAGCTTACTGCCTCCTTCTGCCTCCAAAGAGAAGACTAGACACCCAGAGCCTGGAGAAAGGCTTGACCAGTGAGGGTCCTGAAGCTTACCCTTCATCATCACCAGGACATAGCACCCTACCTCACTCCAGTTAGACAAGTTTTACTCCAGAATCTACCTCTCTCGAAGGGAAGGCTATTAAACACACAGATTTCAGGCTCCTCCCTGTGAATTCTGTTCAGAATTTGAGGCAGGGCCCAGACTGTATTTTTAATAACTGCCTCAGGTGATCTTTATGCTGTGGTACATTTCAGACACAGAGCTTTAAGCCCATGTAATAGCATTTCTCAACCTTGAACATTTTAAGCACGGGTTAAATATTTTAACTCTCAACATGCAATCTTATTCCCCTCATCTTCCAAATTTCTAAGGCATGACTGTGTGGGCGAGTGTGTATGAGTTGTGGTGACATGACTGCGTATCTGTGTGGTGGGTGTGAGAACGTGTGGTGTGTGCATTTGTGTGGTGGGAGCTGTATGTGTGTGGTGGGTGTATAAGTGTGTGAATGTGTGGGATGGTGTATGAGTATGCGGAGGCCTGATGGACAACACCTCACCTACACAGCCCAGTACTGCCTACAGTGGGTGCCTTGAAAATCAAGACTCTCATCCCTTCTAGAAATGTATGACTCTTTCTGAGAGAGAAGTAAAGAAGATTAGTTTTCAACTAACCATTCTTAAAAGAGTTATCTTTTAAGTTGACATTGCTTTTCCTCTTCCTAGATTTCTACTTATTACCAGGTTTCTATGATTAGTTGTTACTAAGTTGAGCCTTCCCCAATGAATCAAATAATTAAGTTCAAAGAAAAATATTATTGATTCAAAGAAAATTATGCACTTTAAACAGTAGGTTCATGTTAGAATGACACTGTCCATGCACAATCATATTATTTTTTGGAGATACAGTTTGATCTGATGAAGTGCGGAGCTAAATTAAAATTTTAAAATGATAATATAGTGATCTGCCTTTATCTTTCACTTGAAAAGCTCTATTCATATTAAAGGTATAGTTTGTGGCAGTTGCAAAAATAAAAACCACAAATGGTCAATCTTCCTATCCATTAAAGATGAGAAATAATTAGGCAACAATTTATTAACATCCCATTTCAGTCAGTGGCAGAGCCAGAAATCAGACATAGCTGCCTCAGCATCCACTTGGCCTTACACTCTATATTCTCTCACTTTGAGAAGAAAATTTTGAAGACTTTTGAAGATGGGAGACTTGTATTTGACTATTTGCTCAACCGCTTGAAATTTTATCAACTGTAATACAGGTAAAAATATTAAGGCCAATGGCCTACATGGTGCTACTGGTAAAGAACCCGCCTGCCAATGCTGGAGATGCAAGAGATGTGAGTTCAATACCTAGGTCGGGAAGATCCCCTGGAAGAGGAAATGGCAACCCACTTCAGTATTGTTGCCTGGAGAATTCCATGGACAGAAGAGCCTGGCGGGCTACAGTCCATGGGTTCGCAAAGAGTTGGACATGACTAAGCACACACAAACCTCATAGGTTTGAAGAAGTTTAAATGGGATAATAATTAATTAACATCTGGCTATAATAATAATAATAAATAATAAACATCTGGCTATAATAATGTGTTAGTAAATTTTCTGTTTTTTTCCACCTCTTTTAGTGTTCTAACCCTAACATTGTTCTCCATCTTCTAAACACTATATCACAAAATGTACTCACAAAAAAAAAATCCTTCAAGATTTTTGTCATCTCCACATAACGTCAATGTAAAATTATACTTTGTTTTACATACTTTCTTTTTACATTATTTACCTCACTTACCTAAAGCAGTAGTAAGTGAGAAATAGGGGTTTAAATTTTAGAAATATTATAATACACATAAACATAAATTACAACTATTAACAAATGTATCAGTATAACACCTGAAGTCAAGTTCTCTGCCATTGGAGTAAAAGAACCATACTTCAGCCAAAACTGGCTAAAAGTGATTGTCTCTGGATTTGTCGATGAGACAGATGATGCTCCTTCTGCTCATGGCCTGTCCTCATAAGCCAGGAACAGAGGTTGCTGATTCTATCACATACGTTTACCATGGCCCACCAAACAACTTTCAAGGTCCAGAGTGAAGCTATTAAATAAATTCCAAGAAATTCACAAAGCTTCTAGGTAATTGCACTTTCCAATTAAATGCACCTGTCTCTAACATAACATTGAACAATATATAGAAAAGCATCTTGGCTACTTAGCTTATCTGTGTGAAAATACACATCTCCTTATAGCAAATCTATAGTCATGCACCCCTTCAGTGCCAGAGTAAAAAATATTAAGAAAGCTAATTACATGTCAGTAGAAAGAACAATTAAAATTCATGAGACTTCTAAGTTTTATACTTAAACTTGTTTTCTAGGCAAGAGTTACTCAAATATATCAACCTACATGTTGGGTGGCACATTGACATGAAAGATAAATTTAGCAATTTGAGTCCATTACACAAACAATTTACTCTGTATGTTTAAGATGACTGTTATTGTTCAGTCACTGGGTACTGTCTGACTCTTTAAGACCCCATGGACTGTAGCACACCAGGTTCCTTTGTCCTCCACTGTCTCCCAAAGTTTGCTTAAATTCATGTCCATTGAGTCAGTGATGCTCTCTACCATTTCATCCACTGCTGGCCCCTTCATATTTCACCTTCATTCTTTCCCAGAATCAGAGTTTATTCCAATGAGTCAGCTCTTCACATCAGGTGGCCAAAGTATTGGAGCTTTAGCTTCAGCATCAGTGCTTCCATTAATATCGGGTTGATTTCCTTTAGGACTGACTGATTTGATCTCCATACAGTCCAAGGGATTCTCAAGAGTCTTTTCCAGATCATATTTTGAAAGAATCATTTCTTCAGTGCTCAGCCTTTCTTATGGTCCAGCTCTCACATCTGTACATTACTACTGGAAAATCATAGCTTTGACTATATGGACCTTTGTTAGCAAAATGATATCTCTGCTTTTTAATATGGTGCCTAGATTTGTCATAGCTTTTCTTCCAAGGAGCAAGTGTCTTAATTTCATGGCTGCAGTCACTGTCTGCAGTGATTTTGGAGCTCAAGAAAATAAAGTCTGTCACTGTTTCCACTTTTTCTCCATCTATTTGCCATAAAGTGATGAGACCAGATGCCATATCTTAGTTTTTTGAATGCTGAGTTGTAAGCCAACTTTTTCATTCTCCTATTTCACCCTCATCAAGAGGCTCTTTATTTCCTCTTCACTTTCTGCCATTAGAGTGGTACCATCTGCATATGTGAGGTTGCTGTCATTTCTCCCAGCAAAATGACTCCATGTTGTGATTCATCCAGCCTTGCATTTCGTATGATGTAGTTTGCATACAAGTTAAATAAGCAGGATGACACTATACAGCCTTGTCATATTCCTTTCCCAGTTTTCAACCAGTCTTTTTTTCTACATCCAGTTCTAACTGTTAACTTCTTGACCTGCATACAGGTTTCTCAGGAGACAGGTAAGGTAGTCTGGTATTCTCATCTCTTTAAGAATTTTCCAGTTTGTTGTGATCTACACAGTCAAAGGCTTTAGCATAGTCAATGAAGCAGAAGCAGATGCTTTTCTGGAATTCCTCTGCTCTCTCCATAATCCAATGAATGCTGGCAATTTAATCTCTGGTTCATCTGCTCTTCATACCCAGATTGTGCATCTGGATGTTCTCAGTTCATATACTGCTGAAGCCTAGCTTGAAGGATTTTGAGCATAACCCTGCTAGCATGTGAAATGAGTACAACTGTATAGTAGCTTGAACATTCTTTGCCATTGACTGTCTTTTAGGTTAGAATGAAAACTGATCTTTTCCAATCTTGTGGCCACTGCTAAGTTTTCCAAATTTGCTGGCATATAGGGTACAGCACTTTCACAGCATCCTTTTTCTAGGATTTTAAATAGCTTAGCTGGAATTCCATCACCTCCACTAGCTTTGTTCATAGTAATGCCTCCTAAGGCCCACTTGACTTCACACTCCAGGATGTCTGGCTCTAAGTGAGTGACCACATCATCGTGGTTATCCAGGTCATTAAGACTTTTTTTTGTATAGTTCTTCTGTGTGTACTTGCTACCTCTTTATAATTTCTTCTGCTTCTCTTAGGTCCTGTCATTTCTGTCCTTTATTATACCCATCCTTGCATGAAATGGTCCATTGATAGCTCCAATTTTATTGAAGAGATCGCTAGTCTTTCCTGTTCTATTTTTTCCCTCTATTTCTTTACATTGTTCATTTAAGAAGGCCTTCTTATTTCTCCTTGCTACTCTGCGGAACTCTGCATTCAGTTGGGTATAACTTTTCCTCTCACCCTTGCCTTTCACTTGTGTTCTTTCATTAGCTATTTGAAAACCTCCTCAGACAACCACCTTACCTTCTTGCATTTCTTTTGCTTTGGGATGGCTTTAGTCACTGCCTCTTGTACAGTGTTATGAACCTCCCTCCATAGTTCTTCAAGCACTCTATCAGATCTAATCCCTTAATCTATTTATCACCTCCACAGTATAATCATATAGGATTTTATTTAGGTCATACCTGAATGACCTGGTCAAAATAACTATGCATATTTTAAACTGAGTTACAAGATATGGTACATAAATTTAGTACAGACAGAACAATCAGGAGAAAATCTTTTAAATAAGAAGGAAAATAGAAAACATGTATTTATCAATGGGCTTGCTAACCATTGGTATTCAGCATTCTTGAAAAAGAACCAGAGGCCAGGTTGCAGCTGCTGGTAAGTAGATTAAGCTAGAAGCTGTCATTCAGGTGCTTTCAGATAAGATGTGAGGACTATGATCAGATCTACTAAAGTCTGCAGAACACTGGGACTTTGGAAAATAGGTTAATAGTTCAAAATAAATGTATGATACTTTAATATTAAAAGAATCAAAATTTTTCATAAAAAGGAAACAATTTCATGTTTAGATCTAAAATCAGTCTCATTTTGGAAAAACACAGAACATAAAAACCATAAAAAGTAAACTCAAGGAATTTCTTGGGACATAGCTGTGTTCCTTTTCCAATCAATTTCTGAACTGGGACATTTCAATTGTGGAACAGAAATTAATTCTATTTGCCACAGTGAAATTCAAGACAATGATGGAAAGACTTCCAGCATGAACTTTTTCAAGCCAATTCTGATTTGGCCAAAGAAGAGCCAAACATTTAGAAATTCTAATCAAAAACATGAGGAAAAGTAGGAAATACACACTCTCTGTGTCAGGAGCCAACATCATTATCTCTCCTTCCAATAGAATTTCATGTTCATCAAAATAAAACTTAAATGCAGCTGTACAACGTTCATCATAACAGATATGTTTTTGAGAAGATATTGCTAAAATATTTTAATAGAGAATGATATTTTACATACACTAGGGTAGTGGTTTCCACTTTTAGGTTTAATGACAATTCTATTTTAAAACTATTTCTTACAAACTACATTGGATATGGGCACCTTTTCTTTGACAAAGGAGGCAAGAACAAACAATGGAGAAAAGATGGCCTCTTCAATAAGTGGTGCTAGGAAAACTAGACAGCTACCTGTAAAAGAATGAAATTAGAATATTTCCTAACACCATACACAAAGATAAACTCAAAAGGGATTAGAGACATAAATGTAGGAAAAGATACTATAAAGCTCCTATAGGAAATCATAGGCAGACCATTCAATGACAGAAATCACAGCAAGATCCTCCACGACCCATCTCCTAGAGTAATGGAAACAAAAACAGAAATAAATAAGTGGGACCTAACTAAACTCAGAAGCTTTTACTCAGCAAAGGAAATTATAAACAAAGTGAAAAGATAGTCCTCAGAAGGAGAAAAAATAATAGCAAACGAAACAACTGACAAATTATTAATCTCCAAAATATACAAGCAGCTTATACATCTCAATACCAGAAAAACAAACAACCCAATCAAGAAGTGGGCAGAAGATCTAAACAGACATTTCTCCAAAGAAGACAGACAGATGGCTAATAAATATATGAAAAGTGTAGAGAAATGCGAATCAAAACTACAATGAGATATCACCTCACATGGGTCAGAATGGCCATCGTCAAAAAATCTACAAACAATAAATGCTAGAGAGGGTGTGGAGAAAAGGGAATCCTCTTGCACTGTTGGTAGGAATGTAAATTGATTCAGCCACTGTGGAAGACAGTATGGAGATTCTTGAAAAAAACTAGGAATAAAACTACCATATGACCCAACAATCCCACTATGGGCATATACCCTTGAGAAAACCATAATTGAAAAAGACTTACCTCATTGTTCACTGCAGTACTATTTACAATAGCTAAGCCGTGGAAGCAACCTAGATGCCCATTAACAGAAAAGTAGATAAAGAAGCTGTAAACAATATATACAACTGAATATTTCTAAGCCATACAAACAAATACATTTGAGTCAGTTCTAATGAGGTGGATAAACCTAGAGCCTATTATACAGAGTGAAGTGAGCCAGAAAGAGGAAAACAAATACAGTATCTTAACACGTATATATATGGAATCTAGAAAGATGGTACTGATGAACCTTTTGCAGGGCAGCAATGGAGACACAGGCATAGAGAACAAACCTGTGGACACAGAGGGGGAAGTGAGGTGGAATGAATGGAGAGAGCAGCTTGGAAACATATATATTACCATATGTAAACTAGAGAGCAAGTGGGAATTTGCCCTGTGATGCACAGAGCTCAAACTGGTGCTCTGTGACAACCTAGAGGGGTGGGATACGGTGGGAGGTGGAGGGAAGAGCCAAGAGGGAGGGGACATATGCATAGCTATGGCTGATTCATGGTGGTGTATGGTAGAAACCAACATGATAGTGTAAAGCAATTATCCTTCAATTAAAAATAATTTTAATTAATTTCTTTATTTTAATTGGAAGCCAATTACTTTAAATACTGTGGTGGTTTTTTGCCAGACATGAATCAGCCACGAGTGTACATGTGTCCCTCCATCCTGAACCCCCTCCCCCTTCCCTCCCCTCCCCATCCCTCTGGGTTGTCCCAGAGCACCAGCTTTGAATGCCCTGCTTCATGCATCAAACCTGCACTGGTCATCTATTTCACGTAAGGTGATATACATGATCCAATACTATTCTCTCAAATCATCCTACCCTCACCTTCTCCCACATAGCCCAAAAGTCTGTTCTTTACACCTGTGGCTCTTGCTCTTTTGCTGTCTCACATATAGGCTCATTGTTACCGACTTTCTAAATTCCATCAGTTCAGTTAAGTTCAGTCACTCGTCATGTCCAGCTCTTTGTGACCTCATGGACTGCAGCATGCCAGGCAAACATGTCCATCTCCCGGAGTTTGCTCAAATTCATGTGCCTTGAGTCGGTGACGCCATCCCACCATCTCATCCTCTGTCATCCTCTTCTACTTCTGCCTTCAATCTTTCCCAGCATCAAGGTCTTTTCAAATGAGTCAGTTCTTCTCATCAAGAGACCAAAGTATTGGAGTTTCAGCTTCAACATCAGTCCTTCCAATGAATACTCAGGACTGATTTCCTTTAGGATGGACTGGTTGAAACTCCTTGCAGTCCAAGGGATTTTCAAGAGTCTTCCCCAACACCACAGTTCAAAAGCATCAATTCTTCGGCTCTCAGCTTTCTTTATAGTCCAACTCTCACATTCATACATGACTACTGGAAAAACCATTGCTTTGACTAGACAGACCTTTTTGGCAAAATAATGTCTCTGCTTTTTAATATGCTGTCTAGTTTGGTCACAGCTTTTCTCCCAAGGAGCAAGTGTCTTTTAATTTCATGGCTGCAGTCACCATCTGCAGTGATTTTGGAGCCCCCAAAATAAAGTCTGTCACTGTTTCCACTTGTTCCCCATCTATTTGCCATAAAGTGATGGGACCAGATTCCGTGAACTTAGTTTTCTGAATGTCAAGTTTTAAGCCAACTTTTTCACTCTCTTCTTTGACTTCCATCAAGAGGCTCTTTAGTTCTTCTTCACTTTCTGCCATATGGGTGGTGTCATCTGCATATCTGAGGTTACTGATAATTCTCCTGGCAACCTTGATTCCAGCTTGTGCTTCATTCAGCCCAGCGTTTCTCATGATGTACTCTGCATATAACTTAAATATACAGGGTGACAATATACAGCCTTGATGTACTCCTTTCCTGATTTGGAACAAGTCTGTTGTTCCATGTCCAGTTCTAACTGTTGCTTCTTGGCCTGCATACAGTTTTCTCAGGAGGCAAGTCAGATGGTCTGATAGTCCCATCTCTTGAAGAATTTTCCACAGTTTATTGTGATCCACACAGTCAAAATCTTTGGAATAGTCAATAAAATATAAGTAGATGTTTCTCTGGAACTCCCTTGCTTTTTCAATGACCCACCAGATGTTGGCAATTTGATCTCTGGTTCCTCTGTCTTTTCTAAATCCAGCTTGAACATCTGAAAGTTCATGGTTCATGTATTGTTGAAGCTTGGCTTGGAGAATTTTGAACACTACTTTGCTAGCATGTGAGATGAGTGCAATTGTGCGGTAGTTTGAGCATTCTTTGGCACTGCCTTTCTTTGGGATTGGAATGAAAACTGACCTTTCCCAGTCCTGTGGCCACTGCTGAGTTTTCCAAATTTGCTGGCATATTGAGTGCAGCACTTTCACAGCATCATCTTTCAGGATTTGAAATAGCTCAACTGGAATTCCATCACCTCCACTAGCTTTGTTCATAGTGATGATTCCTAATGCCCACATTTGACTTCGCATTCCAGGATGTTTGGCTCTAGGTGAATGATCACACCATCGTGATCATCTCAGTCATGAAGGTCTTTTTTATATAGTTCTGTGTATTCTTGCCACCTCTTCTTAATATCTTCTGCTTCTGTTAGGTTCACACAATTTCTGTCCTTTATTGAGCCCATCATCACATGAAAATTTCCCTTGGTATCTCTAATTTTCTTGAAGAAATCTCTAGGTTTTCCTATTCTATTGTTTTCCTCTATTTTTTTGCACTGATCACTGAGGAAGGCTTTCTTATCTCTTCTTGCCATTATTTGGAACTCTGCATTCAAATGGCTATATCTTTCTTTTTCTCCTTTGCCTTTTGCTTATCTTCTTTTCTCAGCTATTTGTAAGGCCACCTCAGACAACCATTTTGCCTTTTTGCATTTTTTTTTCTTGGGGATTGTCTTTTTCACTGCCTCCTGTACAATGTCATGGACCTCCATCCATAGTTCATCAGCAGTCTGCCTATCACATCCAATCCTTTGAATCTATTTCTCACTTTCACTGAATAATTGTAAGGGATTTGATTTAGGTCATACATGAATGGGCTAGTGGTTTTCCCTACTTTCTTCAATTTAAGTCTGAATTTGGAATAAGGCGTTCATAATCTGAGCCACAGTCAGTTCCCGGTCTTGTTTTTTCTGACTGTATAGAGCTTCTCCATCTTTGGCTGCAAGGAATATAATCAATCTGATTTCAGTATTGACTATCTGGTAATTTCCATGTGTAGAGTCTTCTCTTGTGTTGTTGGGAGAGGGTGTTTGCTATGACCAGTGTGCTCTCTTAGCAAAACTCTGTTAGCCTTTGCCTTGCTTCATTTTGTACTCCAAGGCCAAATTTGCATGTTACTCCAAGAATTTCTTGACTTCCTACTTTTGCATTCCAGTCTCCTATAATGAAAAGGACATCTTTCGGGAGTGTTATTTCTAGAAAGTCTTGTAGATCTTCATAGACCATTCAACATCAGCTTCTTCAGCATTACTAGTCGGGGAATAAACTTGGATTACAGTGATATTTGAATGGTTTGCCTTGGAAACAGACAGAGATCATTCTGTTGTTTTGAGATTGCATCCAAGTCCTGCATTGCAGACGCTTCTGTTGACTATAATGGCTGCTCCATTTGTTCTAAAGGATTCTTGTCCACAATAGTAGATATAATGGTCATCTGAGTTAAATTCACCCATTTTAGTTCTGCGATTCCTAAAATGTTGATATTCACTCTTGCCATCTCCTGTTTGACCATTCCATATATGTGCGTTAATATACTGTATTGGTGTTTCTCTTTCTGACTTACTTCACTCTGTATAATAGACTCCAGTTTCACTGACCTCATTAGAACTGACTCAAATGTGCTCTTTTATATAGCTGAGTAATATTCCACTGTGTATACGTACCACAATTTCTTTATCCATTCCTCTGCCAATGGACATCTAGGTTGCTTCCTAGTTATTGTAAACAGTGATGCAATAAAATTGGGGTACATGTGTCTCTTTCAATTCTGGTTGCCTCTGTATGCCCAGCAGTGGGATTGCTGGGTTGTATGGCAGTTCTATTTTCAGTTTTTTTAAAGAATCTCCACACTGTTCTCCATATTGGTTATACTAGTATGCATTCCCACCAACAGTATAAGAGGGCTCCCTTTTTTCCACATCATCTCCAGCATTTAAAAAAAAAACAAATTTTAAAAACATAAATTGGAATAAAAATCAAATAAAAACAGAATATATTAAGTCTAATTTGCAAAGATATAATCCCACAATAAAGACTAATACTTCTCCAGAAGATATTAATATTTGGTAACCAACATCTTTAAATCAAAAGGTTTTTTAAAAGTTTGGATGAGACCAAAAAATAAATAAATAAATAACACCTTATTTTATACTGTTACATTCGACTGTATCTTTTTACAAATTAATTTCTAAAATATGTGACCCATATAATAAGATCTCTACCTGTTGATTTCTACTTATGCTTATTTTTGAATTGTATTATCTGGCAAAGGTAATCAATTATTTTTAAAACTACTGAATCATCAAATTTTTCAAAGCAAGCATATTTTAAATATGATTTAATAAACCTCCAGGAAGTATAAATGACTTCTTGATTAAAAAACACACCTGAAATAAAGACAAAAGTTGAAAAGAAAAAAATAAAGAAGTAAATAAATAAATATAAATAAATAATCTAACAAATGTTATATAAGTAGAACCATGCCATATGCAACCTTCTGAGATAGGCTTTTTTCACTTAGGACAATTTTCTTGAGGTTTATATAAGTTTCGTGTGTATCAATACTTCATTTCTGTTTATTGCTGATTAGCATTCCATGATGTGGATGTTGAACAATTCATCTATTGAAGGACATTTGGGTAATTTCCAGTGTTTGGATATTATAACTGCCATAAACATTCATATACAAATTTCTATATGAAGATAAGTTTTCATTTCTTTGAGGTATATACACATGAGTACAATGGCCAGACTGTATTGTATTTCTGTTTTTAGTTTAAAGTAATTGCTAACTATTTTCCAGAATATCTGTGTCACTGATACCCTCCCATCAACAATGTACAATGATCCAGTTACTCTTCAATCTCACCAGCACTTGGAGTTATCATGATATGTTATTCTGGTAGGTGTATGATGATATCTCATTGTGGTTTTAATATACATTTCTATAATGACTTATGATGAACATCTTTTCACGTGCTTGTGAAGTGAAAGTCATTCAGTCATGTCCAACTCTTTGCAACCCCATGGACTATACAGCCCATGGAATTCTCCAGGCCAGAACACTAGAGTGGGTAACCATTCCCTTCTAAAGGGAATCTTCCCCACACAAGGATCAAATGCAGGTCTCCCACATTGCAGGCATATTCTTTACCAGCTGAGCCACCATGGAAGTCCAAGAATACCGGAGTGGGTGATCTATCCCTTCTCCAGCGGATCTACCCGATCCAGGAATCAAACTGAGGTCTCCTGCATTGCAGGCAGATTCTTTACCAGCTGAGCCACCAGGGAAGCCCTTTTATGTGCTTAACTGTCATCTTTGTATCTTCTTTGATTGAAACATTTGTTCCTATCTTTTGCCCCTTTTCTAAATGAATTGCTGGGTTTTTTATGTTGAATTTTCATGTATTTTTATATATTTTTATTACAATTAAAGTTTTTTTAATTTCATATATTTTTTAATAATTTGTATATTGTAGACATAAATTATTTGTCAGATACATATTTTCTCCCTATCTGTGATTTATCTTTTTGTTCTCTTAACAGAGGCTTCTGCATAGCAAAAGTTTTAATTTTTGTGAAGTTCAAACTTTGTAATAGGCTTTTGAGAGTACTTTTTTCTGTTTATTACCATTGTTAGTTATGCTTTAAGTGTGGAACATTTTCCTTCAATAAATATTTTAATTTTGTATTGCAATGTTTAACTTTATAAATACCTAAGTGTGATGGTTTCATAGAATTATTCCAGAGGATAACCTCATACACTACACACTCCAGGGATAGTTTTTATTTACTTTAATCAACCCAAACTGATTTATGAATATTGTCCCTATATCTTTCATATCTCCATGACCAATAAAAGCTTTGCCATTTAAAGGGGCAGGTGCTGAAAACTGCCACAAACAGCCACCACACCAAAGTATAAAATTCACTGAATTAAGATCAGAAAACAAAAACTAACTTGGCTTGGATTACTCTTTTGCCAAAGTGGTTCTAAGTTGTATTTCAGTTTTGAAACAGAAAAAATGGGAAAAATGACTTTATGTAAGTAAAACCTTCAAAATCACTTGACAAGTGTCAAAAAACAGAGACCAACCTTCCAGTATATCTGGTTGATCAACCTATATAAGGTTGATTTTTTTCCTTGTAGTTAAGGAGAAACTGCTGGAAAAATACAACCTCTCTGAACAAAGCTAAGAGCCCATCTATGTCACATTTAGGAGAAGCTGGCAGTTTGGGGATTGGCTGATCTTCCAAAGGAAAGGCACTGAAGCAATGCTGTCCCATGGATCTTCAGGACTGGAGCACTAGGGCTGAGTTAACATCTGTGTGTGGGACTTCCTGGTGGTGCAGTGGATAACCTGCCAGTGGAGGGGACACAAGTTTGATCCCTGATCCAGGAAGATCCCACATGCCTCGGCAGCAAACTAAGCCCATGAACCACAACTACTGAGCCTGTGTGTGGCAATTACTAAAGCCCATGCGCCTAGAGCTCATGGTCTGCAGCAAGAACAGCACCACAGTAAGAAGCCCGCGCACCACAATAAAGAGCCGCACCCACTGGCCACAGCTAGAGAAAGCCCTCTCAAAGCAAGAAGACCCAGCACAGCCAAAAGTAAAATAAATAGACTTTTAAAAATAAAATCTGTCTATGGTTTAGGACTAGAGCCAAGGATTCAGCCTTTCCCTTATATGAGATCAAGATAGGACTGTTTTTTTAAAAAATATGGAATCTGACCGTATCCCATACCTATTGAATCCAAATCACTGGTGGTAACCAGGGACATCGATAAAGATATACTTATAAATAGAAAATGAATTACTAATGCATACATCAATATACATCTATATAAGTATATATATACATTTATCTACTGATACATATACATGTATAGAGGTATATACAAAGTTATAGTTATGATATAGATATTGATATATTCATCAGTCAAGCATTTCCTGCTTAAAGTAAAGCAATGCGAAGCGGCTCTGAGTTTGTGATATTTTTGAGACCACTGGAAATACCCTAAAGCAGAGCAAACCAAGATGAGGAAACATAAAAAGGAGGCTACAGTCTCTGCAGACTCTTTCTGGACTCAGCAGAGAGTATTAACTAGCATGACTCCCCCTGTATCCTCAAACCCAAGGCACCCTCTTCTGTTCTTATTTCCAATTCTTTCTTTTTTCCTCCACAAATGGCCTGAATTATGAAGAAGGAAAATCCTCTCAGAACCTTTGGCCTCTCATTTATCCCTTAGAGGGAAGACATTAGCACATCATACACTTAGTCACTTACTTTGAGGTCAAAGTTCTTTTCATTACTGCAAAATGAGAGAGTCTTTAGATAAACTAGAGTAATTCAGCATACCTATTCAATCTTTTACTAGACCAATCAGCTCATACTACTGGGCTCTTTGGGATAGTCAGTCCTCTTAGAAGTTCAAATCTTGATGTTCAGACTGAATTTGCCCCATTTCTGGCCATCTCAACTCCCTAATTATCTGCTCATTTGTTATTTGACCCTGGAAACTCTTTAACTTATTTACTCCTTTAAAAGGATTTGACTCAGTAATATATGTGAGTGTTAAACCAAAATTAGATGGTTTTATTAAAAAATAACAACAAACCAAATCTCTTGTCTCTACTGCTGCTGCTGCTGAGTCACTTCAGTCGTGTCCAACTCTGTGTGATCCCATAGACGGCAGCCCACCAGGCTGCCCGGTCCCTGGATTCTCCAGGCAAGAACACTGGAGTGGGTTGCCATTTCCTTCTCCAATGCATGAAAGTGAAAAGTGAAAGGGAAGTCACTCAGTCGTGTCCGACTCTTCACAACCCCATGGACTGCAGCCCACCAGGCTCCTCTGTCCATGGGGTTTTCCAGGCAAGAGTACTGGAGTGGGGTGCCATTGCCTTCTCTTGTCTTTACCCTCTCACAAATCCTCTGCTCAAAGGCTAAAACTTTTAACAGGTTTTGGTTTTTCTTGGGTGTGCTGCCATATCTATTTTTTAAAATATGATGACTGTATTAGTTTTGTAGGTCTGTTGTAACAAAGCCCACAAACTAGGTGGCTAGATATAACAGAGATTCTTTCCTCCTAGTTTTGAAGGTTAGAAGTATGAAATCAAGGTGTTGTCAGGACACCGAAGGCTCCAAGGAAAAATATCCTTCTTCCAATCATATCACTCCAATGTCTGCAAATACATACAGCTGGAAAATGTATACCACCACCAATATTAAGATCTCTATCACTTAGAAAATTCCCTTGTGCACGTCTGCACTCAATCCCTCCCACCCCCAGCCAGAGAACACCACTTCCTTTCACTACAGATTAGGACTTCCCTTTCTAAAATTTAATATAAATGGAATTATACTAATTGTATTCTTTTGTGTCTGGCTTTTTTCCCTTGGTATAATATTTTTAAGATTCAACTGTGTTCTTACTATATCAGGAGTTTGCTCCATTATGTGGCTACATCACAATCTGGTTATTCATTTAGCTTATTAAAACTGTTCTAAATAATGCTGCAATGAACACTCATGCAAACCTTTGTATGGTTTTCGGTTTTCATTTATCTTGACTAGAAACTCGAAACTAGACATGTATTATATACCTTTCTTTAGTACAAAGTTGACAAACTCTTTTCCAAAGTTATTGCACCATTTTATAATCTAGTTAGTAAATATGAGAGTTCTAATTATTCCACCACCTTGCAAAAACTTGGTATTATCACCCTTTTAATTTTAGCCATTCTAAGGGGTGTGTAGTGATAAATCATTGTGAATTTCTTTTGCATTTCCCTGATGACTAATGATATTTAAAGTCTTTTCATGTGCTCATTGCTCATTTACAGATTTATTTTTGTGAAGTACATGTTTAAACACATTTTTGCTTATTTTAAATAGGCTTACTATTGAGTTGCAAAATGCTTCAAGTCTTTTGGATATAGTTCTTTCCCATATATATTAGGCCCTAACATTGTGGGAATACATTCTAATGATAACTTCCTAAGAAAGAATAAATACTTCAGTTCTTGAATGCCTAATATTTAACATTTTGACTGAGTATGGAATACTCATTTGCATGCCATATTTATCTTCAGAACTTGAACAGTGTCTTCCATCATTAGGGTTAGTGTTGAGAAAATAAGGCTTCCCTCTGATTCTATTTCCCTTTTTTAGATATGTGACTATTGTTGATTCTCTTTTCCCTCTTTAGAAACTCTTTGGTTTGTCACTTTTCCTTCATGGTATAAAGTTTTACTAATTTTTCATGTGCTTTTTTTCCATAACTGATCTAAGTCCTTGGTGAGTCCTATCAACTTGAAGACATGTTCCTTACTAATGGTTACCAGCTTAGTCTTACTATGCATACCACACTACCACATAGCACATAGCATACCACACTACCACCATACTAGCTTCAGACCACTAGGAATGGTTTATTACTTAACCTGAGGGTTTAGTTAGTTAGTTAAGCAGAATAGCAAGGCACTAAATTATTACTATCACTAGTGACATTAGTATCTCTTTGGTGGGTTTTTTTCTTTTCAGAATACCAGTTATTGACACGCTGCATCCCTTGGGTTAATTCCTTATTTCTGTAAAATTTTTTCTCTTATATGTTCTGTGTTTTTGTTACACTTTCTGGATAATTTCATTGAGTTTTTATTTCAATGCTAACATCAATATATATGCTTTTAATTTTTAAGAGCTCTTGTTTGTCAGACTGTTCTTTTTCATTATATCCTGTTCTTGTTTTATGGGTGCAATTCTACTTGACTCTCTCTAGGAATGTATATTCTGGAGAAGGAAACTGCAACCCACTCCAGTATTCTTGCCTGGAAAGTCCCATGGACAGAGGAGGCTGGTGGGGTCACAAGAGTCAGACATGACTTAGTAACTGAACCACACCACAGGAATATATATTAGAGTCAGGAGATCTGTGTGTGTGTGTGTTTTTTTTAACCTCCTTTCATTTTATAAATTTTCTTGTATTCCAAAATAAATTTTAAAATTTGTTTACTTTGGACTTTCTTTTATTTTGCAAGCACTTGTCAAATATGTAATAATTCATGATTTTCTTCTTATGCCTAATTATTACAACACTAGAATTAGTAGTAGTGAGCTCTGGATATACAATGGAACTTATTGACAGGTCTCATGACCTGTACCCTTAATGCGTATTCTAGGTATGACCTACACTTCAAGTGCCCCTTTTTTTATATATCTTCTGATTCCAGAAATCTATGGGGGAAAGTACTGTGTAGATGCATTTCTCATATTCGTTTTTGAGTTTACCCCTCTGTGTGTTTCTTCCTTCTCATTATAACGTAGTCACAAGAGGGAAAAATTATAAACATGTGAATTCATTATACTATAATATATTCTCTGATACCTGTCCTTTGTTGTTTGTTGGCTTGTTTGTAGAAGATGGTGTTATTTTATTTAGATTTGTTAATGTTCAAATTCAGTAAAAGTTTAAAGAATATAACAAACCACTTCCATTCAAGGGTACGCAAACTGTCATAACTGCCTCATCTCCTTCTATACATGAACATATATTTTTCTTTTGCTAAACCATCTGCAAATTGGTGACATACATCTTGACATACATCTTTCATTCTTTCCAAAATGAAAAATTTTCCATGTAACCACACTACTACCTCAGAAATAATCATTAATTCAAATACATTATCCCTTTGTCCAGATCATCATCAAATCTTTCCAGTTTTCACAAAAATATCTTCAACCAACTTTTATGTAATGCGAATGGCTGTTATATCTCTTTAGAACCGCCAGCTCAGAATATTCTACCAGCTGCTTCTGCTCTTTATGACACATAATCCTTTGAAGGGTCTAGTCTGTATCCTTTCTAATATCTTCCTCTGTATGTCTGCTTCAGTTTCCAGGAAGAAAACACTAGTGGCAACTTACTATTCTCCATCTTAAAATTTCCTATTGCTTTTCTTTCTTTTTTCCTTTTCTTTAAAAGTAAATTTTTCCAACTATTTTCCTCCTAGATGCTCACAGTTGCTCTTTTGCCCTATCAAATTGCACTTTTTTTTAGGATCCTCATTTTTCTCTAAACTTGCTTCAAACATCGCCAAGTCACTCTTCACACTAGATTACTTGCAAATGTTCTGAACCACAGTCTTGTTACCATTCCTCCTCAGACATTAAGACCACCTCCGTGCACATGCAGGTAAAGTGTTTTCTTTGTATGAAAAAATTAGAGGCATGCTTAGATTTCATACACAAACAGGCAAATGGACACGTGCTTACACTCTATTTACGGATGAGTCATTTACCACATTATGTTTTAAAAAAATTCTCTTTTGGTATCTAAAGTGTATTTGATTTATATTTCAAGTTAATATTTCTGAAAATGTCAGTGATCTAATAATTTAAATGGAACCCAGGGTAATTTTTTTGTTCAGTATCCTCAACTCAAAGGCAGGTAAGAAAAGAAACAGAATCACATCCAGCATTAACAAACTGAAATCATTTTTTAAATATAGCATAATAACATACAATAATAATATTTCTAACTTTAAGCATAGGAAAATGGTATTACCTTACCCTGCAGATAAAATGTACATCATAGATGACATTATAATGAATTAACTTGCAACTGATCCTTTAAATAAAATTTATGATAAAAGATGTTATTTTCCTTCTTTCCCTCACCCATAAAATATGAAAGTCAGTGGTGATGTAACTCTCAGTGCATTTTTAGAGACTTAATCTAATATGACTAATAATAAAATCTGATTTCAGAAATCAGATTCTAGTAATCTATTTTCCAATAGAAAATAAAATTTTTAAGAGATAAAAAAAATGGTTGTGTTGAAGATACTTCTGAGAGACTGGTGGCTAGATAGAGCTATAAACTGTGATACTCTGGTTCATACGTGCATTTTTAATTAGGTAAGTGAAATAACTTAGGGCCTAACAGGAATAATTTTATGACTATTAAGCCAATTCTCAGGGGAAATTTACAGTGGGATGGTCAGAGAATTTGGCATCCTGCTCCCATTAACTATGAGTGTTTTGCATCTTTGTATCCTAGTAAAGCTTATCCTTTCATCTTTACTTCAGAACTCAAATATTCAGTGGTTATAAGCATTTGGTGGGGTGAATAGCTGGTTAGTATCTGCGAAGTTAATCTGTAATGTTGACTTCTTTCTTTCAAATAAAGTCGATAGTGACATGGTGTGGGATGAAGCGGCAGCCCAGGGATTCAATTCACTGGCACTCAGACTCATCGTCTGTTCTCTTGGTTTAAAATTACTTTCTTAAATAATAGAAAAAGTACATACCAATGATATCCAAGAATAAGAATACGTCTTTCATTTTTTTTTTACCATGAGTAAATAGTAAACCTAGGTGTCAACAAGCAAAATACACGTAGAGAGATAAGAAAATCACAGCTTTTTACAAACGTGTAACCTGGAAGAAACAGCTCATCATTACATTGAAGTTCAAGCCTTCGCTCTACAGAACCACACCAGAACTAGGTCTTTCTCCGGATTTGTTTAGCCACGGGCTCTGTCTTGTCTAACTTTTGAGCTAATTATGATAAAAATAAGCAAGATATACCAACCGGAGCCCAGGATGCGTCCATAGGGCCTCCTCCCAGTTTGCCCCGTCTACCTGACTAGCCTGGGTTTCCTGCAAGGTCGTCCTGGGGCTGAGCCCTGGCTGAACATTCAGACCATTTGTGTGACACCCTGACACATTGCCAGAAAAGCCTCCTGGTTCCTGCCTCCAGGACTTTATGTGATTCGACTCTACAAGCTTCCTGCTCTGAACCAAACACCAGGAATGCTCACCTCTCTTCAGTGGTCACCACTTCCTAGAAATTCCTGTTACTACAGTGCCCGCCTCCACCATGGATTGCAATGTCTACCGAAATCAAGCTCTTTGAATATGTTTTTGGACCCCTTACCACTGGTGGAGACACAATCTCTACCCACATTGGATTCTAGAATCTAAGAATATTTTTTTCTTTTTTTTTTTCTTCCTCCCTTCAGAGGAAACCAGGATCTGGGGTCCATAGACCTCAAATTATCGTGCCTTGGAACACTAGTTTTTATCCAGTGAAGGGCTGAGATGCATTTGAAAAAGATCTACATGGTGTCTTCACACCAGAAAACACATGCATGCACAGACACTCATATTAAAGGGGGTTAACAAATTCCCTAGTGTCCTCCCAGGCTTAAGAAATCCTACTAAGGTATGTGTCTGTGTGTGTGTGCTTAGTCACTCAATCATCTCCAGCTCTTTGTGACCCTTTGGACTGTAGCCCCGCATGGGATTTCCCAAGCAAGAATACTGGAGTGGGTTGCTATTTCCTTCTCCAAGGGATCTTTCCGACCCAGGGATTGAACCCATGGCTCTTGTGTCTCCTGCATCCCAGGTGGATTCTTTACCCACTGAGCCATGGAGGAAGCCCATTGCTAAGGTACAGGTCCATTTATATTCTCAGCTGCACATGAACCCCTAATTTCAACTGCTCTACATGTTTCAATGCAAGAAGACCCCAGCCCCCAAGCAATCTTACTTCGTTTTTCTCAGGGATAAGTTTAAAAATGAAATAAACTTTTACAAGAGTCAGAGATCTCTTATACTGTTCAATATAACAGCTTAATATACATCTATGATAAAATGTCATTCTTGCCCACACTTAGATTTTAAGAAGCAGCTGTACTCAATTCTTCCTGTTTCTCTTCTGCATCACTCACTTGCCTCTTGCATTCAGCACTAGAGCTTCTTGCTAAATCACCCGCCAGTTTTCAATGGCATCTGTTTTTCATTTCTGCGTAAATTTTCAAAATACAGTACTTTTAATCCATATATGATGAAAACAACAACCCAGACTACAAACCAAAATATTAAGCTCCATTTTCATCCTGAAAATATATATATGTGGCCTCCATGATAGAATCACTTGCTTTTTAAAGTGATCTTAGTTCTTGTTTACAGACATCAATACCTGCATTAGTGAGGTAATATCTTTAATTTTAAAAATGTGTATAATGCATCAGATTCTTGAGTGGAGAAATGAATTGTTTTTTTGCCGAGCATGTTTACTCTATAGTTTGATATACAAATTAAAATCATTTTGTAAAAGCTCTAAGTGTGCTGTGCTTAGTTGCTCAGTCATGTCTGACTCTGCAGGCTCCTCTATCCATGGGGATTCTCCAGGCAAAGAATACTAGAGTGGATTGCCATGTCCTCCTCCAGGGGATCTTACCAACCCAGGGATCCAACCCAGGGATCCAACCCAGGTCTCCCGCCTTACAGGTGGATTCTTTACCATCTGAGACTCCAGGAAACCCAAAAACTCTATAAGAATATTTTTAAGAGCTTTAAAACTAGGCATTTTTCTTTTTCTAAGGTATGATGTTTTTAGGGAAAAAAACCAATGCCGTTAAGATAGATAAGATAAAAACTTACATTGCATTGTAAAAATTCAATTAAATTTTCCCCACTGCAAAGGTATAGTTAAGAAGTTTGGAGTTAACATGCACACATTGCTATATTTAAAATGGATAATCAGCAGGACCTACTGTATAGCACAAAGAATTCTGTTCAATGTCATGCGGCAGCCTGGATGGGAGGGGAGTCTGTGGGAGAATGGAATCATGTGTTTGTATGACCTGGTCGCTTTGCTGTGCACCTGATACTCTCACAACATTGTTAATGGGCTATACTTCAGTGTAAAATAAAAAGGTTAAATAAATAAAAGTCGCCACTTCAAACATTCCAACACACTTAGTTTCAAAACGAAACTAAGCCTCTGAAGCATATTTCATGTACTGTCAGTTTCTATCGGTTCTTTTCTAGGGGCTTCTCTGGAGGCTCCATGGTAAAGAATCTGTGTGCCAAAGCAGGAGACACAGGTTCAATCCCTGGTCCCGGAAGATTCCCCACATTGGGAAGCAACTATCCCAGGTACCACAACACTTGAGACTGGGCTCCAGAGCCTGAGGCTGCAACTCCTGAGCCTACGAGCTGCAGCTGCTGAAGCCCACCTACGCTAGAGCCTGTGCTCTGCAACAAGAGAAGCCACTGCAAGGAGAAGCCTGCCCACTGCAGCAAAGAGTGGCCGCCACTTGCTGCAACTAGAGAAAAGACCGCGGAGCAACGAAGACTCAGCACAGCCAAAAATAAATAAATTAATTAAATTACTTTTAAAAAAATTCTTCTATAAATCTTCACCTTTGATAGCTACCTTTGGAAAACTACATAAACATGCACTCTAAGAAGACAGGTAGATAGACATAGACAGGTGACAGCTGATAGACATATACAGATACTCTTCTCTAGTATTTCCCATAATGATATATACTTTTCCCCTTTGTTCCTTTTTCCTCCCTCCCCCATGTCACTTCTTTTCTGTATGCTCTTAGATATTTCTGGGGGTCTTATATCTAAGATACTTCAAAATGATTTATAAGGCAACTTATAATATTAAGATAGTAATTTCTCCTTAATTTTTATTGTCGTAAAAGATTAGAAAAGAAAACAGAATTACTTGTTTTGTTCTAGACATTTTTTTCCTTCACCTATTCCAAGAAGATAACGAGGCCAGCAGATAAGTTCCATGGGTGAAAACAACCTTTCTTCCTTTAAATAAGCCTGAGCTCATTGACTGTATCGTGCTGGGAGAGAGGATAGTAACCCCAAGAAGCACCCTCCCAGTCCCGGGCCTCCCCTCTGGAGCAACACTCTTGTGCCCAGGAATGGACCACCAGCCGTGGAGGTGGCTGATTTCAAGGGCTCGTGAGGGGCTAGAAGCAAACCATCTTTGCTGAAGACCAGAGGAACTTCACCAAGTATCCCACTTTACGTCAGATCCTTCGGATCTTTGTGGAACCCCAGGGAAGGGACAAGCCCAGTGACTTCATGGCGGTTTTAATGAATAAGAACTTGGCATTAAGTTAAATTTGACTTGAAGGAAACAAAGAAACATTTCATTTTATATACACCCAAGATTGTTGGGATACTTACCACACCTATTATCTAAATATCCATCCTTTTCTCTCTAGAATATCATTATGAACTCTCTTTTTTATTTTCTATATCCCTTTAAAGAAGAGAAACAAAACCCTATAGTCTTACATTCCTTGATTTTTCATGTACCAGTACCTTCTCTCTCCCTCAAAATCTGCTGAGAACAATTCTTTCATCCTTAGGACTTGTCTTAAAATCATGAGCAATGCAGTATATTTGCTGGATTCCATGTCTAGTTTTTATCATGGTTGTACCACAGAATACACTGTTGAATAAACAGCATCATATTTTCTGCTAATCTTTAAGTTCTGATTATTTTTAGCATCGTGAAATGCAAAGTTGGTTACACAGAGACATAAATTCAAAATAATGTAACAAGAAAAATTTATTTTTGATCAGTTATATTTCATGGTATGAGGCAGTAGCTGAAAACTGGGTAGGTAGGACATATGTAAGAAAACAACTCAGCTCATAAAAGTGACATAGTCCATCTGCTCTCTGGACCAGCCTAACATCCCTGCACTGTAACTGAGACAAGATATATTTTCTGAATACAGTTGCATTGAGAAGACTTTGTAGATATTCAAAACATATTGACTTGTTTAACTGGATCACTATTCTTTCCATTAATTTAGTTTTTTAAATATTTACCATAAATGTGAAACATATTAGACTGTGGCTTTATTAAAAGAAGAAGTGCACATTTTAACCATTTTATTAAATCTGTTATAAGACTTTTGGGGACTTTCCTGACGGTCCAGTTGTTGAGAGTCCACCTTGCCGTGCAGGAGACACGTGTCTGATCCCTGTTTGGGTAACTAGGATCCCATGTGCTGTGGAGCAGCCGGGCCCACATGATGCGACTCCTGAGCCTATGCCCTCTGACACCCACATGCCGCAACTAGAGAGTCTTTGCGCCACAAGGAAAGATACCACTTTATGCAACAAAGATCCCATGTGCTGCAGCTAAGACCTGACACAGCCAAAACCATAAATAAATATTTAAAAATAAATAAAATTTAGAAGAAGACTTTTGGTACAATGTAAAGTCAGGCTAGAGGTCCAGTCCTTTGCGCAAATGGAATCTCTTCTTGTTTTAGTTGTTTTTAAATGAACGAGTTGCGGTTGTCAACATTTAAAAACAAGAAATATCAAATAAAAATCTAGATATCTGGCTTCCATGGACAGAAGAAAGATCTAGCCAGACTAGACCGACTTTCCCTCAATTCATGTTACCCACATGCCAACAATCTGCTCCCTGGTTTGTATACAGTCTCTCAAAATCGCACAACTGATCCACTTCAGTCAGTAAGTTGGGGGCTCCCAAAATATTTTGGTTTGAAAATACGGCTTACATTTTCTTTGAGTAATCACAAATGGACTAAAACACTTTATGAGATTCTTTTATAATTTGTAACAAAGAATATTAATCCATGTAGTTTGCTTTAAGGTGGCGTTGTAGGGAGTAAATCAAGTAATTAAATGCATCTATCTAAAATGACACCTAAATGGTCTGTATGCAACAACTGCAGCATGCCCTCTTACTCAAAAAAATCTCAGCATTGGACAGGGATGGATAATTACCTAATTTTTCTGCCCAGTATACTTCCCATTCTTTCCCAGGGAGTAAAGTGAAACCAAATATCTAGGAAAGAAATAATATCATAGAAAACAAATCTCTATGTTATGTTAAAATGGTAGTCACTCATGCCAATGAGATTACAGCTCAATACATAGAAAAAAGAATGATCTGGACCCAGAGGTAAAGCCTTAAAGGAATTTGTTTTCCTGTCCCCGCTGAGAATACTTTCTGTCTTAGCCTGAGAGTCACTACTAAAGTAAATTGACAAAGGAAACCTCTCTGCATATGGTGTTTACTCGGAAGGGTGAGGAGCCAAAGAGACCTTCAGTCACAGCAAGTTGGGCCCTTCTCTGGCGCGGTGTCATTGCAAGAGCGGCCCCTGATGAAGTCTCAGGCTTCTGCGCCCATTAGACTCAGTGTGAAAGGTCTTCATGCACTTGCCAGCTGGCATGGTAGGCTGTGTTATCTAAAGATGTGAACAGCCTCAGCACTGGCCTGGCTGCAACTGGAAACCAAAGCGACAATTAATTATGGATGGAATGCAGCCAGGCAAGGCTGCAATTGTAATCAAATGAGACCACACTGAGGAAAAATAACATTTTATCCTGTGCTGGGTACCTTACAGATAGATTTATGGCTACACTGCCAGTTGGAGATAAAGTAAAAATCAATTATATTATTCACATGAGCAACATAAGCAAGTACTGATGAAACAAAAAAATATGCTTCCTATGATTGTGTGGCAGATACTTCATTTATATACAGCTTTATTCGGCATAATCACAGATCCTCGATTTTTTTTCTTTTAATGAAAGCTGAGAAATACACTATCAGCTGGTACTGTAATGAAGCGATCTGGGAACTTTTAGATTCAAAGCCTTGGTTGCAAAAATATATTACAGTGTTTCCTGCTTTACTGCCTTGCTCATATTTCATTATGATAACTCTATTGCATTTTAAAATGTGGAGCCTGGAAGCTACAGAATATCCCCAGTTAACAAACAGAACAGCTTGTTAATTATGTCCATGAATAACCAAAAGAGAAAAGATAATGCCAGTTCTTGCAGTAAAAAAAAAAGTAAGAATTTAGGTTTCTTTAGAAGCACAATTTAAATCTCAATCTAGTTCTGTAAAGGGGCTTCCCTGGTGGCTCAGACAGTAAAGAAACTGCCTGCAATGCAGGAAACTGGGGTTCAATCCCTGGGTCAGGAAGATCCCCTAGAGAAGGAAATGGCAACCCACTCCAGTATTCTTGCCTAGAGAATCCCATGGACAGAGGAGCCTGGAGGGCTACAGTTCATGGGATCACAAGAGTCAGACATGTCTGAGTGACTAACGCACACACCCATACATTCACACACACACACACTGACACACACACACACACGTTTTGTAAAGGAAGGAGGACTATGAAATGAACATTCCCTAAAAATCATGGCCTTTGAAGGACTAATATACTAAGCTACTCAGAGAAATGCTGTAATAAACCACAGGTTAATGGGAAATGTGTCTCATGGACTAAAATTAGTTACCATCTAGCAAGTTTCGAATTAAAAAATAGCCATCTGTGGCTGAGTGACAGTATGCACTTATGCATTAGCAGCAGAAATGCTACTTCTTTTTAATTCCTTAGAACAGGTTTTACATAGAAGTTTAAGTAACTTTGGCAATTCAAATGAAAATGTATAGCTGTTTAACCCCAAATTTATAGAGCATCTCTGGGCAATTGAGATCTTCCCATCAATAGCCTAGGAGATTTTACAGAGAAACTGGAGTCTGTCTGCCCCTCTTCAATTCCATCTCACCTTCTACCAGTTTCTGCTGCTTCTGCTGCTGCTAAGTCACTTCAGTCGTGTCCAACTCTGTGTGACCTCATAGACGGCAGCCCACCAGGGTCCCCGTCCCTGGGATTCTCCAGGCAAGAACACTGGAGTGGGTTGCCATTTCCTTCTCCAGTTTCTAGCCCTTGCCAAACTACCTATGGGTGAGTGGGGAGATGGGAGGAGAGCCTGGGGATTCCAGCAAAAGAGAAGGTAGGTAGAAAGGAGCAGAATAGCAGAATGCCACAGCAGGCTCAATTCTCTGCTCAGCCACCCACCCCCATTCCCCACCCAAGCCCCTGCAGCAGAAGCCAAAATATCCAGTGACTGTAGTGACTGTGGAGTCACTTTTAAGAACTGCTTAACCAAAATGTCATCTTAAGAAGTGAAACATTACGCATTATAATGAGAAAGTGCATGGATGGATGGTAAACAAACCATAACACCCACAGTCCAACAGCAGGGCGATTTCCTTTATGGGTGACCTTACATCCCTTGCTCTGGACAGGGCTGCAGCTTGAGTGGAGCTTCTAATTAAAATTAAACAATAAATCCTGCTATCCTGACAACAGTTATTTCATAGCAGTCTTTGTTGGTTTAGTATGGCACGACTGGTTTTGCCTTTACTGGTTGCCTTGTTCCTCCAAATTAAGCATTTAAGCAATTTGTTCATGTTAAAGGTCATTGCTTGTTGTGATCCATTCAAATTCAAGATGAATATATGAATGAGTATATTCTATAGAATTCCAGGAAACAGATGCTTCAAAGGAAGATGGGGAGAAGCACCGTCTACAGAGTATCTTGTAATCACGAAGGTTAGGGTGCCCATTAGCAAGTGTCCTCTAATTCCTTTGCTAGTGTGAGGCCCGCTTAACAGGTAAGTAAAGCTTTAATTTGTTTTCCTGCAAAGTGACTTCCTTCTTTCCCTGTCACAGAATGACAGAACACTGAGTTTTTGCTACTTGGATTTTTCCTGATGTAAAAAGCAAGACTGAGAAACAGAATTTTCAAACTGTTGAGGAATACATGAATGTGCCTGTGTGTAAAAGTCTGCAGTGTGAGAAAAAATAAGACCATTATGGTTAGAATACAGTCACCCATAATTCAACACTGTATCTTGACTTTGGAGGAAAATGTCTTTCTCTCTCTTCAGACTGGGTTTTGTCCTCAGCCCCAAACTGGCATATATATTTCCTACCTAGGCCTAGGCAATTCTTTTTACAGTCCCAGAACTTGTCAGCTCTCTAGAAACTTCTCCTCCTTTCCTAGGCAGAATTAAAGAGCTCACTTACCTGTGTCTCTATACTAAGACTGTATGTACATTCACGTCTTTGAATTTTAGCTAATTCTGTGTATGTTGGTCCCCTGCCCCCATCTCCCACCCTCCATCTCCCTACCCCCTACTCCCAGTTCTTAACTCCACTGAGACTTATTTGAGGCCAGAAAGTACATTTTATCTGCTTTGGGATCTGAAGTACTGTGCACACAGCCCGACACCTAGTATGCCCCGGTAATGGTTTTCTCAGGATTGGATCCAAGTTTAAGAATTCAAAATACATCTACAGAACAATTGCCATGTTACATAACCTCCTTTGCTTTATGTTGTCCCATCTTAGAAAATAAAATTCAGAAGACATTTCCAGTCTGCATGATCTTACTGTCCCTTCAGTATAGTTAGAAAAACAGCTATCATACACTGGATTCCTAAATGATTAAAATTCATACATATTTAACTCAAAACTCTGTTAAGTATTTGGGGAACCAGTATCTTCAAAGCAACAGCCTAGAAAATGTCACGTAGAAATTCCAGCCTCTGTTCTTTGCTCAAACATTGTGGTCTCCCCAGCCTTTTACTCCTTTAGTACATGACTACACTCTCTATACAAGAAGGTGAGGGAGTAGAGAACAGTTAGGAAATTTCAGGCAAAAGAAGAGGGTGCTGTTTTGTACACATGCATTGTATTAAGTGATTTGTGTACATTATTTTATTTATCCCCAAAGTATGTGTTAATATTTCAGCTTTACACATCACAAAACTGAATCTTAAGTATTTTCAGCCACGCAAGCAAGAAAGAGAATCATAATTCAAAATTTTTGTTCTGATTTTAAAGATTATATGGCTCTTTCAATGGCACCCCACTCCAATACTCTTGCCTGGAGAATCCCAGGGACGGGGAGCCTGGTGGGCTGCTCTCTATGGGGTCGCACAGAGTTGGACACGACTGAAGCGACTTAGTAGCAGCAGCAGCATGACTTGACACAGCAATTGAACTGCTGCATTTTTTTAATGGTATTTTTTTCCTAGTTGGTGAAAAGTATTTCTTATTTTGCCACTGAGGACTTATTCAGTGTCTAAGTGATAAGCATGCATCTAGTGTATCCTGTGTTTCAGACTGAAAATTTCAGAATCACAGGAGAGAATCTCTTGTAAATTTACAGCTGGGCCTCCAGCTCTGACTTCTCAATTTATTAATTTATATAAAGAGTCATTTGGGGCTTCCCTTGTGGCTCAGTGGAGAAGAATCCCTGTCAATGCAGGGGCCAAGGGTTCGATCCCTGACCGGGAAAATATTAAGCAGAAGATATTAAGTAGAGGTGGCAAGAATACACAGGAGAACTGTACAAAAAAGATCTTCACGACCCAGATAATCATGATGGTGTGATCACTCATCTAGAGCCAGACATCTTGGAATGTGAAGTCAAGTGGGCCTTGGAAAGCATCGCTACAAACAAAGCTAGTGGAGGTGATGAAATTCCAGTTAAGCTGTTTCAAATCCTGAAAGATGATGCTGTGAAAGTGCTGCACTCAATATGCCAGCAAATTTGGAAAACTCACCAGTGGCCACAGGACTGGAAAAGGTCCGTTTTCATTCCAGTCCCAAAGAAAGGCAATGCCAAAGAATGCTCAAACTACTGCACAATTGCACTCATCTCATATGCTAGTAAAGGAATGCTCAAAATTCTCCAAGCCAGGCTTCAGCAATTTGTGAACCATGAACTCCCTGATGTTCAAGCTGGTTTTAGAAAAGGCAGAGGAACCAGAGATCAAATTGCCAACATCCGCTGGATCATGGAAAAGCAAGAGAGTTCCAGAAAAACATCTATTTCTGCATTATTGACTATGCCAAGACTTTGACTGTGTGGATCACAAGAAACTGTGGAAAATTCTGAGAGATGGGAATACCAGAGAAATCTGTATGCAGGTCGGGAAGCAACAGTGAGAACTAGACATGGAACAACAGACTGGTTCCAAATGGGAAGAGGAGTATGTCAAGGCTGTATATTGTCACCCTCCTTATTTAACTTTTATGCAGAGTACATCATGAGAAACGCTGGACTGGAAGAAACACAAGCTGGAATCAAGATTGCGGGAGAAATATCAATAACCTCAGATATGCAGATGATACCACCCTTATGGCAGAAAGTGAAGAGGAGCTAAAAAGCCTCTTGATGAAAGTGAAAGAGGAGAGTGGAAAAGTTGGCTTAAAGCTCAACATTCAGAAAACAAAGATCATGGCATCCGGTCCCATCACTTCATGGGGAAATAGATGGGGAAACAGTGGAAGCAGTGTCAGACTTTATTTTGGGGGCTCCAAAATCACTGCAGATGGTGATTGCAGCCATGAAATTAAAAGACACTTACTCCTTGGAAGAAAAGTCATGACCAATCTAGATAGTATATTCAAAAGCAGAGACATTACTTTGCCGACTAAGGTCCAATCTAGTCAAGGCTATGGTTTCTTCTGCGGTCATGTATGGATGTGAGAGTTGGACTGTGCAAAAGACTGAGCGCCAAAGAATTGATGCTTTTGAACTGTGGAGTTGGAGAAGACTCTTGAGAGTCCCTTGGACTGCAAGGAGATCCAACCAGTCCCTTCTGAAGGAGATCAACCCTGGGATTTCTTTGGAAGGAATGATGCTAAAGCTGAAACTCCAGTACTTTGGCCACCTCATGCGAAGAGCTGACTCATTGGAAAAGACTCTGATGCTGGGAGGGATTGGGGGCAGGAGGAGAAGGGGACAACCGAGAATGAGATATCTGGATGGCATCATGGACTCGATGGATGTGAGTCTGAGTGAACTCCGGGAGATGGTGATGAACAGGGAAGCCTGGCGTGCTGCGATTCACGGGGTCGCAAAGAGTCGGACACGACTGAGTGACTGAACTGAACTGAGTCTTCTAGCTGCTGGACAAAGCAGCTAAGTAGCCCAAAGACAGTCCTGGGAGAGGACTGCAGGTGACAGCAGTTCCAAGCCCATTCATAAAGGGAAACTTGGAGTTCCCTGGTGGAGCAGTGGATAGGAATCTGCCTGCCAGTGCAGGGGACACAGGTTAGATCCCTGGTCCAGGAAGATTCCACACGCTGTAAAGCAACTAAGCCGCTGTGCCACAACCACTGAGCCTGCACTCTAGGGCCCGCGAGCCACAACTACTGAGCCTTCGTACTACTGAGCCTTCGTGCTACAGCTATGGAAGCCGCTGTGCTTGAGGACCCGGACCCACAAGTACTGAGCCCATGTGCTGCAACTACTGAAGCCAGCAGCCTAGAGCCTGTTCTGTGCAACAAGAGAAGTCACCACAATGAGAATCCCGTGCATCGCAGCTAAAGAGTAGCCCCACTCGCAGCAACTAGAGAAAAGCTTGCGGGAACAGAGACCCAGCACAGCCAAAAATAAATCAATCAATAATTTTTTAAAAAAAATAGCAGAGCCATTACATTTTTAAAAAGCCCTCCTTCTTAAAGGGTATGCTGGATATGCCTGCAATACTCTAGCCTCGGGGCAGAGTGTAACAAGAAACAAAACCAGGAGACTGTGTGAAGTCATTTCCAAAGACACTGAGTTCAGCTGGATCCAAGAGGCAAAGACAGAATCGAGGGGCAAAGCCAAGGTCAATTACACTGCTGGGCTGGAAGACACCAACTAATGATTGAATAAGTACCTAGTTAATGGTCATGGATGAAAGCCGGAGGTAAATGGGGAAGTGGGAACAGGGGGTACAAGGAGAATATCCAACTGGATTCAGGCAAAGAGTATCTTGCTGACCTAGGGTTCCTTTTAAAAATGTGAGGACACGCTTCCTCTGTTGTATAGGGGTGAGAGGGACATTTAGAAGGCACCGTCGGGATGAGGCTACAGCAGCTGGTGTACTTGACTGAAGTATACTACATGAAGCTTGGATTTCTCCTATCTGTAAAAGACAGTGATTCAGAATTCGTCAGTGTCATTTCACAGAAACCCACTCCACCTGGTCTGCAAGAGCCACAGCCAACTGCTCTGGGAACCTCTGATGAAAGAGCTGAGACCTATTTCAACTCTGACTTCATGTAGAAAATGAAGCTTTCATTTAAGCTTTAATACCAGTCTTAAACATCATCTATTTAATCGCCCAGGGGAGGATTTTTCTAAAGTGTTAATGAGAATGTAGCTCATTGTCATCTCAGTTTCTCAATGACTCAATTATATGCCATTTACTTATGCCCTCTGAATGACAACAGTCATGCCAGCTGCTGGCTGAAGGGAACTTTCCAGCAGTATTTAAATACATTATCTTCACTAGCTCTTTGCTAGAATTCACTCTGAACAGACATGGCAGCTGTCACTCACTGAACTCTAGAACAGCCTTATCACTGTTTTATGGTTCTGGTGTCTGCTTAGTTATTTCTTTCTCAGTTATTCACTTCACGTTTTAAATTTTAATTTATATTATCAACCTGTTTTAATTCATGCCAGGCATTAATCTTTATCTAAATTTAATTGTTTCTACATTTTCTATCTTAAGTTTATACCTACCATGTATTTGCAACTCATTTAACTATACAGTCTTGTTCAAAAAGATAAGAAGAATAAATGGTAGGAAAGTCCCTAACTAGGATTCACAGCAAATTCAGATGCCTTTGTTGATGTGTTACAGAAGTTGTTTATCATCTTTCCTTAGCATGTGATACAGTAAACTCTCAGACAATTCTATGCTTGGACAATACACTGGTGTACTTATTAACAATTTCCCTGGATAATGTTCTCCATTTGCAAATTTTAAAGAATGTATATCACGAATCATTTTTGATAATTTAAATGATACGTCCTCTATCACTACACAGAGTAAAATGCAGAAGTGACTAATAAGCAAGATTTATAAGTCATGAAGGTTAACCAGACTTTTGATACACAGTTGCGTAAATTTCAGACTTCAAAAGGTAGTTAACAGTCTCCCATCTTTGAAGGATAAACCAGTTGTTAAAGTTGAGTCAGGTTCAACTAAATGAAAAGATAATTGGAAGAAAAAAGAATATGTTTCCAGAGCTGTTGAGAAGAATATTAATCACCAAGTGCCCCCTAAACTCAGCATTGCTTCAAAGACCTCTTTCCTCATTCCCACTAACAATTTTCTTTACATTCTTAAGTACAAAGATACATTTGTAAAGGTGGCAATTTTAAATATTGTTCTGAATAACTTATGTGACAAATGAAAGAGGTATTTTGATAAGCTAGTTTTCACAACATATAAATAAATAGATACCTCTGTGCTTCTAACTATTATTTAATGCATGCTTACTGTATTTGAGGAACTGCTAAGTATATACTCTCCAAAATTCTTTTCTATTTCAGGGTCTTTGAATTGGTTGTTCTCAAAGCCTAAAAGGTGCCTCCTCAAATGAATGGCCCTCCCTTTATAAGTTTCAGACTTTCCTGACAACATATCACAAAGCAGAACTCCACTCTATCTGCACATTTACCCATTTACATCTTTCAAGCTCCTCTTTCAAATCTATAATTGATTTATTCATTCATTTGTCAACTTGTTTATGTCTACCTTCCCACTCATACAACAGAATTTCCAGAAGGGCAGAAACTTCATTTCATACACCTCTGAATCCCTGACTCTGCTACATCATTAATGCTCAAAAAATATAGACTAAGCAAATGTGTGAATGCTTTATAAGTATTATATCATTTAATTCTCTAAAAATATCCCATGGGATCTTTTAACAGAACTAAGGCTCAAATGGATTAAGAATCTTGGCTAAGGTCACTTGAGTAGTCAGGCAGCACAAGGATTCAAGCTATATCCTTAATCTTCATGGATTTTTCATCTCTCATAGTAATTTCACTTAATAGTATTACCATCTTGCCAGCACCTGCGCTTGAAACCTGAAGCCCTTTCCTTGGTGCCTTCACCCAACCAGTTGGTTACCGCAGTCTACCTATCTAGCCTTGTTTTGTTTCTTTGTTTGTTTAATTTCACTATTTTTGGCTGTGCTGGGTCTTCATTGCGTGCCAGGCTTTCTCTAATTGCAGCTAGCTGGGGCAGCTTTGCTGAGGTGTGGGCTTCTATTGCCTTTCCTGTGGGGCATGGCCCTATGGTTCTCAGGCTTCAGAGCTGTGGGGCACAGTTTCCAGTATACTGTCAATTTTCATCAACACTGAACCTGTTCCCCTTGCTGTAATTCTTATCCCAGAACCTCCGTAAATTATAACTTTTTGAATCACCTTTCTCATCCACTTTAGACACCTAACTGAGTCCCTGCAAAGTTGACTTCTGGCAACTGAAGTAATTCAGCACTTCTGCTGAAATTGCAAGAAGCTTCTCTGCACTTTGATATTCTTCACTTGTTTTGTTAAGATTAGGAATGGCTTTCCGTGTCTTTTTTTTCTTATATAATTGTTTTGCCTAAACAAACTGAATTATCAGATCTAATTTTTATAGAATTTTTCTGACCTTCTTGTCTGCCAAAACAATCTCTTGTGTTCCAGCGTTGTAACAAATGCACCTCTTTTTAAGTCCTTATCTTAAAAAATCTTATACCAATGGCCACTAAACTGGTGAAGGATAGCTCTGGTGTGCAGTAATACAATATCCTTACATGGAAAGCATAACTTGCACTTTGAAGGTATTTTTCAACATGGTTACAAAAAAAAAAAAACAGTGAAGGGAACTGATGGAATGAGAAAGGTCTAATAGATGTCACGGGTGTGCAGTATTGACTAAGTTTTCATTGAAAGGCAAATAGAAGATCAATCCTTTTTGAAAAGGTGCAATGCGTTCAATAAAATGGAAAGAAATAACACAGTACTGTGCATTCAGTAATAAATAGTTCAATGATGTCACAGCCCCAGTTTCTGACTAAGCAAATGCCTTGGCAAAGCTGGAGGGTGCTTTTCACCAACATAATCTGACACAATTTGCTGAAGCTGTTGCGCTCAGTACAATGAAATACATAATTTGTCCTGCTTTCTAGATAACCAGTGGCACCATGTTCTAATTAATTTTGAAATTCATTTGCAAGACGCTGACCTCAAAATGCTTAACTTTTCACTGATCTTTATTTGCAATTTATTCATAACACTTTCAAAATCCCAGCTGCCAGCCAGGGCAAGCTGCACTGTTTGCTCAGAACACTGCTTTGAGACTAAAAAGAAAAGGACTTTGTTCATAATTAAGTGCTTTTAAATGCTACCCATTATATCTCTTCCTGGAAATGTGCAGTTCTTCAGAGTTTTCTCCGTGAAAGAAAAAACAGACTAAGAGACTTCTATTTTGTTTGGGGTAAAATTTCAAAGAGGGATTCATAAAAATTCACTTGAAAGAGTATAATGACAGGGGACAAACTGCAAATTAAGATGGTATCTTTAATTTTCTTTACTTGAAAAATAATGCAGGCCTATACGGTGTTTTTCTCTCCTGAAAAGTGCAGAATCTGCAGTGATTCAGGAACAGACAGTTCCATACCTGTAAATTATGCCCTGACATAGAAATAATCACTCCAGTATATTTCAAAAGAAATCCTGGCTAATGAACCAGTTACAGTTTAATGAACAAACTCTGGGTGATGTACCTTAAACTCAGTGCCTTTGGGAAAATTTATTTTAGGTCTACAGGAAATAATTGGACTTCCAAGTGGCTCAGTGGTAAAGAATCTGCCTGTCGATTCAGGAGGTCTGGTTCCATCCCTGGGTCAGGAAGATCCCCTGAAGATGAAATGGCAACTCCTCCAGTATTCTTGTCTGGGAAATCCGTGGCAGAAACCTGGCAGGCTACAGTCCACGGGGTCACCAAGGGTAAACACAACTGAGTGACTAAACAAAGCCACAAAAGGTTTAGGTTTCTAATACAATACAGGAAATAATAAATCTAAGAACTTGGCCAAGATGCCAAGTAATAACAAATAATTTCACTCATCCTTGCACTTAAGCAAAATGAAAGAAAATTTGGAAAATATATGGTAAGAAATCTTTTTTTCTCTAAGAAACAACTTGGAAAAAGCCTATCCTACGACAGGTAAAAGTAGTAGAGATTATATTTTTAGCAGAAAGACTTTGATGCTCAAAAGAAGGCCCAGGCTACATCAAGTAATACTGGGAAGTACTATAAATAAGGATAGTCCAATAATATCTATCTCTCAGGAGAAGCACAGACATTCCACACACACACAGAACACACACAGGGAAAGAAAACAGTCAGGTTTGGTATGAGAACAAAGGGAAATAGCGCGTGTTCATAATGTGGTACATGCCATCCTGCTCGGGCACCTCCAGTCAGCACTGAGTTAAGGATACCCGTGAGAAAGAAATGTGATGCTTCCCCTGAGGACGGTGCTGAACAGACCCAGAATCAAATAGCATGGACATCCTTACTTGCAAATGTGCATACATGCTCAGCGTCTAGGGTTCTGGATATTCTCC